>NC_136496.1:72837298-72867298 GCF_053919585.1 Euprymna scolopes
GTGCTGAAAGGTTATTAACAAGGAAGGTTATGGATTCGCCTAGAATTACTCTTGGAGAGATGCAGAAGGACTTGAAAAATAGTGAAATTAAAGTTAGCAAGGACAGAATCAGTAGAACCCTTCACCTTAAAGACATCTCTCTAGATCAGCAAGGAAAACTCCCCTTCTTAAGCCAAAGCATGTTCGTGCTAGGCTTGATTTTGCAAATGAGTACGCAATCAAACCTCTATAGTTTTAACGTGCTTTGGTCAGATGAGACCAAAATTGACTTGTTTGGCACTCCAAAAACACCGAAAGTTTGAAGAAGAAAAAAAGGTACTGAATACCAGTCAAAAAACACCATCCCAACAGTAAAATTTGGAGGAGGATCCATTATGATCTGGGTTGTTTTAGTGGGGGAGGTGTATGAAAAGTGAAAATAATAAAAGGAAAGAGGAATGGAGCACTTTATAGGAGAATATTGGAGAAAAACGTTAAAGAAAGTGTGAAGTTGCTCAAATTGAAATCAGACTTAATCTTTCAACAAGCTAATGATCCAAAACATACAGCGAAACTCACACAAAATTAGTTCAATTCAAATAAAGAGAATGTTTTAAAGTGACTTAGTCAATCTCTCGATCTCAACCCTATAGAGAATTTATGGGGAGAATTGAAATTACGAGTCCATAGAATAGAACCTTCAAATCTGCGAGAATTGGAGAGAATTTGTGTGCAAGAATGGAATAAAATAACACAAGACACATGTAAGAAGTTCGTAGGAGATTACTCAAAACGTCTGCATGCTGTAATCAACAATAATGGTTATGCTACAAAATACTAGATATTATTTTGTAAATGTGTTGTAAACTTTTGCGTTGCTAATTATTGAGTTTCCTTTTCGCGTTGTGTTAAATTATTATTTTTTTTATTTTTCCCACTGTTCCTATTTTAGTTTCAATATATTTTCTGTTTATAAAAAGTTTAATTAATATTTGGAAGCTAAAAATACAAAAACTGACTGTTTCAAATGTGTATTGTAAACTTTTGCGGGCACTGCATATATATATATATATATATATATATATATATATATATATATATATATATATATATATATATATACAGTGATGATCATATTTATTGGCACGGTAAAATAAAAGTTAAATTTTGTCTAATAAATTCTAAAAAAGGGATTAAATTAAAGAAAATAACAAAGTATATTATGTATTTTTAACTGGCCTTTCCGATGCAGCAATCTATTATATATATATATTATATATATATATATAATATATATGTATTATATATATATATTATAATATATATATATATATATATATTATATATATATATTATATATATATATATATATATTATATATATATATATATATATATATAATATTTATTATACGTATATAACATAGATAGAGAGAGAAAAATTATATTTTAAAATTGCTTAAATCTCGAATAAAAAGTGAATAAGCCACATAGAAAGTAAAAGGGTGTTATGGTGATTGCTTCGTCCAGCGAGGCGAGCTCCGACATCTACTTTTTGATTTTTTACTTTTCGTGATTTTTTATTAGTCGGTTTCTCCTTCTCCTTTCTCTTTAAAAGCTAAGTAGGTCTTCTCTGAAAAGAGAAGAAAAAAATATAAAGAAATTCATTTGTTGCACTCGGCATTTTTATAATAACCAGGAAAAGTGTGAAAAGAACGGCTCAACATAGAAGGCTCATTTTTTTTTTTTTAATTTACAAAGACATGAATAAAATGCAGTTAGACATAAACGTTTCGCTTTCCTTGTTCATTTCACCGCATATCAACCTCTTTTAAACCCCTGTCTCTATTTACTTACCTCTCCATGATGATAGAGTTAGACACTAGGTTAGTTTCTAATTGGAGAAAATCCTACCACCATTTCACCTCTACCCCATCTCCCAAAAAAAAGGGGTACTTTAGACTGGGACAAAAAAAAAATAAATAAAATTACCGTAGTCTAGAAGGATGTCTTATCCATTGACTGGGGACAGAAAAGATTAAATGTAGCACTCAGAACAGATACTCCACCTTGCTTTGAGCTGAAAGACCCAGAAGAAAGTCATTTAATGCTGGTTACACAGGTGTAATCAAAGTTAGGTCAATTCAGTGAAACGACAATGGCTGAATAAAAAACACCCTTGTGGGTGTGGCTATAGTGACAATGCCGTCCAACGGATGCGTTTCAGGTGGTCACAAATGGTTATATAATAACGGCCAAAAAGGATATCATCGTTGGTGGACGATTTGAGCCCGGGAAGAATCCCTGTACGTACATCTCCCCCCTGACACTTAATCATCCATAACCGTCACCGAGAATAAATATATATTGTTATAGTCTTATATATCAGTGTGTCGTCATTTTTTTTTTTTTTAAACACGGCAGAAATACAGCAAAAAAGGATACACATTTTAATTTTACTCAAATCTAAATATAGGACACTAAAACATAGAACAATTGCACCACCCACTATAATATTACTATTACTACTACTATTAGTGATAGTAATAGTATAGAGTGTGACATAATTATTCCTCCTCCTCCATCTCATCCTTCTCACTACTACTACTACTACTACTACTACTACTACTACTACTAAAAAAATAATACTAATAATAATAGCAGTAGTAGTTAAAAAAACATTTATCTACTTATGTATAAAAGGCACTTTGTGTGCCTGTATATGTGTGTGGGTGAGTTCCATATAGACTACGAAATGGCTGGGTTGATTTTTTTTTTATTTTACACAAATGTACTTTCTGTGTCTGGGAGTGTTCTTAGATATGTTCTGTATCAGAATACCCCCGACAAGTATTGAAAATCGATAATAAAAAAAAATCCGATTAAATAAAGAACGGTCTGCCTTTGACTTATACAAGTGCATTTGAGAAGTTTTTTCACTGCACAAGCAGAAGGGCCCGGCGTCTAAAACTAACTAGGTTCTTTGATAAGACAGGGGCGCGTTTAAAATGAATGTTTCTGTTTCGAGTAAAATTGAACCATGATACGTGAGTTTTGCATTTTAAACTTAAATTCAAGTCATTATATAAAATAATTTTATAAAATCAACGCTATGTTCTCTACAGTGCAATGTACACTACAATGTATTGTGGACTAAATTACTGTGGGGAGGCATGTGAAGTTTTCTCTTGGTGCGCCACGGTGGATTCTTGACTAGAGCAGACAATCAACCAATCAATATGATTGAAAAATGGTCGATTTCACCGATTTCGATGATGATAATAATAGTATTGGAAGTGTGGAACATTTGTTGATCCTCTTTCAATCTCGGGCAACGTCAAGTCTCCCTGCTACTAACAAATAAATGCTCCAATATGATTTTGAATGATTCAAACTCACAACATACGAAAGTAAAATAATGGAGCTAAATATAGCAAGAACGGTATATTTTATTCGTATTTTACGGTATACCAACCCTTTTCGGAGTTTATATTCTCGTCCATAACAGATGCGTTTGAAAAAGAACTGGATAGATATTTTCTTTGATATGGGAAAAACATGATACCACATGAAAGTATGGAATTATGAGGAATATTCAAGACTCGAGTGAAAATAAAGGAAAAACAGAGTGCCATGAATGTGAAATTTGGGTTGCGATCGATATGTATTATGTCTGTTGATCCTTGACAAAGGAGGAAATATCCTTTTCAACTCTTATTCTTTTTTTTTTTTTTTTTAGTTATGCTTGTTTTTTTGTTTTGTTTTTTTTTGTTCTTATTTTATTTTTGTTCTAATTCAGAGTACTCCTTTGTAGAAATCTGGATTCCCCATACTCCACACAATTGCTGATCATGTGTAAATCCTATGAGTGGGTGCAGTAAGTAGGGAGCACTGTTGAAACACTCTATCTACAATCGCACACTTAGCAGAACAATAGTAGTAGTAGTAGTAGTAGTAGTAGTAGTAGTAGTAGTAATTCTTCTTCTTCTTCCGTTTAACATCCATGTTACATGCCGACCTGCATTGAACGGTATTTAGAAACTGACTTCCGAATCAAGCTATCTCTGGCCAAGTCTTTATTTATCTCTCTTTCTCTCTCAAATTCTTCCTTATCACATCCTCCCATATTTCCCTTAGCATCCCCTTGTTAATCGAATCCGCATACCTCAACTGTTCTACATCTACTAACCCAAAAATTCTTGTCCAGTTTTTTTTTTTTTTAACATGGCCACACCATTAAAGTCTTCCTTTCTGCACACATCTCCCGATAATGTCCAGATTTAATCTTCCTTAGAGGTCATCAATTCTAAAACTATATATTTAAAACTCACGTTACCCATCCATCATATCATTCTCATATCATTTCTCTCCCTGCAACACATGTCTTCAACTATCACTTCATATACCATCATACTGCATGCCCATGCCTGATAAATTCTTCACTTGGTCGACAGCGGTAGCGTCTGGTGAGTAATGGTAGAAATTCCTCGAATTTACTCCATCCACTCCTAAATCTTGCACTCACACGAGAACCCTCTCCTCCCTGTGCTCCAAGATAACAAAACTGTTAAATGACCTCAGTAGCTTTGCCATCTAAATGTACTTGTTTTTCGTTTTTAGTATTAATCCATTATGTCGAATATTTTTATTAGGATAAGCAGGATAGTTTTTACAAAAAATTAGAAGACTCTATTTATAAGCAGGTGTGATAGGAACTGACCAATCAAATAAAAAGACTCTCTGCTAGCAACCAATAAATAAATTATATAATTATATAATAGATTAGATTAGTAGATAAAGCATACTGAATATTTTAGAATCCTGAACATACTTTTCGTTCTACACACAAAAAGAAACTTCTTCAGAACTTCTTCAGATTGGAAACTCCATTTTTAGTCTTTGTCTTAGCTTTTACAATTCAAAGGTTCTCTGGATTGATAATATCATTTTGTTTGACGCAACATTTCTCTTCTAAAACTAAAACGGCTTACAATTCAAAACTGCCCATATATTTCACATCATCCAAGCGATTACAGGTTATGAGACCAATACTACAAAGCTATATCTTTCCACCTGTCTGCAAGTTAAACCTTGCCGAAATTTGTATGCGTCTAAATATTACGTAGTTCTTATTAGAAGAGGACTGATGTTATTTGTTGTTGTTCATATTTGTGAGAGTCTTAGTGAGAGATTAGAGTTTTAGAAGAGTCTTAGGAGTGTTCATGTGTCGAGTATTCATATGTCTTAAGATGTTCATGGATACATTGTTGAGATATAGAGACAGAGTACATATAAAGAGAGAGACAGTTCTGTATATATATAAATAGACAGGTACATGTCATTACAAGAGAACCAATTCAATGAGAGGAGATTTATGAATATCTTGATAGATAGACCGAAAGATAGTGCGTTTAACATTTATGTTTTAACAGTTGTGCATATAATATAAACACGTTACCTTTCTCGTTGTAATGATGAACACAGAAGACGCAGATACACAAAGATGATGACGTCCTTTATTTCATGACCGGTCCATGATTTCGCTTGAGGAATTCAAAGTTTCTTTACATGGTTATTTCTAAGACCCTCTCACTTCTAGAGGGTGTCTTGATTCTAACGGAGAATCAGTCTGAACCTCTCTGCTTTTCTCCGACTCTTCTCCCAGACTCTCAGACTGTCTCTAAAAACTCTACTTATATTGAGAACTCGTTACGTCATCGCATTATTAAACATGTGCTCATAAAGCACGTTGGTGACATGCGTCACGTTGCCAAACTTGACATGACCCCGAGTTCAGTAACCTATTTTCCAAATAACATTTTACAACATATGTTTACAATTTCAATTGACAATTAAATTCCTTAACAGAAATAAATTTCATTATTACATTCCTTTTCCATATACAGATATGTAAGCTAAACAATTGCAAATCCTTATTTCAATAACATTCCGTATTTATTTTAACTTATGATTGGAATTTTCAATTCCAAATCTAGCTTCGCAAGTTCGAATCCTTGACTATCCTATTTCATATTTACGTTTAACTAATTCCCTATTTTTTTTTACTTACATGAAAAGGCGACAGTCCTTTTATCATGTAACATCAACTTCAAAGAAAAATACAATCTTGGTCATTTCTTCCTCAGAATGAATTTAGCCAAGAAGTCACTAACGAGGAAAGGCGTTGTGCTATAATTGTTAAGACCGAGCAGTTGAGCAAAGTTTTATTAACTGAGCAATGCCGTAAAGAACCTTTATACTATCATCTTTTTTAAATTAAAATTAGTATTCAGACAATTTCCCCCCTTTCACCGAAGCACATTATAATATTTTTAATCACGTAAATGGACAAGAAATTGTATCGAGATTTTATAAACAGATTGTACTCTAAAGATGTAATTGCTTTTTGTGCAATATTAAAAAAAAAGTCTGATGAAAAAAATTACTTCATAAAATCTGATAGCAGATTTTTACAGAAATCACACACACACACACACACACACACACACACACACACACACACACACACACACACACACACACACACATATATATATAATTATATATTATACATATATAGTAAGTTATAAAATATATATGGCGATTAAGCTACACAGAATATTCCGCGTTTCATCCATGCTAGCCTGATTGACATATATATATATATATATATATATATATATATATATATATATATATATATATATATATATATATAATTTGAGGTTTCTATTTGCCAAAGGTAGGGTAACTAGTGAAATATAACGAGATTTATACAAGAGGGCTCAATACAGAAGTAGAGCAAGTTACATTTTAGATTTGTCTTTACATAAGCAGTAGTTTGTTGCTACACAGTCATGATCATCTTTCGGTCTACTAGTATTTAATAACTAGAGACCTCATCAGGCAACAACACTCATTTTCGAAAATGAGGGTTGTTGCCTGATGAGGTCTCTAGTTAGTAAATACTAGTAGACCGAAGCATGCTCATGACTGTGTAGCAACAATCTACTGCTTATGTAAAGACAAATCTATATATATATATATATATATATATATATATATATATATATATATATATATATATATATATTATACACATATATATATACATACTTTATATATATACTAGACCACCCGTGACCCGTTGGGTCAGTATGTTATATTAGTTATGGAATTAATGTATGAACGTGACACTTGTGACGTAAAAAAATAGATTTTTGTGACATAATAGAAACACTTCTATGAAAGTATATTAAAATGAAAAAAGGATTTAGATAGATTTCTATGAGTCGTTCTGTTTATAATTGTTTATTTAAAAAAAATAAAACTTACAGCCATTGAATTATAAGTGGTTTGCCATAGTTATATGTAAATGTGCACTGAACAGATACCATAATACTGAAAGTTAAATTCAAATTTTGATATATCTTTTAATTTAAACGCGAAAAAAAGACAATTGGGACGCTGAAAACGTACACAGTAAAACAATACATTTTATTGTCACATTGATTATTTATTTGTAACACAAATTAAAAAAATATTTTCAGGTTAATTTACTTAGGTTGGTAGTGTAGAAGAAAATGTATGAATGTTTTCTTAAGAAAGGTGTAGTAAAAAATGGAAAATAAATTTAAAAAAAAAATGAAGTCTGTGGGTAAATCGCCATTGTAAAATGCTCTTATAGTCAACGGGTTAAAGTAGATTTATTTGTAAGAAAATTGCGTTAAAATAACTTAAACGTAATACGGAAATGAACAATGTAAAAAATGCAGAAAGTATTAACAATTGTTTATTTGGATAATTTAAATGCAAAAAAAAAAAAAAAAAAAACAATTGCGATGTTGAAAACGTACACAGTAAAACAATACGTTTTATTGTCGCGTTTATTATTTGTTTATGTACGCATGTGCAACCGGAAGTCGTAAACCGGATGTTGGGTTGCAACACTCATTACAAGGTCATTTGTGTTTTATAATTATATAGATTATATATATTATATATATTATATCTAATATATATTATATATATATGTTATATGTACATTATATATATATTATATATATACTATATATATTATATATATATATATATATATATATATAGCATATATATATTATATAAATTACATATATATATTATATATATTGTATGTATATATTATATATATTGTATATATATATTATATATATATATTATTCATATATATATATAATATATATATTATATATATGAATAATATATATATAATATATATAATATATATATATATTATATATATGAATAATATATATATAATATATATATAATATATATATATATATATATATATATATATATATATATATATATATATATATATATGTAATATATATAAGTACAGACGGTCGGGTTTCAATACTGGCTTGAGCTATTTTATCATTAATTTTATTATTATTATTATTATATATTTTATTTATTATTTATATATATATATATGTGTGTGTGTGTGTGTGTGTGTGTGTGTGTGTGTTGTGTGTGTGTGTGTGTGTGTGTGTGTGTGCGTGTATAATATCGTACAGACAGTCGGGTTTCAATACTGGTTTGAGGTAGTTGCCTGTTTAGTCGCACTGATGAGCTGTGAAACAGCGAAACAGTACTGTATGTGGATGACTATAATGCTCCTCATCTTGAGTTGAGCATATTGAGAAGTGATACACGAATTACCATTAGCGTATAAGCGATGCTTTTGTGTAAACAAATCGAGCTTAGGTATTTCGGACGATGTCAAAAACATTGTTAAACTCACAACTCGCTCAGCAGCCCCCGATAGCATTATTTTTAGGAGCCTTGACTGTCGTACAGACGGTCGGGTTTCAATACTGGATTAAGGTAGTTGCCTGTCTAGCCGCACTGATGAGCTGTGAAACAGCGAAACAGCACTGTATGTGGATGAATATATGTGTGTGTGTGTGTGTGTGTGTGTGTGTGTGTGTGTGTGTGTGTGTGTGTGTGTGTGTGTGTACAATAGCAAAAATATATACTGTTGTATATAGATTTATTTATCAATTTGAAACAAGGGAATACAATAGTTTCCTCTTGTATCTAAGCTAACCTGCATGGCGAGTTCTTTATTATATCGTAAAGTCTCCATTTAAAGAATCCTTTCTTGTTCAATCCCTCTATATAATTCAAAATTTATCTTAAACAATTTTGGTTATAAAAAACTTTATTAATGAAAAAGATGTTTTTAATCCATTATGATTGGTATATATAAACTGAGTAACGTTTTTTTTTTTTTTTTTTTTTACATAGGCATCACCACATTATCAAGGCCAAGAGGCCACTCAAGGATAAGGGTTAAATAGTGTACAGTAGAAATTGGACAATATAGTAATCGTTAGTAATGAAAATTTGGTAAATTTTATAACTTATATGGAACGGCTCATCAAGAACTTATTTACGTTTGCCTTGAAGACAACCATATTGTAGTCAGCCGGAAAGCAGGAAAACGGAAGACAATTCCACAGGCGTGCAGTTCTAAGAAAGAAGCTTTGTTCATGGAATCTACGTTTAGGTTTAGGCACAGATAAAGAGTGGGGGGAATTATTGATAGTGTTTACAGCTAGACGAGTGTTTCTTGTGAAAGATTGGCGAGGGGGGACCATAGATTGAAGCTCAGTCGAACACTTTCCATGAAAATAACGATACATCAGAGACAAACTCGCAACATCTCTTCTGTGAGATAGAGGTTGCAAGGAAGAGAAAAGGACATCTCCTACGGGGCTACGAAGTCTATTTTGAACTCTATCAAGGCAGGCCATGTCCTTTCTAGCAGCTCCTGCCCAGATGTGGCAACAGTAACCCTCTCTGTCTGTCTGTCTGTCTGTCTGTCTCTCTCTCTCTCTCTCTCTCTCTCTCTCTCTATATATATATATATATATATATATATATATATATATATATAGATAGATAGATAGATAGATATATATAAAGACGAAATGATGAACACAAAACTTGGTTTGTTCCTTTTATATATATAGTGTAACCCGAATATAAGAAACCCTAATATAAAAAAACGGATACAAGAGAAATTTTCTCTGCTCCCGGATATAAGAGAGCTATGTGGGCCAGGAGAAGTCTCCTCTATCCTGGTTACAATATATATATATTCACAGAACGTCTGAAACGCATTAAAAACGATTTCAATGATTTAAAAACATTATTACAATGATCTAAACATAATTCTCAATGAAAAACCAAGACAAGGAATAATAAAATGATGTTAAAAAATACACATTGTTGGTGACTACCTCCTTATATATATATATATATATATATATATATATATATATATATATATATATATATATATATAAAAGTGAACGTGTCTGTCTGTCTGTCTGTCTGTGTGTATGTGTGTCTGTCTGTGTGTCTGTCTGTGTACATTTCCCTACGCAATAACTCTGTCAATTTTTAGTCTATAGACTCGAAATTTGAAATACCGGGTACTGAGATTTTGGGAAATCGATGTGACGGGTGTCAGCCAGAAATTTGGCTGTTAAGGGGTCAAATTTCAACGATTTGACCTTTAAGAACTCTACCAAACTCCTCCGACAATTTTGGGTCTAAACACTTGAAATTTTAAATATAGGTTCCTTGAACCTGGATCTAACTTAATAAAGTGATTTGAGCCCGAAACTATAAATTTTAAGGGGTCATAATAGGGGTCAAAGTTTTAAAAAATTAACCATTTTTTTTGTTTTTTTGCTTTTTTTTGCACAGCATACAACTCCAAACACCCGAGCAACGCCGGGCACCCCTGCTAGTATATATATAAATGAAAGTGTCTGTGTGTGTGTGTGTGTGTGTCTGTGTACATTTTCATACGCAATAACTCTGTCAATTTTTAGTCTACAGACTCGAAATTTGATATACAGGGTACTGAGATTTGGGAAAATCGATGTGATTGGATTTCGGTCAGAAATTTGGCGATTAAAGGGTCAAAGTTCAACGATTTGACCTTTGAGAACTCTACCAAACTCCTCCGACAATTTTGGGTCTAAACACTTGAAATTTTAGATATATGTTCCTTGGACATGGATCTAACTTAATAACTAAATTTGAGCCCAAAACAATAGATTTTAGGGGGTCAAATTTAAAAAATTGACCGCTTTTTTTTTTTTTTTTTTTGCTCAACATACACCTTCAAATACCCGGGCAACACCGGGCTGAAATGCTAGTATATATATATAAAAGTGAACGTATGTGTGTGTGTGTATGTGTGTGTGTGTGTGTGTGTGTGTGTGTGTGTGTGTGTGTACATTTCCCTACGCAATAACTCTGTCAAGTTTCAGTCTACAGACTCGAAATTTGATATACAGGGTACTGAGATTTGGGAAAATCTAGGTGATCGGTTTCCGGCCAGAAATTTGGCTGTTAAGGGGTCAAAGTTCAATGATTTGACCTTTGAGAACTCTACCAAACTCCTTCGACAATTTTGGGTCTAGACACTTGAAATTTTAGACAAAGATTCTTTGGACTCAATTTGAGCCCAAAATAATAAAGTTTAAGAGGTCATAGTAGGGGTCAAAGTTAAAAAAATTTACCGTTTTTTTTTTTTTTTTTTTTGCTCAGCATACACCTCCAAACACCCGGGCAACGCCAGGCCGAAATGCTAGTATATATATATATATATATATATATATATATATATATATATATATATATATATATATATAAATTCACATCCAAATTGCATGGTAAATTGTCTTTTCCTTTTTTTAATTTTAAGAAATTCTGGTTCTTACTTAGAATTCAACTCAATTAAAAAATCAAAAGAAAGAAAATGCAGAAAAATCTTTGTGATATATGTACCCATCATAGAAAAAGATGCCATATTCCAAAAGTCATATAAATTGATCAAGTACCTTTATTTTAACTAAGAAAATTAAATTTTATGAGGAAGCAAAAATAGACCGTCTTGCATCGCCATCTGGAAGAGATAAGCTTAAATAAGTCCACAATAATTCAAAATTGTGAGATCAGACTTGTAATGCTATCGATTTCATATCAAATCGCTTTAAATAGTTTTAAAAAGATTCTCTTTATAAAAATAAAACTACTTGATTAATTTATGTGATTTTTGGAATATGACATTTCCGTCCAGTAACGGGTACGTACATCATGAAGATTTTTCCATAGTTTTTTTTTTTTTAGTTAGGTTGAATTCTAAATAAGAACTGAATTCCCGATATTGCGTTCTGTTAGTTTTTTTTCTTTCTTTTGTATGATTTTAATTGATAACAAGAAAATTTATTATTTGTACTTTAGATCCACAAATTCAGCACACACCCCTCCCCCGCAAAAAAAAGAAAAAGACATAGTTAAAACCACTGTTATAGAAAATCGGCAAAGGGATTTTCATATGAAACATGTCATGCAGCCAACTTGTACAGTTTCTTCTCTCTATCGCTCTAAACATAATACTACCATCTACGGCAACACTTCAAAGACTGATAAAGATCAGGATCTTGCAAATTCTTTATCATCCGTCCTGGAGCATGTGATACAATGAGATAAAAAAAAAATAGCTAGTTACCTTTAATACATCCAAATTTTGACCAAATTGAAATGAATGCCTCTCGCCTTGATGAAGCACCCAGCTTTGACAAACTTCTGAGATTGACCTTTACCTTTGACCTGAAATGGAAAACTTAAATCAGATCCATTACTGAAATCACTGGAAAAATAGTGGGATCATTCTACCGCTCCAGAAAGTATCTCACTACCGACGCAATCCTCTATCTGTACAAGAGTTAAATATGGCCTAAGATAGAGTACTATTACCACACATGGCTGAAGCCCCTAAACGTACCCTTTTTTGCCTTGACAGGTTACAAAACAGTCTTCAAAATTTCACCTCTTTCTTACAGGAGAGATGTTGCGACTCTGTCTCTGGTCTATCGATACTTTTATGGGATTATTTGATTAAGCTTGGTCATGAACTGCAATTAAATCTTTTTCATCTCTTACTAAAGATTTCCTTGATCCCTCCCCCATAAAATGTTCACAACAAATACTCGCTTAACCAAAACAATCGCCAACAACTTTCGTCGCTCCCTATCTGTGCCTAAAACTAAACGAAAATTCCATGAGCAGAGTTTTTAGAACTGTCCATCTGTGGAACGCAATACTGTTTCTGGAGTTGGAA
This sequence comes from Euprymna scolopes, assembly GCF_053919585.1. Classification (NCBI taxonomy): domain Eukaryota; kingdom Metazoa; phylum Mollusca; class Cephalopoda; order Sepiida; family Sepiolidae; genus Euprymna; species Euprymna scolopes. The sequence continues at coordinate 72,850,469 of NC_136496.1, forward strand.
GCCATGTTTAATTTCAGAAGAATTTCCAATGGGTAGTTATTCTATACAAGTCCTGGTGATGACGAATCCTCAGTAGACAGCTGTTCTGTATAGGTTCGGACTTTATAATTTTGCAGCCAAAGAGCAAAAGATCCTTCTCGTGTTGACACAAAGAAAACATGCAAGGTTGCTAAAAAGGTTTAATTTTTATGGAGCAATTCTGGTTTCTGATTGGTTGATAGCAGAACGTGAATTAATTTGATTCGTCAGTTTCTAGCAGCAGTGTTTATAAATAGAATCGCCCAACTGTGAGGAACCATACCCCCCCCCATTAGATGCTGCACTTTGAGACCTTGCCCTTGTGGCAATTGATTACTGGTCCACGTAGGGGCAGCCCTATATGACATTCCCCATTCCCCTCCCCCTTCACTCCACATAAAACCGACCTTGTGTCGTATTTTGCTTACGTGGAGAAGCAAATAAATCCCTACATATACATTAGTAGTCAAAAATATCGTAACACATTCATTTCTTCTTCATTTACTTACATCAATATATATGTTGCTCTCTCATATTGTTCAGCTGTTATTATTTATTTTTATAATCTTTTCTGCAATCATTCAAGCGAGGAGAGTATCACTTGTTTGATCATCCCACCTTTCAATACATTTGTCCTGCATTTTATTACACCCACTGTTATATGAAAACAACCAGACTCTGGCAGATAACACAAAAGTTTTTAATTTTTCTGGAGATCACATTTCCTCATTTCCATAACAAGGCATTATCTCCCCCCCTCCCATCATACCCAGGCCCAGCATACATGTTCCATCTCCAAGCTACATTGAAGCTAGCAAACTGATGTCGACCAATATGTTCTCTTGAGTTGGAAGCCATGTTTAGTTTCAGAAGAGTTTCTGATGCTTAGTTGTTCTATACAAGTCCTGGAGATGACGAATCCTCAGTAGACAGCTGTTCTGTATAGGTTCGAACTTTATAATTTTGCAGCCAAAGAACAAAAGATCCTTCTCGTGTTGACACGAAGAAAACATGCAAGGTTGCTAAAAAGGTTTAATTTTTATGGAGCAATTCTGGTTTCTGATTGGTTGATAGCAGAACGTGAATTAATTTGATTCGTCAGTTTCTAGCAGCAGCGTTTATAAATAGAATCGCCCAACTGTAAGGGACAATACGCCATTATGAGTAAAAAATATTGCAACACTATCTGCTTCCTGGCTGACTATAACATGGTTGTCTTCAAATATAATGTGAATAAATACCTCTTGAGCCATCCATTTAGATAATCTAACCCTAACCCAAGCTCCCCCATGACTGATCTTGTCTCATCATCTACTTAACAGTTAACTCTTATCCTTGAGTGGCTTCCAGGACTTGATAAGTGGTGACCTGGTGATATCTATTCTCTATCTCTACAAGTCTACTATCAGACGATGTATGAAGTATTGTTGTTATATTTGGGTCGGTGAATCTCTGCTATATTTGAGAGTTCTTGACAAGGTGCACAAACATATCTGAAATTTAATTCACCCCATCCTTCCTTCTTCTCTGCAACCTCTCTCTCTCTTACAGATATGATGTTGTTAGTCTCAGTCTTTTCTATAAGTATTATTATGGCATGTACAGCATAATCACGTTGACACACCGGTTCTTGTCAGATCACCAAAGTTAAGCAATGTTGAGCCTGGCTAGTACCAGATGGGTGACCATTTAGGAATTCTAAGCGCTCTGTGCTCTCCGATTACCTCAGCATTGTTTCTAGTCGTTCTAAACCTCCACTTGCCACTGGTATTCAACAATGTCGACTCAGGAGAGGTGTGGTTGGAGTTTGCGCAACTCTTGCCACAAAAAAATTTCACGCGTAGGCACCCTTACAGTGGGTATCCATAATCTGTCAAGACTGAAGGAAGCCATATTATGGTATGTGATCTTCAGGATTGTCTGATCTATTTCCTGCTTCTTTTGTTCTAGCTCGTTTGACACATTGGTCTAGTGGTCTTCATCGATTCATGGTTTTCATACCTCATTGTATTATAGCTTCCTAGCTTACGAGGTTGTGGAACTCTCTTCCTGCTGACTGTTTCCCCCTACCTTTAACCTTGTTTTTTTCAAGACTAAGATCAATAAGCATCTCCTGTTTTTGCGATAATCATTTTTTGTTTTTGTTAGTTCCTCACATTAAGTGGCATCACAATTTGTCTAGGACGATTACCCTAAAAAAAACTGGTAGAATTTTGCAATTTCGTTTTTGGTTTACTTTTCCTTTCAAACATAGATTAGATTTGATAGAGATTTGCTCCAATATTTGAAAAAAGCATGCAACTCATGTCAGAACACATTTGAGGAAAATTATCAATATGCGTTTTAAAACGCAGACATTACTATATATGCATAATTTCAATGAAAATAAAAAAAAATTCTGAATTTTGCATTTTTTGCTGTTTTTTTTAACCAACATATAGAGTCACTTTAGATAGTAATTGGATTTTTAGAAAAAAAAAATGGCTTTCTGTTTTTTTTTTTTGTTTGTTTGTTTTTTTAAATTTGCTTTTGGGTAAAAATAGAAGATTGGAAAGAGAATAGAAACAATAAATATAGAAGAAATCAAAACAAGATGGAGGTAGGTAGAGTGACTTTGAAAAATTGAAAGCAGACGGAAATTAGGAATGTGGCGATGCAAAATGGAAGCAAGTGTCAGGCAACAAATTTAAATTTGAAAATCTTCCAAGAAGAGGTTATTGTAGGCAGACTCTAGAAAATCAATATGAAGCAATTCTTAAGTAATTTGAACATTTCTTCAGTTGTCATCTTCTCACCATGTGCCACAGGATTATGGTAAGTCTTGGGGACGGTCGGAACATGGTAAAGATCTTTTGTTTTTGTTTTTTCGTTTTATTTTTTGTCAAAATTTTAAAGATTAGATTTTGCTATTATCTTCATTTTTATTCTTTTGTCGCCTTTGAATTAATAACCCCAAAAATATTTAATTATTGAATTTGTTATTGAAATTTTTCCATTATGTATGCTTCATTCTCAAATTGACTTCGTCTGTATGCTTACATATGTATTTTTGTGCCTCGTTGGGCATCTCTTATCTTAATGTATATACAATGTATATATACAGGGTGTCCATAAAGTCAGTGCGCATTAAAAAATATATATATAACTTTATTTGCGTTTAAGACAAAATAAAAATTGTAAAAAGAAATGCAAATAAAGTTATACATTTTTTTATGCAAACAGACTTTATGTGGACCCTGTACATCTATGTAAGGTTCGTGGAAGAGAGCCCCAGCAAAGGGTTGAAGCCAGATCCACAGTGCCCCTCCAGTTTCTTCCCATTGCCATTAAATCTCTCTCGATTGCCTGCTTCTAGTTCATTTTTGGTATTCCTCTTCTTTTTCCAACAGTTGTTCATCAAAGAACTTGGTTGGCAATTCTTTTTATGGCCAATCTGAGAGTATGTCCGAGCTAGCCTTGGATGTCATTTGCAGATTATTTGTGATGTTGATTAATGCGATCCCTGACTTCTTGGTTGGTAATTTGATCGCTCCATTTGATCTCTAGAATCCTTCTAAGGCATTTGGGATCAAACGCGTCTAATTTCTTCTCTTGGCTGATTTTGCGATGTCGATTTCACTTCCACATAGCAGTGTGAACAAGACGTTGTTGTTATAAAATCCTAATTTATTCCTTTGGTAATACACTATTATAATAATCTGATAAAATTATATGGTGATAATTCATGCACACCTCGGCCGTGCTGACGGTGGATGTTTGGGAACCATGGTTGACACCGACAACAGCTGAGGTTGAAAAATATGTCACGATCCCGAGTTTAACAGAAAGATTCCAAAGTTCGACAAAATACACCGGAAGAAGATCGGAGGTTACATTAGTTAAAATGTTGTGAACATAACATTCAAGATGAGAACTGTAATCCAAAGAATCCAAATAATATGAAAAAAAAACAACATAAATAATGGTTTTACTGTCTCTCTTTTAATATCTATAAGTATAAATAGCTATTCTGCTATGCGTAACAACAGGGGAGGTAATTCTGTAAATTCAAGCAAACATCAGCAGGAGCTAACTGCAGTCTTAATATTGTTTTGAATCTCTACTACAATAACATGTTCTTGGCCTTTTGGTCAAGATCAAAGTGTTGAGCCCCCTGTCACCCCACTACCTCAGCAGTCCGAGCAACCATCCCCCTCCCCAGATCTCCCCAAAGCCCCCAGAAACACTTCACCACCCCCACCTTGTGATAAACCACCCCAGGAAGGAACTGTTACAACTACCCCCACTCCACCCCCCTCCCCTCTCCCCCAACCTAAAAGCCCCCCTTCCCGAACAATGGCGGTTCGCACGGAACGGACCAAGAAACTACCTTTTCTGCCAGGAGGTAGAATTTGCGAACTGGACCCGCACCAAACAATACCGGACCTCAAAGGACAGCAAAAGGTCTGGTATAACAAGTTGAGGGGTCTCGCCTATGTGGACGGTGACAGCATGGCGGACCCAACTAAGTTTAAAGACGCTCCGATGTTGACCACCTTTGTGAGGATCAACAAGGATGCCAGAACACAAGGCCTCTGGGCCATGATCAAAGCAGCGAAGGATGCGATCCCGGGCCAGCAGCTGGTGGACAGTGACCATCCTTCATTGAACAATTTCTTTTTCAAATGCGAGGGCAGAGTCCCTGTGTACATACACCCCTCATTCTACAGGGCACTTAAACTAACCTTCCCCCTGGACGTGGGAGGTGTGGCCAAGGACGGAGTACCCTCAGCAGATTTACTTACCGGCAGCCTCGGCCAGGCCTGCCACGTCCTCACTGCCAAGGATTTCAGACCCGTCTGTGACACTGAATAAGGTAAGTGAACATGGCTTTGAACTTGGCTACATTGAATGTGAGGGGCATCAGGTATCGAAGCAAGGCCTCGCGCGTTGTGAGAGACTTGGTGTCCCTTAAGGTAGATATTGCCGCTATCCAGGAGACCCACTTTATTTGTGACGAGGATTGTCAGGTGCTGGTGAACGATTACGATGTTTACTCAGCATATGGCAATACTTATAGTTGTGGAATCTCCTTGCTAGTGAGTCGCACCCTGTCAGCGTCGGTGAATGTTGTTCACGCAGTCGAGGACGGGCGGCTAGTTGCTGTTGATGTTGCCGTTAATAGTAGTGCTTTTCGGATTGTCGCTGTTTATGCTCCCAATTCTGCTGTAGAGAGGGCATCCTTTTTTCGACGGTTGGAGGGCTTCTTAGTGGATCCGGAACGGTTAGTTCTAATGGGTGATTGGAATGCAATCCTTGATCCCAAAATAGATAAGGTCGGGGGGACTAGTGGGTCGGTGCGGTGTGACAGCACTCTGTTCGACCTGATGGCCTCGTGCGATCTCGTCGACAGATTCCGTCTGGATCATCCGGGGCGGGAGATGTGGACATGGCATCCTGGAACGCCTTCCCATCCGAGTACTTACTTGGATCGGATGTTAGTTAGAAGAGGCGACGTAGACTTTCTATCGTGCCCCACGTTCCACTTGTTAGGACACTCGGACCATAAACTCGTTATGGCCCGTTTGAACTTAAGTGCTAGGCCTAAACTAGCCGGATACTGGAAGTTCAACAGCACCTTGTTGGAGTTGGAGGACTACCGGTTGAAGGTTACAGAATTAATTCAGCGGGCTTTAGTGGGGGCGGTTACAGGGAGTAAGTGGTGGGTTAGTCTTAAGGCCAAAATTAGGCGCTTCTCTGTCCAATACAGCCAACGCCTCGCGTTAGATAAGGCTAAGGCAAAGAAGCGCTTAGAGGATAAGCTGACCCGGGCGGTGGAGAGGGAGGATCCCCTAGAGGTAGCACTAGCTAAACAAGACCTCAGCTGCTTGGCTAGCGAGCGGTATGAAGGTCAAGTAGTTAGGGCTAGATTAATGAAAGTTTCCAACGAGGCTGTGAATGTTGACGCTGTTGAGCGTAAGGCTGCTTTAAGGCGCAGTTCGGACGGGTACATTCGTAAAGTACATAACCTGGAAGGACACGCCCTAGTTTCGACTCGGGAGATCTGTGAGGGGTTTCGGGAGCATCTATCGGAGCACTTCACCCAACTACCCGGACTCAGGGTCGATGAGTTTGGCAGCTATTTGGCTGACTCGCCCCGCCTCACGGCGGCTCGGGCGGCTAGCTGTGATGGTCTTGTTACTGAACATGAGGTCATTACTGCGTTGAAGCAGGTCGGCTACAACAAATCCCCGGGGCTTGATGGTTTACCCTACGAGTTCTACTTGAGGCTGTCGCCCATGTTGGTCCCTATTCTGAAGGATATGTTCAACCATTGGTTTGCTCAGGGTTCCATCCCTGGACAGGTGACCAAGGGAGTGATCACATTGCTGAGGAAAGGTCAACGGCATGGTGGGGTGGAAAATTTCGACGACTTTAGGCCCTTGACTCTGCTAAACACAGAGTTAAAGATTTTGGCAAAGATTCTTGCGAATCGTTTGCAGGTTGTCATCACTGACTTGATCCAACCGGACCAGACTTATGCTGTGAAGGGGAGATCGATTCAAGACAATTTGCATTTGATACTCTCGATCATAGAGGGGACAGAAGACGACGCCGAAGCCGCGCTGATCAGTTTAGATCAGTCCAAGGCATTCGATAGGGTCGACCATCGGTTCCTGGGAGCTGTGTTAGAGGCCGCCGGATTTAATCCGGACTTCCGCAAGTGGATCTTTGTCCTGTATGATAGCCCGACGGTAGCGGTGCAGATCAACGGTAAGCTGTCGGAGTCATTCGCTGTCTCTCGATCGGTGTGTCAGGGTTGTCCGCTGTCGCCTCTGTTGTACGTCCTGGCGTTGGAACCCCTCCTTCGCAAGTTAAGAGACGAGGCGGCTACACCAGTCCTGCGCGGAATAGCCCTCCCTGGAGGCACACGAGCCAGGGTTTCCGCGTTCGCTGATGACGTCACCTTGTTCGTGTCTTGCCACACGGACGTTCAAGCGGTGGTCGAGGCGCTCGCTCGATACGAAGAAGTCACAGGGGCCATCTTCAACCGCAGCAAGTCTGTCAGCCTGCGGTTGGGGGCCTGGACCGGGGTAAACTCGCTTCCAGGTATTTTCAGCTGGACCGATGGACCGGTCCGTATTCTCGGTGTCTGGTTTGGACCGGGACTTCAGCTGGAAAAGAATTGGTCAGAAGTATATGGCAAGGTCAAATCGTCGGTGAAGACTTGGATTGGAAGGAAATTGTCCTTGAAGGGTCGGGCGGAGGCGTGTGCTACATACGTCTTTCCGCTCATCCTTTACCGATTGTTTGTACTTCCTCTCCCTGCAGAACGACTAACCCGCTTGCAAGGGCGCCTCGATTCACTATTGTGGAACGATGGTAAGCATTATGTCTGCAGAGAGGTCTGTGTCCAGAGGCCGAGCGAGGGAGGCCTGGGTCAGCCCAGTTTCTTGTGTCATAGAAATGCCGAGAGATTGGCTTTCCTGGGTCATTCGCTTGAAGAAGACGCTCCTTGGGTCCCTGTGGTTGAGAACTCGTTTCCCAATCTCAAACCCAACCCCTCGGTAGAAGGTCGTCGTAGGCCGAGGGGGGAGTCTAAGTTCTTCTCCGAATGCCGGACCGCTCTTAGAGCTTTGCCGGGGACCAGTGTCCTCGATCAGCCAAGAAAGAAACTATATCGGGAGCTAGTGGAGGGGACTGCGAAGGATCCACTTTGTAGGCAGATGGGATGGTCGATGGAGGTTGTCCGTTCTCATTGGAGTTAGGCGCCGGGACGGAAGATTCTGAACAACTCGGAATTTTCCTTTACCTGGCGACTGGTCCGTAACGCGCTGCCCCTTCTCGACGAACTCTGCCGGTATAAAGAAAATACAAGCGGCTTCTGTCCGCGCTGTGACGAACGCGAGCCCGAAATGATCGGGCACGCGTTTTTTAGTTGCAGCCGGATCCAGCCCTTATTGGAGTACGTCGAGGGGGTAACGGCTCGCATCAATGCCGAATGTCTGCTCGATCTCGACGAAGGTTTTTTTGTGTACAACATGGAGCCGCCGTTCCCCAGGGAGGAAAGAATGGTTATCCTGGCGATCCTGGCAGTAGCGCACATGGTGATTTGGATCACGCGCCTCAAGTTGGTCCGCGAAGGGACATCTGTTCCAGATCGGGATCTGATCGTTTACTTTAAACATCTGCTTAAAGTAAAGATCAGATGCGATTGGAGGAGGTTGCCTAGAGCGGAATTCGACAAGAGGTGGGTGCACAGCACTAGTTTGTGCATCCGTCGAGGAGCCAAGTTTCAATACGTGTTCCCTCCTTAAGCATGGCACGGGCGGTGCTGGGGCCTTCGGAACCCATCCCGCTTAGGTTCTAGCTAAGAAAAACTTAAGAAGACTCTTGACTGGTGGTATAAATGAGATCCTGTTCCTGATTTTATTTTTTGGTACTAGAGAACCTCTGAGTCTGCCCATCCCCTTTGTGCCACATCCTTGCTTTTTCAACATCCCCGGTCGCTCCCCTACTCAGAGGCCACCTTCCAACCCCCCTCCACCCGTTGCTTTGTTTTCTCCCACTGCCATTAAGATATTTTCCCCAATCCCCAATTAGGGATCGCCCTGCTTGTTTTCGGTTCCCCGGAAAACAGTGGAGGGGTCTAGTCACCTAGATTAGTACAGGGGGGTCTCACTAACAACCCAGTAGGATTTATTTTTTGTTTTTCATATGAACACTTTTAATTAGTTTTCCCCTCTCCACGAGCAATCCTTTTCCTAATTTAAAAACTTTTTTATTTACCAATGAAATTGAACTTTATTTTTTCACACATGCACACGCACACACAAGATTATTTAAAAAAAAAAAAAAAAATGCATACACAAACACACAGACAACTGTTTATTAATTGTAAATATGGTTTTGACTCTTAAACGCTGGGGATTTATTAGTTAGTTTAAGATCCATAGAGTGAATGAGGTATTTTGGTAAATGTTGCCAGTCAAGAGTAAGACTCCAAAGTCTACATTTATTACTTTTTAATCACTTTAGTCACAAAGACCCTGAACCCTTCCCCTCCCCAATTTCGTGTAGGGCCTTGTGCCTAATTTTGTTGTTTAGAAATCTTTTGTTTTTTACTTAATTGTATTTTCAAAATTTTTAAAAAGCAATAAAATATATAAACCAGATCAAAGTGTAATATCTCGACTTTCCCTCGACACAAATGAATTATTGTTACCATTTTATTGTTATCTTTTTTGTTTTTACACGTCAATAAAAAATGTTTTAAAAATTGGGAGTTACTAGGACGTCCCCCAATATGAAAGGGTGAATGCGGTATTATGGTGAAAGAAGATACTAGCTGGGAGAAACTTTTGACTTTGTTTAGTTCTGGAGTGACAAGGATGACCAACGACCCCCAAAATCCCCCCTTTTGAGTTGGCCATGTGCCTAAGTTTTTTGTTCATCGTTGATTTTTTTTCTGTATTTTTTTTAACATGAATAAAAGATTTAATATCTCAAAGTGTAGTATCTGTTCTTCAGATGTTGCACTTCCATTTATTGTTCTCTTTCGGTGGAGGAGAAATCCTTCACGACTGAGACAATTTTTATTTTTGTACCTTTTCTCCACGTTAAAAAACGACCCTGGTGTCTAACTCTGTCCCGTGGGGAGGCATAGTAAATAGGTACAATAACATGTGTTATGCTTCTGTTTCAATATTTATATGCATAAATTGCAATTCCTTCGCATGAGGGTAATTCATTATTATAATAATCTTATCACCATCATATGAATTCAAAGATTCTATTGTTGACATTGGTTTCCTCAATATTTTTGTAATCAGAATTCTTTCTAGAAAGACATTAGGTACTTAAGACCGCATGAAGGTTGGTAACATCCTAATTGCAAGTGATTTTTGTGGAACAAACTGGATTCGAATTTGGAACATCCAGGTCGTAAGTTTGTGTCATTAACCATTTGACCATCGTCAATCTTTCATAATAATTTGATAAAAGGATATGAAGACAATTCATACATACCTCGACCGTGTTTGGTGGAATTTCTCTCATTATTTTGCCTCCAAAGCTGGCAGCCCAATGTCCGCCATCGTTGTGGTCATTTTAACTTAAGCGCTCAGCTCTATTTGGGGTTCAAACTTAATAAACCGTTTTAAAATAAGTTAAAAACACGCAAAACAACAACAACAACAACAACAACGTATCCATGCAGGTAGAGGAGTAACTTATCTTGCCTTTGGTAACATTTATTTGTTATATATTTGTTTCTTTACCAGTTTTTCGTTTTGTTGTCTATGGTAAAACATACCTAGTGGACGTTTGTGAATCATGATTGACATAAATAACAACTGATGTTGAAAAATCTGTGAAAGCGAGCTTTTTGGTATTTTATGGCGTTGGCAAGGTTGCAAGTCATGGACCATCTGGACTGTAATAAGAATCTAAACAAACATGGATGGATGATGAATGCCATTATTTTTTCTTTTACCAAGTGTAGCGACGTGGAGGAGGGGATTAAAGGCGTTGAAATACAGGAGTGACGTCAGCATGTGGTGGTGGGAGGAGTAGGGTTCAAATCAGATGGCTGTATTTGTTTTGTTCTCCAAGTGTTAACCACTTGACCGCTGTCATCTCCCATAATAATTTGCTAAAATGATATGATAGCAATTCATACTTACCTCGGCCATGTTGGATAGAGTTTATATCAATATTTTGACATCAAAGTTGACAGCCTCATGTACGCCATCTTTGCTGTCATTTTAACTCCAGACCTCGTGTAAAAGAAGGAGGTTCAAGTGTTGGAATTAAAAATAACTTCGACAATGGAATTGGTGTTAATGATGGTCTACAGCTGGGGGGGGGGTGATAAGAATTAAAACAAGAGAAATGAGTTGAAGACCAATAAATAAATAAATAAATAAATAAATAAATAAATAAAACGTAATTCTCTTTGTTGATGGTTGAGTTATCAAAAAAATATGACTAGAATATATAACAATGTCGGAGTTGGAAGCGGATGAGAATTAAAATAAGGGATAAATGTAATTTCCTTCCCATGATTATCAAGTTGAAAACTAAAACCGCGGACAAACTAACCTGGAAAACATTGATTGTTAAATGAGAACAAAGTTCTTCAGACAGGAACCGAAGGGGTTGTGAAGAATAGGTAAATTTCGCTTATCAGCGGAGCGGAGAGCCTTGTTAGTAGATATAAAGTAGAGAAACAAATTTGGATGCTCATACTTAATTCCCAAAATGGTAATTGCAGAATTACAAAAGCCAATGAATGAGAATTACGTGAGGGAAATAAGCAATGGATCAAGACATGAACTGAGAACCTAGCTAAAATTAATCCAAACTAACAGTAATTTAGACTAGTGATGATATAGTTCTCAATTCCAATACAATTACCGATTTTATGGAGATTATCTAACCTTTGTTTCTACAGGGAGCACACAACTATTAAACACACATATATACACACAGACATATATATATATATATATAAAAGTGAACGTGTCTGTGTGTCTGTGTACATTTCTCTAGGCAATAATTCTGTCAATTTTTAGTCTACAGGCTCGAAATTTGATATATAGGGTACTGAGATTTGGGACAATCTAGGTGATCGGTTTTCAACCAGAAATTTGGCTGTTAGGGGGTCAAAGTTCAATGATTTGACCTTTGAGAACTCTACTAGACTCCTATGACAATTTTGGGTCTAAACACTTGAAATTTTAGATATAGGTTCCTTGGACATGGATATAACTTAGTAATTTGATTTGAGCCCAAAACAATAAATGTTAAGGGGTCATAATAGGGTTCAAAGTAAAAAATATTGACCGCATTTTTTTTTTTTTTTTTGCTCAACATACACCTTCAAACAACTGGGCAACGCCGGGCTGAAATGCCAGAATATCTATAAAAGTGAATGTGTCTGTGTGTCTGTGTGTCTGTGTGTCTGTTAGTCTGTGTGTCTGTCTGTCTGTGTGTCTGTATACATTTTCATTCGCAATAACTCTGTTAATTTTGAGTCTACAGACTCGAAATTTGATATACAGGGTACTGAGATTTGGGAAAATCGATGTGATCGTTTTTCGGCCAGAAATTTCGCTGTTAAGGGGTTACAGTTTAACGATTTGACATTTGAGAACTCTACCAAACTCCTCCGACAATTTTCGGTCTAAACATTTGAAATTTTAGATATTGGTTCCTTGGACATGGATCTAACTTAATAATGTAATTTGGGACAAAAACAATAAATTTTAAGAGTTAGTATTAGGGGTCAAATTTAAAAAAAAATTGACCGTTTTTTTTTTTTTTTTTTTTTGTTTTTGCTCAGCATACACTTCCAAACACCCGGACAACGCCGGGCACTCATGCTAGTATATATATAAAAGTGAACGTGTCTGTGTGTCTGTGTGTGTGTCTGTCTGTCTGTGTACATTTCCCTACGCAATAACTCTGTCAATTTTGAGTCTACAGACTCGAAATTAGATATACAGGGTACTGAGATTTGGGAAAATCTAGGTGATCGGTTTTCGGCCAGAAATTTGGCTGTTAAGGGGTCAAAGTTCAACGATTTGACCTTTGAGAACTCTACCAAACTCCTCCGACAATTTGGAGTCTAAACACTAGAAATTTTAGATATAAGTTCCTTGGGCATGGATCTAACTTAATAACTTGATTTGTGCCCAAAGCAATAAATGTTAAGGGGTCATAATAGGGGTCAAATTAAAAAAATTGACCGTTTTTCTTTTGATCAGCATACACCTCCGAACACCCGGGCAACGCCGGGGACCCATGCTAGTACTCCTATAAATTCGTTTTTCTTTTGTGTGTATTGATATTCATATTAAAAACACTATTTTCTATTTATATAAAAAGAAAATACAATTTTCTTATATATGGGTGGTGGAAATGCATTCACTAGCAAAAGATCTAGCTAATTTGCATATTTTTTTAAGCATTCATTTTAATTAATTCCCTATTAGTTTTTTCGGTTTTCTCATGGGATGATCATCTTTAGTTAACTATTACGTGTAATTATATTCATGCAGATATTCTACATTATTTATACTTGCATAATATTTGCATAAAAAGTGTGCAGTAAACACAAAATTGTTTCCATATATATTTATCTATACATATATATTTTTGTTTAATCTATAAAAGTGAACGTGTCTGTGTGCCTGTCTGTGTATATTTTCCAGCGCAATAACCCTGTCAATTTTGAGTCTACAGACTGAGATTTGGGAAAATCTTTGTAATCAGTTTTCGGCCAGAAATTTGGCTGTTAAGGGGTCAAAGTTCAACGATTTGACCTTTGAGAACTCTACCAAACACCTCCGACAATTTTGGGTCTAAAAACTTGAAATTTTAGATATAAGTTCTTTGGACATGGATCTAACTTAATAACTCAATTTGAGCCCAAAACAATAAATGTTAAGGGTTCATAATAGGGGTCAAATTAAAAAAATTGACCTTTGTGTTTTTTGTTCAACATAGACCTCCAAACACCCGGGCAACGCCGGGCTGAAATGCTAGAATATATATATATATATATATATATATATATATATATATATATATATATATATATAACTTAAAAAATACTAGTTTTATTGTGGTGTCTTTAAACCCTCACCCACTCTTTTTGCTGATGAGGAGACTTTGTTATATAAAATCAAATGATAAAAATTATTGTTCAAGACATATTGTCTATCTCAATAAAAACATCGTTTTCGAAACGTCGTACAATTTATTGATTTTGTTTTTTGTTTGTTCTTTCTTTTCAAACCGATTTTTAATTATAAATTATGAATCATTTTACTCTATATATTTATATATATATATATATATAAAAGTGAACGTGTCTGCGTGTCTGTGTATAACGATACCGTTACCGCACCACTTCCACTGGGTGTCCTTAACCTAGTCGGATTCCACATGATATGACAGGTGTTCTTTCGATCGTACATTGTCCCGTTACAAGTTGGCCTGTTGATCGTCCTTACCCACTGTGTTTTCATGGTGGGGCGCTTTGCCTCTCGATCGAATCGTCTCCTACCCTGTGTAGGTAGTCTCCGGGTACATCAATCACTCCGCTGGTCCTTGCGGCTTGCTGCAAAATGAAGAGTCTTCACCACAAACAAACAGAACTCCGGTTTATAACAATAACAAACTATTTATTTATTTCATTACTTCATAACAGCTACTGTCTAAATTGAGGTGACTAACTATAGCAGTGAAACGATGTAAGACCAGACCAGTAAAGTCACAGATTTCCCATTAACACAGGCTAGTTAACATCATAACATCAGGCCCTGAGGGCTCCCAAATCGAGAGTGCTTTGCCAGCCCAGCCGTTCAGTTTGCTGGCTACGACTCTACTCATTTTAGAATTCCTTTTTCTAAATCCAACCCCTTTTCTCTCACCTCACCTTCAGAGAGTGGTTACAAACACCCTTCCTTTCTTCCTCTTAGAGCTTATCCTTCATCTTGTCCACTCAGCACCTCTCTCTCTTCCTTTTATCCTATTAATTTGTACTGAGGTTTTTACTTATTATCAAATTAGGAGTGATTAGTCACCCCAGGTCGAACAATGCTTGGCGGCGACCTTTACCCTTGACCCCCATTCTAAGTTGTCAGCCTTAATCAGGTCTCTGGATTTCTTTAAATCTCTCAACAGAGGTTTTAAAAACAACCTTTCATGTTAACAGATATATAATAACAATGAAATAAAAACAATTATTATTTGTTTTTTTTTTACTTTCTGACAAAATCCCATAGACATTTCTGTTTTGTCTCAATCAGACACCAACACCCTCTCTTCTGCTCTCTCTTCCTCTCCCGTCTGGTCAAACACCCCTCCTCACTGCAATATGCACCTCGCTGCATGCATTCATGACACCAATGCTGAAACACGAAATTGCCATTATGTCTCAACAAATCAGCAGATTTCTGAGGGGTTTTCACCAAAATCTTCCTGTACATACATCCATTCATTCTACCATTGATGATTTCTAGTTCACCAGTACCTTTGAACGAAAAACACCCCCATACTATAATCGAACGACCGCCAAACTTTACCGTAGAAATGGTATATTCTTTTTGTTATAGGCGGTGCCATTTTTACACAATGCATGTGTTTCTGTGTTTCTTCAAAAGATTTCGATTTTCGTTTCGTCTGACCAGATTACCTTGTTCCAAAATTCTTGGGGTTGTTCCCCATATGTTTGAACATAATTCAAACGTGATCTGACATGTTTAAGCTTCAATAATGCAACTTTTCTTGGGGACCTTGTTACAAAACCTGCACGATTTAGAACTACTGATCGTATCCTTGCTTACATTAATCCCAGCTTCTCTGAGGTCGGTTTGAATTTCACCACGAGTAAGAAAAGTTTTTTTTTGTACCTTTCTGATTACCCACCTTGATTTTTTTCGTTAATTTCCTTGGCCGACCACATCTTGGAAGATTTGCAACAGCTTCACCGGGGTTTTTAAACTTTCTAATAACGTTTCCACCTGTACTAAGTAGTAGATTAAGTTCTCTTGATATTATTCGATACCCTTTTCCTTCTTTGTGCTTATCAATGATTTTTTGGCGAATATCTAGTGACAATTCTTTAGTTTTAGGCATTTTTATTTTTTTGAAGGAGTGGTTGTATAAAATTATTTTTATATAAATCTCTCTGATTGGTCAGTGATAACTCGTTTGCATTATTGCAACACGCTAAGCAAAAGTCATTTCAATTTATTTCAGAAAAAGAATTTTTTAAAAGTGTATCCAATACTTTTGCTTTTGTTAATTCATATTTTTCCTTAAATAAAAATTTTCTAAACTTTGATTTTGTAATTACTACTCCAAATATAATTTAGAATAGTAATAGGAATATACTGACCAAATTTTAAGTAAAATCTTGAACCCGAATAAAAGTTATGAAGAAAAATGCAATGTATCCAATACTTTTGTGTGGCACTGTATATCTATTTTTTTTTTTAATGGAAATTGCTTCAAACAAGGCATGAATCCACTAAATGAATAGAACTAAAAAGAAAAAATACTACTTTAAGGTTAAAAACTAGCCAATGGTAAGTGTTAGATGGTTCAATCCCAACCCAGGAAACAGCAGTTTTTCCCTTTATCAGAAACATTGCTCATGGAATGTGAGGACTAAAGGACAAAATAAGGGAAGCGAGAATTACAAGCTTGCTGAAAATAAACTATTGCAGAAATGAAGACCTGGCGTTGCCCTGATGGAAGGGATAACATACTAGTATGATCTAGAATACCCGTCATAGGGTGGACTCGTCATAATGAAAGATGCCTGAAAAGGACCAAATACAAAATTGCTTCAAGGAAACCAAAAACATATATGACAAAAAAATGTGTGCAAAAACAGATTAGACAATTGGAATGGTACTTATGCAGAGTCAAGCTTTCATCAAGAGGTTTTAGGAGGCATAATATGGGCACAAATTCAAATATTTCAGATTTGCATCCATCTTGTTTAATCGGTGTTTGATACACCGATTAAACAAGATTCGTTGAGTCTCACATTGAACTTAGGTTAGATGGCTTAACCCTCAAAAAAAGTAAATTTACAAATCAAGTTAAAAATAAGAATGAATAAACAGGCTGTAATTCACATGCATTAGAGAACGTCTGGCAAAGCACCAGACGTATGTTCACAGAGGATATCAGCCATAAAAACACCGAGCACTTCCGGTTAGGCTGACTCGGCGTTTTAACATGCTTGTAAATAAATAATGGGAGTTCCAACCTTTACTTTGATTTTCATGTAAGAAACATGACAAAGACAGA
>NC_136496.1:72872298-73192298 GCF_053919585.1 Euprymna scolopes
GAGATGAGATAAGAGATGAGATTACCCATACTTGGGGATTGGGGTTTCATACCTTTCTCAATTATATAATTATATTAGAAGGGCTACCCGACGTTACCTGGATGGAAAGTGGAACATATTTATATTAAAACTTCTATTTCTTTACCTAACGAAACGGATCTGTAAAAAATATATTGATTTGCATGAAAAATAAATATTTGATGAGTTAAAGGCAAAATAGATTCATTGATTGATATAAATGGATGATTTTGCACTACGAAACAGTTACTGTCAAGAATTGTATGGTCAATGGAATTAAATAAATAAATTGTAAGATGATCAACATCATGAAATTTTGAATCTAGACGTTTGTCATTTATTTGTTATATATATATATATATATATATATATATATATATATATATATATATATATATATATATATATATATAAAGCTGAATGTGTGTGTGTGTGTGTGTGTGTGTGTGTGTGTGGTTGACTATTTTAAAAAACTGATTATATGTAATGATAGAAGATTATCGAGACACAGGAATGGATATGTTTGATCTGGCAGAACGGTGGTTCATTACAATTGTGGGGTCTGTGTACGCGCCTGGTCCACAAAGTATGGAAATAAAAAATTAAAAAATTAAAAAATAAAAAAAACGTTTACAAGTGTTTTTGATATAGATGTACATAATAATATTTTGATAAGTATGTTTTAACTTAAATAGGAGATGGTATAAAAAATTGTGGAGTCTGTGCTCGCGCCTGGCCTCCATAGAATGGAAATAGGCACAAACTTTAATCAAGACTTTTCATATCTATCTGCGTAAGTATACTTTAATAATTATGTTTCAGTTTGAAGAAATATGGTATAATAAAATTATGGGGTGTTCGTTCGCACCTGACCTCGATAGAATGGAAATATGTCACAAAGTTTAACAAGAATTTTTAATATAGATTCACAGAATATTGTGATAAGTGTTTCAGTGAGAACAGGTATGGTATAATAAATTATGGGGGTTATCTATTTTATTTTTACTTTCATCATATTTTGCTTTGGTTTTCGTAACCCCAAATTCGAAGCTATCTCTTTACAACCCTTCCTTTTCATAACCTATCATGCTTTCATAAATCAGAGTCTATTTTCTGTAGGCTGTTTTTGAACCCAGTCAACGACGGGTACTTTTGCTAGTATATATATATATATATATATATATATATATATATATATATATATATATATATATATATATCTTTTATTTTTATATAATATTTATTTATTTATATTTTTTTGGAAGCAGTACATATCTATTTTTGTTTTTTAATATTTTTCTATTGTTTGCACAAATCTATTAGATAATTTGTATTATTCAAAGTACTGTTCTCATCTTCAGTGTCATTCTTACAACGTTCGGCCGATAAATATATATATATATATATATATATATATATATATATATATATATATATATATATATATATATATATATATATATATATATATAACAGCGGAGTTACTATCTTTAAAAGCATATCTGAGAAAATTGACCAAGTTCTATCAGCATATCCTTCAGCTAACATTCACGTATGTGGAGACTTCAATGTTCACAATGTGGAATGGTTGACCCACTCAAACAAGACCGATGATGAGGGGAGATTCTGTCATGATTTCTCCATTGCTTATGACCTCATTCAGATTGTTCACAAACCCACCCGAGTGCCCGACAATGATGGCCAGTATGCAAGTCTCCTAGACCTTTTTCTCACAACTTGCCCTGAACTATGTTCAGTTTCCGTTCTGTCTCCTCTTGGATCTTCCGACCACTCAGTTGTATCAATTAAGATAGAAATGAAATGTAATAAGTCCTCAGACGTACCTCTCCATCGTACAGTATATCGATACAATATGGCTGACTGGGATAGTTTCCGTACATTTATATTAGATCTTCCTCTGCGTTCCATGTTTAAAAAGGATGTGTCGTCTATAGTATCAGACCTGACAGAATGGTTAATTGTAGGTATAGACCGTTTCATACCCTCGAAAAAGTTCCAGCAAAAACCTAACAGCCAGCCATGGTTTTCTCCAGAATGTGCTGCTGCTATTGCGTACAGAAATCACTTTTTCCACTGCTTCCAACGTAATAGATGTATGGAAACTAAAGCCACTTTCAGGACTGCCAGCAACCATTGTAAGAAAGTAATAAAGAACGCAAGAGAGTTGTATGCTCAGTCCATCAAGTCCAAAGTAGCTGAGCAGCGGCTTGGTTCCAACCAGTTTTGGCAAATTGCAAACAGAATCCTGAACAAAAGCGTGTGCTCTATCCCAACTATCATCAATGGACCTGAGTTAATCTCATTAGCATCAGACAAAGCCAAACTCTTTGCCAAGAACTTTGCAGCTAATTCTACCCTTTGCGACCAAGGCCGCCAACCCCCAATATTTCCTCCTGTATCAGAAAACACACTATGTGATATACAAATATCTGTATGTAATGTTGCCAAGCTAATCAAAAACCTTGATTCCAGTAAAGCAACCGGCCCTGACGGTATTCCAATTATAGTACTCAAAAAAGTTCAACCAGAACTAGCACCTATACTTACAAAACTGTTTAAACGTTGTCCTAAGGAGAATTGCTTCCCATCACCCTGGAAAATCTCATCAGTATGCCCTGTATTTAAGAATTCAGGTGATCGTTCATCCCCCTCTCAGTACAGGCCAATAAGTCTACTGTGTGTCATGAGTAAGTTGCTGGAATCTGTGTTAAATAGTGAAGTAATCAACCATCTCAGCAAAAATAACCTTCTTAGTGACACACAATATGGTTTCCGTTCTGCTAGATCTACAGCAGATGTGCTTACAGTTATATCTCATAGGATTAGCGAATCTCTCGACAGAGGCAACCTTTCTAGGGCAATTGCTCTTGACATATCAAAGGCCTTTGATAGGGTATGGCATAAAGGTTTACTTCACAAGATCTCCAGCTATGGTATAGCTGGAAATGTCTTCTCAATTATTAAATCATTTCTCTCCGATAGGTTCATAAGAGTAGTAGTTGATGGGCAAAAATCAGAAGCTCACAGTATAAATGCTGGAGTCCCTCAGGGGTCCATCCTGGGCCCAACTCTTTTCCTGATCTATATTAATGATCTTCCAAATCACATCCTTACATCATTCGTAGACATTTTTGCTGACGACACTACCATCTATGGTAGCACATCTAAGACAGTAAACGACCAAGTTCTCTCTGATTCTCTCTCCTCTGATCTTGATCATGTTGTACAATGGGGAAAAGAGTGGCTGGTTATTTTTAATGCATCTAAAACCAAGCTTCCATTTTTACATCATCAACATTCTGATCCCCATCTGGCATCAATTTAAATGAATGGTTCTCGTCTTGGGGAGGCCTCAAGTTTTGACAGGCTTCTGGGCTTGACCTTTACTCCTGATCTTAAATGGAATACGTACATCAAATCTGTTGCCAAGGCCGCTGGAAAAATGGTCGGATCCTTCTATCGATCCAGTAGATATCTCACTGCTGATGCAATTCTCTATCTATATAAGAGCCAGATACGTCCAAGGATAGAATACTCTTGCCAAATATGGGCAGGAGCTGCTAGAAAAGACTTGTCCTGCCTTGATAGGGTTCAAAATAGATTGGTGGCCTGGTGGGAGATGTCCTTTTCTCTTCACTGCAACCTCTATCTCACAGAAGAGATGTTGCGAGTTTGTCTCTGCTTTATCATTATTTTTATGGAAAGTGTTCGACTGAGCTTCAATCTATGGTCCCCCCTCGCCAAACTTTCACAAGAAACACTAAATTAGCTGAAAACATTATCAATAATTTTCCCCACTCTTTATCTGTGCCTAAACCTAAACATAGATTCCATGATCAAAGCTTCTTTCTTAGAACTGCTCGCCTGTGGAATTGTCTTCCGTTTTCCTGCTTTCCAGCTGTCTATAATATGGTTGTTTTCAAGTCCAACGTGAACAAGTTTCTGATGAGCTGTTTCACTTAAGTTAACACATTTACCGAACTTCCATTACATTCGATTACTACATTGTCCTTTTGACTACTCTACACTCTTTAACCCTTATCCTTGAGTGGCCTATCAGCCTTGATAAGTGGTGACGCCTATGTAAAAAAAAGAAGAAAAAAACAACAAATAAATGATATATATAACAAATATATATATATATATATATATATATATATATATATAACAAAAGAATTATATATATATATATATATATATATATATATATATATATATATATATATATATATATATATATACATACATACTAGCAAAAGTACCCGTCGTTGACTGGGTTCAAAAACAGCCTACAGAAAATGGACTCTGATTTATGAAAGTATGATAGGTTATGAAAGGGAAGGGTTGTAAAGAGATAGCTTCGAATTTGGGGGTCTCGAAACCAAAGCAAAATATGATGAAAGTAAAAATAAAATAGATAAACCCCATAATTTATTATAGCATACCTGTTCTCACTGAAACACTTATGACAATATTCTGTGGATCTATATTAAAAAACCTTGTTAAACTTTGTGACATATTTCCATTCTATGGAGGTCAGGCGCGAACGAACACCCCATAATTTTATTATACCATTTTTCTTCAAACTAAAACATAATTATAAAAGTATACTTACGCAGATAGATATGAAAAGTCTTTATTAAAGTTTGTGCCTATTTCCATTCTATGGAGGCCAGGCGCGAACGCAGACCCCACAATTTTATTATACCATTCCTATTTAAGTTGAAACATACTTATCAAAGTATTATTATGTACATCTATATCAAAAACACTTGTAAACGTTTTTTTTGTATTTTTTAATTTTTCATTTCCATACTTTGTGGACCAGGTGCGAATGTAGACCCCACAATTTTAATGAACCACTGTTCTGCCAGATCAAACATATCTATTCCTGTGTCTCGATACATCTTCTATCATTATATGTAATCAATTTTTTAAAATAGTCAACCATATAGGAGCCTATTCGTGACCAGACACACACACACACACACACACACACACACACACACACACACACACACACACACACACACACATTCAGGTTTGTATTATAGTTATATAAACGATGAATTTTTATATATAACGAATAAATGATATATATATATATAACAAATAAATTATATATATATATATATATAAAACAAATAAATGATATATATATATAACAAATAAATGATATATATATATAACAAATAAATGATATATATATATAACAAATAAATGATATATATATGCATATATATAACAAATAAATGATATATATGTATATATATATATAACAAATAAATGATATATATATATATAACAAATATATGATATATATATATATAACAATATATGATATATATATATAACAAATAAATGATATATATATATATATATATATATATATATATATATATATATATATATACACTTGTGCCCGATATTATTCATACCCCCCCCCTTGAAAATTGAGTTTATTAGGTGTAACTTTGTAAGAATTTATTGTTTACGTCCATATTGATACATATTCTTAATAAACCTCTTCTGATCATTTTCGTCATTTTAAAATCTCGGGATACTTGTAATAAAAGAAATATACAGCTATTTATAAAATCTGCAATGTTCAAAAATAATCATACCCCCTTATTTTTTCAGTATTAATCGAGTTTCTGACTGTTTGTTTCCTGTTTGATTCTTATTTTGAATGCTTTTATACAACCTTTGATTAATTTCATTGCGTTTTTTGCATTTTTTCAGAAATTAAAATGATATCAACTGAAAACCAATAAAAGAATAAAAATTATTAGAATGGGGAAGAAAAAAGAGCTTAGTAATGATCTTAGGACTAAAATTGTGAATTCACATAAGGATGGTTTAGGTTACAAGTCAATTTCCAAGAAATTTGAGGTCCCTACAGCAACAGTACAGAGCATCATCAAAAAATTCCAGAGCCACCACACAACAAACAACTTGATTGGTAGAGGAAGGAAAAGGAAACTGTCTGCTAGAGCCACCCGGAATATTGTAAGAAGTGTTAATGCAAATCCAACCACCACTACTAAGGACATTTTAGAAAATCTGGAGTCTTCTGGCATAAAAATATCAAGGCAAACATTGCAAAGGACTCTGCATGAAAATGGTCTGAAAGGAAGAAGACCAAGAAGGACTCCATTGCACACCGGAAAACACCTTGCAGCACGTCTAAAGTTTGCTAGGACCCCTGTGAATTCTCCAGAGTCCGTTTTCTCAAGTATTTTGTGGACTGACGAAACAAAAATTGAATTGTTTGGCCATATGGATGCTTCTTACATTTGGAGGAAGAAAGGAGAAGCTTACAACCCAAAGAACACCATACCCACGGTGAAACATGGTGGTGGTAGCCTAATGTTTTGGGGCTCCTTTTCGGCTAGTGGTCCAGGTAGTTTGGTCAAGATAGATGGAACCATGAAGAAGGAGCAATATTTGGAGATACTCCAGAAAAACATTAGACAGGATGCGGAGAAGCTCCATTTAGGACCAAACTGGGTCCTTCAACAGGATAATAACCCAAAACATACTGCCAAAATAGTCAAGAAATGGTTTGAGGATAATCAAATTAATGTTTTGGAATGGCCTAGCCAGAGTCCCGACCTGAACCCTATCGAAAACCTCTGGCACATATTGAAAACTGAGGTTAAAAAGCGGAAACCTAGAAATTTGAGGGATTTGGAGAACTACTGCATTGAAGAATGGTCAAAAATAAGTGTTGATGCTTGTAAAAACCTTGTTGATAAATATCCAAAACGGTTACAGGCAGTTATTAAGAATAAAGGGCATGCTATTGACTATTAGTAAGAGAGGTATGAATAATTTTGAACTAGTGCCATTATTGTTTTTCTTTGTATAATGTTTCAAACTTGCATAATTTATTTATTTGTTGAGTTTAAATTAAATGCTTATGCTTGATTTATTGTTTGAAATCCCTTTAATATTGTCTACCTTCTGGTTTGAGCAATATTCTTATAGAAATCTCAAAGATCCGAGGGGTATGAATAATATCGGGCACAAGTGTATATATATATATATATATAAACGATTAATATATATATATATATATATATATATATATATATATATATATATATATATATATATATATATATATATATATATATATATATATATATATATAACTCTGCGGAATAAGGACTTTGTAAATTTTTTTTTTTTTTTTTTTTTGGAGTATTCAGTCGAACAATAAATTTTATTGCAAATTTCAACTTAAAGTTTTAATTGTTTTTCTCTTATATATATATATATATATATATATATATATATATATATATATATATATATATATATATATATATATATAAAGAAATACACCGTCTCATGACAAGTGCATTTAATTCCCTGAACAAAACAATTTTGTACCATTTTTATGAAAATTAAAATCAAGATATAAGGCTACAAAACCTTATGTCTAGAATAATTATTCCAACAGTGACCAAAATTCGTTACATCATTTTGATACTACTAAATGTTTAAAATTTAAGTTAAGAGTTCTAAAGAGGAAATTGAAATTCAAGGAATATTGTTTAATAAAACAGAGCCAATGTTCTTGCGTTTGGAACAGTTAGTTATTGCGTTTGTTTATTTTTTTATTCCAAAAGACAAAAAAAAAAAAAAAAAATTGGAGGTGTCTGTCATAGTGAAGTCAAATACTTTTGGCAACCTATCTTTCTTACTCTATTATTACTTCCTTCACTGTGGCACTGTTTTGAACTTCTAGAAACCTACACTCATATAAACACACAATAATTAATGTTATTAATTAAACGTGTATTGAATTAGAACTGTATTCAAGTGCTTTCATAACGTTTGATAACATTGTTAATATAAATTAAAGAAACAATACTATTTATTGCTAATACAGCAAATATTATGTTGATATCTTTAACTGTTTATTTTCTTATAAGGCTAAAAAGTCGGTGCCCGGAAAACTCGTCCCGGGAAAACTCGTCTCCGGAAAATCTGTACCCGGAAAACTCGTACCCGGACCCCCCCCCTCCTTTTTGCTAGGTAGGAAAACTGGTCCCTTATTGTTTTTAAAAGAGACTATGTACCCCGGTGCCCGGAAAACTCGTCTCGGGAAAACTCGTCCCGGGAAAACTCGTCTCGGGAAAACTCGTCTCCGGAAAACTCGTCTCGGGAAAACTCGTCCCCTTTCGCTAGGTAGGAAAACTGGTCCCTTATTGAATAAATATCGATTGAAAACACATTTTATGATCGTTCTTGAGGAGATATTGTTTTTTTTTTTTAAATAGGCTATAGCCCCCCCCCATAATATTTAAAAAAAAAATATTTTTACTTGTTTAATTTTTTTTTTTTTTAAATAAAATCGATTTTCTAAGTGTCCGTTTTCTACCTAACTGGCTAAGTTCTTAGTGGTTTCACTTATTTTAAAGCGTTTATTATGTTAAAAAACGAGACCGCATATTTTTTTATACTAATATAAAAAGAATTTACTTATTTACTGTTGTTATAAAAGGGTAAAATCGATTTTTCTACTTCGCCGACTATGTTGTGTGTTGTTTAATTTATTTGGAATCGTTTATTCGGTAAAGAAAAAAAAACACAGAAAACAAACAAAAAAACATGTCGAGTGTTACGTGAGAACGAGAAATAATGTTCGGTATATCACATCTTAAGAGTCTTGATAATCGCTAAAAAATAGAAAATTAAAGAAATCACTGAGGGAGATTTGGTTTTAAAAAGAAAATAATAAATTTTAGGGTTTGTATTACTGTACACATAGATTCGAAAAAGTTCTAAAAAACAAAACAAATATATAACAAATAAATGTTATCAAAGGCAAGATAAGTTACTTTCCTACCAAACTGGATATATTTTTTGTGTTTTTATTCAATGTAACATGTTTATTCAGCTCGAAAAACATACAGTGTTTACCGATGTATTGGACAATTCAAAATGTCGGCCGACTCTCTCTTAAACACGGTAAGTTCGGGAAAAGGTGTTATAAATAATAAACTAGACAAAATACTATAAAAAAAACACACCGAATATATGTCAACCTATGTCACGGTAATATATATTGAGCGAATTTCTAACAGTATTTTGTCTAGTTTATTATTTATAGCACCTTTTCCCGAACTTACCGTGTTTAAGAGAGAGTCGGCCGCCATTTTGAATTTTCCAATACATCGGTAAACACTGCATGTTTTTCGAGCTGAATAAACATATTAAATTGAATAAAAACACGAGAATTATATCCAGTTTGGTAGAAAAGTAACTTATCGGGTAACCCAACTTATCTTGCCTTTGATAACATTTATTCGTTATATATTTGTTTTTTTTTAACTACTTTTTCGAATCTATGTGTACAGTAATGAATTTAGGAAAACTCGTCCCGGGAAAACTCGTCCCGGGAAAACTCGTCTCGGGAAAACTCGTCTCGGGAAAACTCGTCTCCGGAAAACTCGTCTCCGGAAAACTCGTCCCCTTTCGCTAGGTAGGAAAACTGGTCCCGTATTGAATAAATATCGATTGAAAACACATTTTATGATCGTTCTTGAAGGAGATATTGCTTTTTAAAATAGACTATAGCCCCCCCCCATAATATTTTTAAAAAAATATTTTTATTTGTTTAATGTTTTTTTTTGTTTTTTTTTTAAAATAAAATCGATTGTCCGTTTTCTACCTAACTGGCTAAGTTCTTAGTGGTTTCACTTATTTTAAAGCGTTTATTATGTTCATACAAAATTAAGTACAATTTTTTTGGTTCTTATTTTAACGATGTTTTTTGGAGTCATAAAAACAAAACAAAAAAATTAAAAACTGGGATCGTTACTTTTTTGTTTTGGTTTTTTAATTATGATAGTTTTTTGTTGTTATGTTTTCGTTTTCTCTCATACCAAATGCACTCATGCGTTATTTAAAATAATAATTCTATCAATTATCCACATTTATTGTCGTCCTGTCAAATTTTGCAAAAATTAACTAATAAATTAAAAGCGAAATATTTTTTTGGCGCGAGAGATGCCATGTGCTAACAATGGTGCCCGGAAAACTCGTCCGGGGAAAACTCGTCTCGGGAAAACTCGTCTCCGGAAAACTCGTCTCGGGAAAACTCGTCTCGGGAAAAATCGTCCCCTTTCGCTAGGTAGGAAAACTGGTCCCTTATTGAATAAATATCGATTGAAAACACATTTTATGATCGTTCTTGAAGGAGATATTGTTTTTTTAAAATAGACTATACCCCCCCATAATATTAAAAAAATATATTTTTACTTGTTTGATGTTTTTTTTTGTTTTTTTTTTAAATAAAATCGATTTTCTAAGTGTCCGTTTTCTACCTAACTGGCTAAGTTCTTAGTGGTTTCACTTATTTTAAAGCGTTTATTATGTTCATAAACGAGACCGCATATTTTTTTATATTAATATAAAAATAATTTACTTATTTACTGTTGTTATAAAAGGGTAAAATCGATTTGGGTTTGTATTACTGTACACATCGATTCGAAAAAAATTGTCAAAAAACAAATATATAACAAATAAATGTTATCAAAGGTAAGATAAGTTACTTTCCTACCAAACTGGATATATTTTTCGTGTTTTATTCAATGTAACATGTTTATTCACCTCGAAAAACATACAGTGTTTACCGATGTATTGGAAAATTCAAAATGGCGGCCGACTCTCTCTTAAACACGGTAAGTTCGGGAAAAGGAGTTATAAATAATAAACTAGACAAAATACTATTAAAAAAACACCGAATATATGTCAACCTATGTCACGGTAATATATATTGAGCGAATTTCTAACAGTATTTTGTCTAGTTTATTATTTATAACACCTTTTCCCGAACTTACCGTGTTTAAGAGAGAGTCGGCCGCCATTTTGAATTTTCCAATACATCGGTAAACACTGCATGTTTTTCGAGCTGAATGTTAAATTGAATAAAAACACGAGAATTATATCCAGTTTGGTAGAAAAGTAACTTATCTTTCCTTTGATAACATTTATTCGTTATATATTTGTTTTTTAACTACTTTTTCGAATCTATGTGTACAAATACAAACCCAAATTTTAATATTTTTTAAAATATAATTTAGAGAGGGGGGTGGGGTTAAAACTATATCTCCCTCCGAAAAACAACCAACAAAAATGAAATTAAAAAGATTTTTGATAAACGATAGCGGAGTTTTCAATAAAAGTGATTAATAAATTTATTTAGTGATTACTTTTTCTCTGAATGATTGATTTTAGAATTTTGAAGTAAAAATTTAAAAAATTAAAAATGAGTTAACGAGAGATTGTTAACGCATGGCATCTCTCGCGCCAAAAAAATATTTCGCTTTTAATTTATTAGTTAATTTTTGCAAAATTTGACAGGACTACAATAAATGTTGATAATTGATAAAATTATAATTTTAAATAACGCATAATGCATTTGGTATGAGAGAAAACAAAAACATAACAACAAAAAACTATCATAATTAAAAAACCAAAACAAAAAAGTAACGCTCCCAGTTTTTAATTTTTTTGTTTTGTTTTTTATTATTGTTTTTATGACTCCAAAAAACATCGTTAAAATAAGAACAAAAAAAAAATGTAATTAATTTTCTATGAACATAATAAACGCTTTAAAATAAGTGAAACCACTAAGAACTTAACCAGTTAGGTAGAAAACGGACAATCGATTTTATTTAAAAAAAAAAAAACAAAACATTAAACAAATAAAAATATTTTTTTTTAAATATTATGGGGGGGGGCTATAGTCTATTTTAAAAAGCAATATCTCCTTCAAGAATGATCATAAAATGTGTTTTCAATCGATATTTATTCAATAAGGGACCAGTTTTCCTACCTAGCGAAAGGGGACGAGTTTTCCGGAGACGAGTTTTCCGGATACGAGTTTTCCCGGGACGAGTTTACCTAAATTCAATTTTCAGTTTTGGTTTAAAATAAGATGGAAAATTTTCACCTGCTAACAATAAAAAATTTTTTTTTTTTTTTAATAATTCAGTAATATCCGGGTAATTTCAACTTCATAATTTCAAAGCTACCATTGTAACTTATTAGAATTGACAAAAAAAAAAAAAAAAGAAAAGTTGAAACCATTGTTTTTTATCTGAAAACTCCATTTATCGACTACAAAATCTCGTCCCAATTCTGTAGAAGTACCGAAGTTTGTTTTCCTTTCATTTACCAATCTTTTGTTATAAAATATTATAGGAGTTGGTCCTACAGTTTATGCGAAGATAAGCGCCTATGGATTGTTAAATTACTTTTTTTTTCTTTTTACTCTTATTCACCCCAAGCAAGGCACAGTGTGTCACTTGGACGTAAGGAGCTACTATTTGAAACCACATCTAAAGGGACACTATGCAGGAAGTTGAGCAGCAAGGTGTCTATTTACATTATATTTGAACTTCTGCATATCAGTACAGTCAGGGAAGCAGGAGACTGAAAGGGAATTTCAAAATCGAACAGTTTGAGGAAAGTAACTATTAGAGTAAAACATGTAGGGATTTCTACAGTGCAGGGGCGGGATTTTGTTGCTTGTTGGGTTGATCATAAATATCTACATCGAGGAGGCACAAGTGTTATGAGTTCAACGCACACTCCATTAAAGTACTTGTAAAACAGACACAGAGGTGCAACATTGTAGCGATGGGACAGAGGTTGAAGATTGGACGATAGTGCTGGACCTATTAGATTCGAGTCTCTTTTTTGAACCATGTCTTAGAGGGAGAGACTAGTGGTAGATGTACCAACCTAGACATGGCAACGATACTCTATGCATGGGCGAATAGTGGCTTTGTAAAGATATAGGATATTTCTGGTGTGAGTAATTTTCTAGCACGGTAGAGGGAGCCCACCGTTTTGTGGCAGACTTGCCAATGTTCTGAATGTATTTGTTCTAATTAATGTTGCCTGTGAATGCTAAGCTGAGGAGTTTGAAGGATGAGATCACATGTAGGATATTATTTATCATGGCAATCGGTTGTTGAGAAGTTTTTCTTTTTCTTTCTTTTTTTTTTTTGTAGTTGTTAGAGGAAAGTTGTTTAGTCTTAGTAGCATTAAATGCTACCATCCATTTACGCCCCCATTCTATTACAGATGGAAGGTCGTTTTCTATAGTGTTTGCCATTGTCTTGGATAGTTGTACATTCGTTTCCCCCTTACATCTATTATAGAGCATGATGCCATCAACAAATATACCCATCTCGGGCTCAATTTTATCAGGGTGATCATTTATGACCTTACAATTTATGTTCCTATGAGATGAATTCTCATAGACTTTTCAATTTTAATTCATTTTCAACATTTGTTACATTCTGTACAGCATGCAACTTTTCAAATGTTACATAGTAGCGACTTTCAAGAATGGATATCGGTGTTTAGCAAAATCTCAGTTGTCAGCCTTTTCCGATCGGTTAGGGTGGGGCCGGGGTAGCCCCGCTTTTATTGCTGGGTACACAGTGATCAATAACTGTCAACGCGACACTTCCGTTGGGTATACAGTCAGGGTTTTAACTGGTAATAATGTACTGTCCACAGTCAATCGTTTGAGTGGAGAAGGGATAGAGAGATAGAAAGAGACAGATGAGAAAAAGAGAAAGAGAGTGAGAGTGGAGAGGGAAAGAGGCAGAGAGGGTGAGCGAGACGAAGAGAGAGAAAAGAGGCCAATAAATATTTAACAGTGATTAAAAATATATATTGAATAAAATGTTCGATGTGTTAGTTTAAAACCCAAAGAGAGAGCGAAGAACAAAGCAGAGAGAGAGAGAGAAAGAAAGAGAGAGAAAGAGAGAGAGGGGGATGAAGACAGAGAAAAAGAGAGAGAGGAAGAGAAGAAATATTTTACAGTGATGTTTAAAAAATAGAATAAAATGTCATGCGTGTTAGTTTAAAAACCAAATAGAGAGAGAGAGAGAGAGAGAGAGAGAGAGAGAGAGAGAGAGAGAGAGAGAGAGAGAATAAAACTGGAAAGCCAACATGGCGTTTGTCTGTTTTTAAAGACCGCGTTTTATTTCAGGCTAAAACGTAGCTTGTTTCTTGCGTGTGTGCATTTTTTCAGTATTTGTTGCGAGTACACGGCTGTGCTGGCTGAGCAGCTAAAATAGTTGGCCAACAAAATGTCTGCCTTTACCTCCCACCCCCACATATGTTTTTTTTCTTTTTCTTTTTGTATTATTCAAATTCCTTTTCTTTCCAGCCTCCTCCCTCTCGCTCGCCTTTGCAGACACTTCTTGATTATTAATACAATAAACGACGCAATCAGCCAAGTGGTTTGGTTCTCCCCCTCTCTCTCTCTCAAAAACAAAACAAACAAAAAAAAACGACTAGGCAAGGCAAATCATTGATTCCGTGACAAGGCAAGTTGAACAAGCAAGTTCTCGCAGCCGAGGCAGGCAAGTTGCTAGCTAGGCTGAGATAAGTAGGAAAGATAGGTAATAATACAGGCGAGTTTATTCTGGGATGGGAAGATGGGGCGTGCGGGTTAGGGTTGTATATATATCAATAAATGTCTTTCTTTCTTAGCCTTACACACAGACAATATATAAGAACTGTCTGCTGCGCGGTAAAAGACAGTTTGCACTGGCACTGCTGAACAAAACATTACCCGCTGATATAAATGTGTTTATTTATTTGTTTATTTACAATAATACAATGGACTTTTCTCTCTTCTTTTATTATTTTGAAATTAAAAAATAAAGAGAAATGCATTATGAATAAAAAAAAAAAAATAGCAAATCTTGAATTTTTAGATTACGTACAAACGCAAAAAGAAGAATGATTTCTGGAAACGATTGGAATGAGGAGGGGGCAACGACTCCCCCCTTCTCTCTCTCTCTCTCTCTCTCTCTCTCTCTCTCTCTCTCTCTCTCTCTCGCTCGCTCGCTCGCTCGCTCGCTCTCCTCACAATGTTCTGGAGATCACTGTTCGAGCCTACATTACGGATATAGAATTTTATTTATTTATTTTAACCAATTGGGCACCTTCTTCTTTGGAAATTGGTGACACAATCTACTTTACTAGACTGCACTATTTTTTCTGATACCGTAACTTATTTAAAAAGAGAGAGGTGTGCGAACGAGTTACGAGCTTGTGTAAGTTACTCTCTTTCTATGTTCTCTTTCCTTTTCATTTCTGTATCGAATGGAAACAGGAAACAGTCAAGTCGTGCTACCCCCTCCCTCTATTCCTTCCCACCAGAAGAAAAAAAGATGTTTTTCTTTTTACATAAAAATGAAAATCCGACATTTTTTAACGAATAGAAATGATTCCCGTTCGTTTGAAATGATAAACTTAAATGATTTGTTAAAGAGAAGTTGATGTAGAAGTAAGTTTGGTGCATTGTAACTTACTTGGAGTTCTCACATCGGCAATTACAAGTGCTTTTCAGGACTGGCATATATCCTAATCCTATTAATTGTGCGCAAATGCACAAGTTGCATCCCCAAAACACTAAGAAAAGAGCAATTGCAAACAGAGGCTTCAAATAGGACATTAACAACAACAAAAAAACAACAACAAAATGCAAAAAATGTGGCATTCTTAAAAATATGTTAATGTGTTCAAAATCATTTTTGATACCCTAAAGCAAATTCGCTGTTTGATCCGATTGCCAAGTATAAAAAGATCACAATTTTAACATTCCCTACACAGAGAGACAAGACGGGCTGGAAACAAGACAGTCTGCTAACTAATATTACATTCAGCTTCTCTGCCCTTCTTCGACGCTAGGGGAAACGAATGTTTAAGTGATTAATGACACAAACTGACAACTTGGGTGTTCCAAGTTCGTATCCAGTTCATTCCACAAAATCACTTTTTTACTTAGGATGTTGGCAACCTTCATGTGGTCCCTCCTGTAAATACCCAATGTTTTTCTATAAATAATTGTGTACTAGAAAAATATCAGGGAAACCAATGGCAACCATGAATTCAGATGATGATGATGATGATGATGATGATTAGATAATTCACACAGAAGTTCACACATATTCACACACATCCTGTCATACACATGCACACCCTAACAAGGACAGCACACATACAATGCCTACTGAAGTCACTCACATTTTTTTTCACCCGATCATGTTAGAATGGAACTTTTTTTTTATCCTACACGTTTGCGCACTGTAGGATTCTCGTTAACGTACCAGTTATTTTGTAGTTTTGTTTGTAGGGTGTTAATCTTTCCTCTTGATAGGACTGACTGCAATTTGCGAACTTGTCAGTTCAACAACAGAACAGAAACTGAAGTAGAAATGAAACTCCACCATCAAATCCCATCGTTCTTCTAGGAAAATAGTTGTTGATGAGTAAAAAACTGAAGCACATAGTATCAAGCAATGGTTGAAGAGCTTTGTGAGAATAGGGGTTAATTCTAGTTGCAGCTTCTTGCAACACTATGATTAGAATGTTGTCAAGATCAGTTGCCTTGTTGGCATTAAGGATCTTGATAAGTTTGGCAACATCCCAACAGATATAAAGATGTCGCTCAGGGTTTTTAATCTAGAAGCCCCCATCAACAGATTCACTGATTTTGTATGATATTACAGTCAACACATCAACTGTTGATCTTGCAGGAAGAAAACCATATTGCTTGTTACTAAGTAGGTTGTTTTGCTGGGTGATTGATAATTTTTCAATTAATCACAGATTCAAGCAACTTACTCATGATGCACAAAGGACTGATTGGCCTATACTAAGATGCAAAAGGCCGACCTTCACTAAAGTTTTCCAAGATGTTGAGAAACATTTCTCCTTTAAGCAACTTTTGAACAGCTTTGTAAAAATGAGAGCTAGTTCCGGTTGCAGTTTTTGAAGTGTGGTGATTTGAATGTTGTTAGAGCCAGTTGCTTTGCTGACATCAAAATTCTTCATAAATTTTGCAACATCTCAGACAGATAAATGGATATACGAAGATAAAAATAACAAAAACAAATAAAACCTTTTTCGATTGTCGATTTTTGTTCATACGTCACACCAATACAACAACTGCTATAGCCTTCTTATACTCCTCCATATCTATCTATTTACCAGCAATGCTTCAAGCAAACTACCTTTCTCTTTTAGATATAACTGGCAGGGGAAATTCAGGAAATAGACGGCACCGATCGTAAAAGTGAAGTTTAATGCAAAGTTTTTTGCAAAACGTTTGTTAGATGCTAAGGAAACCATTTCTGGCCTATTAATGATGGTTTGAGGAGAGGTCTTACATCTTTTCAGGACTTTGTTTGTTATTTGTCAAAATTCATTGATACTAAGCTTCTGCTCAACCACTCTGAATTTAATGGATTGGACATAGAACTTAATCACGATTTCTATAACTCTTTTGCAGTGGTTGCGGACAGTCTGAAGGACAGTTTTGGTTTCAGTACATCTATTTCATTGAAAGCAATTGAAAAAGTGATTTCTGTGAGTAATGGTAGTTGCACATTCAAGCCTCTACCACAGCTGGTAGTTTGATTTCTGGTGGAATTTCTTTGAGGATATGAAACTTTCGATGTTAATCTCTGAGAAGACAGTTCAGTTATTTCCCCTTGTCTATCGATGAGGGGAAAATTTGTTTGGATTGATCTCCTCTTTGTTGTTGTTAATCTCTGAGCTAAGACAGTTGAATTATCTTCCCTTGTCTATAGAATAAAAAAAAGTCTGTTTGGAATGATCTGCTCTTGGTTGTTGTTGTTGTTGTTGTGGTGGTGGTGGTGGTGGGTTTTGAGGAAGGAGTACATAACATGCAATGCAAACGCTTAACCAAGCAGATAAATCCGACAAAATACAAAAAACATTTTTTTTTCAAAATTGAAATGATGAGGAATTTCTGATATGGAAGATCTGAGGTTGCTCCTGTCAGCCATCGAGTATCGATACACTTTGCGATTGAAATGGACATCAAAGGTCTTATTGTACTTTGCATGTATCTTAATTGACACAGATCAGTTATTAGAAGATCTCAACAGAAACAGAACAGTGATTGAGCACTGTTCGCAACAAATTGTCAAGAAAAGATCAAGAACACTTACAAAATGGCTGCCAGCATCAGCTATGCGCAAGTAAATTTGTCAATAATCTGTGTTGGATCAAAAACGGGAGACAAATCATAACAAAGCCCCCTTTCATCATTGGTCTTGCTTGAGTGAACTAGCCATTCAATATTGTGAACATTAAATTCATTACAGACATAAATGGTCAGAGAAGGGTAAACCGACAGGATATGGTAAATTTTCTCAAAGATATTAATTCCATATTTGTAGGGATAATAGCGGGCAAAGATGAATGGGATGCTGTAAGTCTAACACGAAAAACACCTATGAAGATAAATTTAGAGTCTTCTTTGGAGATATCCCTATCACATAATATACACATAGATTTCTTATTCGTAATGGTCGCTGAAAAAAATGTATTGGTTTATTCTACAGTTTCAGAAAGTATTCGATTTCTAATGTTATCTTTGACCTACGTAAGCATACAATACGTCCTAAGATGAAATACTGCTGCAACGTCCATGAACAGAGTTTCTCTCCAAAAACTTTCCATCTGTGGAACACAATAATAAAGGACTGATTTTCTGCAGACAACAACATAGTTGTCTTCAAGTCCAATGACTACAAATACTTGTCAATCTCATCTCTCTCATCTCCATCGTCTTTCGGGACGCAGATGAGAGAGATGACAAGTATTTGTAGTCATTGGACTTGAAGACAACTATACTTGCCAAGCCAAACAAGAATACAACCAAATTCTGTTTGTCCCATTCATCCTTTGCAATCCTCTCGTAGTATTGTTAATCATTCAACTAACAGTCTTATTAATCCTTATCCTCCAATGGCTTTTGTTCTTGGTAAGTGGTAATTTATTAGTATTAAAAAAAATGTATATGTGCAATATAACACAGGTTGACCAACCAAATATGTGCGTGGCAAGAAAAATCTACAGATTTGTCTATAAAAGTCTAAACTGATGGATAAACAGATCATCACAGCAACTACCACGAGCTGTATCATCAGCATCATCAATAATAGCATCAACACATCTAACATCTTTATTTAATGAACTATGCATGCATCTGCTAACATAACACAGTCCAACACATCTTTTTTTATTCCCTCAATAAAATATTATTATTCTTTACAACCACTGTTTATCATGTTGAACTTGTTGCTTGATCATCGCATTCTTATCCAGTTAATCCTTTTCATGTTAGCTGGAGTCATTAGTATACTGGACGATTAGCCATAATTTACTTCCAGCTCATCGCACCATTTGACACTGATTTCAATTTCTCCTAGTCTTTATTATATGTGTGTGTGGATTTCTTATATTCCTTTCTAGTTACCTGTGGCTGGTAAGCATTTGTTATGCAAGTTGGTTTCTGCAGTCCAAGATTTTCCTTAATATTTAGGTTGTTTTCATCACCACATTTCATTGTATGGCCTCAATCTTCCTTTTGATTCTAATTTCTTTTTATATATATATCTTTTTTTTTTGGTTATTCTGTGGGGCTATTCCTAGAGCTCCTACAATTATTGGTATTATAGTGATTTTCTTCCTGTTCAATATTCCTTGCAGTTTTCTGACAAGTTCAGTTCAGTGTATTTGCTTATTTATTATTCACTCCTAAGGGTTACCACACGAGCCGTTATATATGATCACTCACTGGCAAAAACAAGTGGTGTTACCTGGTCTGAATGATAACAAGTCTCCTCAGCTTTCCAGTTCTCTCCATTTGAACAGAAAAACGTCACGTCTGTGGAACTCACATCCAATTGCCTGCTTTCCATCTGACTACAATCTGATTGTCTTCAAGTCCAATGTAAACAAGTTCTTGATAAACCGTCCCCCTAAGTAATCCAATTTACAAAATTCCCACTACTTATGTTTACTATGCTATAATCACATTGACTAATGTATACCCATTAACCCTTATCCTCGAGTGGCCTTCGTACCTTGATAAGTGGTGATTCCTGTGTAAAAAAAAAAAAAATCCACGCCAAACACGATTAAAATGAATTATATAAATGTCAAGATAAGTAAGATGATAAGATAAGAAAATAATTGTTACAATATTTTTGGGCATGATCACAAAAATTTGGATGATTATATTTATAGCCAAGCGTGATAAGAATAAACTAATGAGAATCGCTGTATAAAACCCACCGAATCTCTTTGAAATTTTTAGTCATAGCTTTTCATCTTGACATGAGAAGAGAACTGCACGCTGCTGCCACTGACTGGATTAATATTACCATTCTTTACCTGATTTTTTTTTTTTTTTTTTTACTATTCAAAGTTTCGATAACTGGATCGATGCTGCCAATTTTTGCTTGAATAACTACTACACTTAATATTCGCAATTGAAAAATTTTCTTTTTTCTATGATAGCTATTTCTTTCGTCATCCCTTTTTGAAGCCTTTTTCTATTGTAAGAATAAGTCTCCAATCAAGAATATTAAATGAAGACACTTTAGACAGGGAAAAGAAACAGTAAATCACATTTTAAGCGAATGTAGTAAACTAGCTCTAAAAGAATATAAAAACGGATATATCTGTGTTGGAAAAGTAATCCACTGAGAACTATGCAAATGACTACACTCTGAACAAGCAGGAAAATGTATGGACACAAACTGGATTCAGTATTGGAAAATAAACGTCATAAAATCAAACTGATGATAGCAGAAAAAGCAACTCTTCCAGACAGCACGTGTTACATGGAAGGACGCCCACCCATGCATGTCAATTAAACAAATAAGAGTCGTTCATTGACTAACCTCAATGGCATATTTTCATTCCCTTTTCGAGACTGCCTTGTCTTATGGCAATGCTGTTTTGCGGGTCACTTGGCGTTGGCCATCGCAGGAACGTCACAAATATTTACATCACTTGAAATCAATTTATTGCAATTTCTTTGAATAAACTAGAATAAATGATCTTCTTATATAAAATGAATACGAGAATTCCCCTATTTCAATGATGAGAATAGCTTTAATAAGAAAAAAGTACATAAAAATGTTTCTTTAGTCAAATAGGACAAATATTGTTCTGTGTTCTAAATGATATTTTTTCAGTCGATCTAAAAAAAAAAAAGATTGTATTTAATCCCATTTGATATTTTGTTTTTATTAATCAAATTCAGAGTGTAAGGAAAATTATTCTCTTACTCAGAAATCCTCTTACTGTCACCCAAAACACTGTGTAACAAATTTAATAAGTCACACTTTGTACATATTCATTAGTCGAATTGCCCTGTTTTATCTAAGAATCAGATTTCTTTTAGTATTCATTTCCGATGGATACTATTAAATAAACATCCCCCCCCTCTCTCTCTCTCTCTCTCTCTCTCTCGCTCGCCATCTCTCTTTTTCTCTATAAAAAATGTCTTAAAATCCTATTTAGAAAAATTAATTTCCGTTTTAAAAAGAATAATCTAAATAAGAAATAATCATCTTTATTTCTTTCATAAAATATTGAAAAACTTAAACAAAAAAAAAAATGACCGATTTCGTATTAGTATCTATTTTAGGTTTATGCTAAACTCTCTCTCTCTCTCTCTCTCTCTCTCTCTCTCTCTCTCTCTCTCTCTCTTTCACACACACACACACGCACGCACGCACGTACGTACTTACGCACAGATTAAAACTGTTCGTTTAGTCTTTTTGCTTTCTTTTCTTCTTAAACTTTACAAATTGTTTCGAATCTATAAGTTCTTTATGCTTCGTGGCTTAATGGTCATTGACCTCAGCTGTTAGACAAAAGGTTGCTGGTTCGAATTACGCCATCGTAAAATATTTTCTGTTTTAAAACATAAATACTCTTTAAGGGTTGGAAGGATTGAAGAAAACTCTTCCGTGACTTATACATTTTTTTCTTGAAATAAAAGGAACTTTTAAAAAGTTTTCTTGGAAAAATATTATTTTTAATGTTTGTTGATTACAACTATTAGTGGACATTCTACCCCCCCCCCATCTATGTACGTACATTGCTGCATGGATATCCATTATTATTAACGAAATAAAATAAAGATTGAAACTAGTACTTATAAAATTAATACTTAGAAAACACAATAATCAAATAAAATATTAATTTATATTCAATATTTTCAATCAATTTCAACAAAATTTATTTATAGAAAATAGAAAGTGGGCCTTGCGTTTATTTTCGGCGGCCTCGTAATCTTTGCTTACCTTATTTTGTCCTTTAGTCCTCACATTCAATAAGTGATATTTCTGACAAATGGCAAAGAATTGCAGGTTTCTGGACGAGAATATAGCTATCCAACACTTAGTGTTGTATTTACTAGCGCCTTACATCAAGTGGCTTCGTGCCTTGTCTGAAGCTATTTCCATACATAATTATATAATTGAAAAAAAACAACATATTTCCACAGATATATATATATATATATATATATATATATATATATATATATCTGTGGAAATATGTTTTTTTTTTTTTTCAATTATATTTCACCTTTAATTTATGAAGCTTGATGCAATTACAGAGCATATAACAATTGAATAACAAAAGTCTTGATATGTAGTTTGCTTGAAGCATTGTGTGGGTTAGGTATGTAGTAGAGAATTAGAAGGCTATCACAATGCGAGGAATGAATGAGATATAGTTGTTGTTGTTGGAAGAAGACGAAGACAAGTGGTGATTTACAAATCAATAAGTACATACATATATGTCTATATATCCACATATTTATTCAGTTGTATTAAATACAAATGTCTTACTTGTTATGTCTTCGACAATATCCATTATTAATTTCTGAAAAAAAATCCCTTTTCAAATGGTGGACGTGACAGATCGATTCAAAGCATGCTAGATGATGGAGCGGAAATTGGATGATTGTGTGGAGCCTCGGAGCAAATGTAAGGAGGGGGTTTAACTTTTTTTTTTCTTCCTTTTTCGTTATAAATATTTTTTTGTAAATATATATATATATATTTTATTTATTTATTTATTTATTTTTTAGTTTATAACTTGTGGCTTTAGCGTAATTTTTTTAATTTTGTATATTCTCTGTCTATTTTGTTGTTTTTATTATTTTTTTTCTGCTGCTTTGTATTATTCATTTATTTTTTTAATTTATTAATATCCTAGCATATTCAGTGGGATGACTTAGTGTATCTAGGTCATATAAGTCGCTAGTAGGTTGGTACTGGTTAGTTTTTGGAGGAGAGAAGTGGAAGGGGGATGTGAGAGAGGAGGGGAGGGGGTGCAGGATGGAGGGCTCTCAGTCGGCTATTGGGGTGTTTAGGTTAGGGTGCGGTTGTCAGGAATAGGAAGATAGCTGGGAAGGAGGGCGCTGGATTGACATTCCTTGGGAATGGTTAATTTATTTATTTTAATAAAACTATAAGTGGTTATAGATAGAGCATTTTTTTTTTCTATTTAATTCTTTATTATTATTTGTTTATTATTTTATTTGTGTTTGTTGTTAGTGTTTATTTGGGTTTGAATAGGTGGGTTAGCTTAAATCAAACTTTTTTTTTTTAATTGGTTTATGTTATTTCAGCTATTTTTTATTATTTTTATATATATTGCTGTTATTTACTTATTTATTTAATTTCTTTTATTTTTTATATATAATTTATATGGGCGGGGGGGGGGCTTGTGGTAAGGCCCTGTGTGGACTGTGAGTTAGTGTATGGGCGGTGTGCAGTGGTGTACCTGTAATAAAAATTAAACAAATTGCCAAGGTCGCTGGAAAAATGGTGGGATCTTTCTATCAATCCAGCAGATATCTCACTGCTATATAAGAGCCAGGTACGTCCAAGGATGGAATACTATTGCCACATCTGGGCAGGAGCTGCTAGAAAGGACTTGTCCTGCCTTGATAGAGTTCAAAATAGACTTTGTAGCCTCGTAGGAGATGTTCTTTTTCTCTTCCCTACAACCTCTATCTCACAGAAGAGATGTTGCAAGTTTGTTTCTGATGTATCGTTATTTTTATGGAAAGTGTTCGACTGAGCTTCAGTCTATGGTCCCCCCTCGCCAAACTTTCACAAGAAACACTCGTCTAGCTGAAAACACTATCAATAATTCCCCCCACTCTTTATCTGTGCCTAAACCTAAGCGTAGATTCCATGCACAAAGCTTCTTTCTTAGAACTGCACGCCTGTGGAATTGTCTTCCGTTTTCCTGCTTTCCAGCTGACTACAATATGGTTGTCTTCAAGTCTAACATAAGCAAGTTCTTGATGAGCCGTTCCACTTAAGTTAACAAATTTACCGAATTTCCATTACTAATGATTATTATATTGTCCACTTTCTACAGTCCACTCTTTAACCCTTATCCTCGAATGGCCTCTTGGCCTTGATGATGTGGTGATGCCTGTGTAAAAAAAATGAATAATACAGAGCAGCAGAAAAAAAAATAATAATAATAAAGACAACAAAATAGACAAAGAATATACAAAATTAAAAAAAGCTTATGCTAAAGCAACAAGTTATAAACTAAAAAAAAAATAAATAAAATATATATATATATACAAAAATTTTTTTATAAAGATAAAGGAACAAAAAAAAGTATGTTAAACCCCCTCCTTACATTTGTTCTGAGGCTCCACACAGCCATCACATTTCCGCTCCATCATCTAGCATGCTTTGAATCTATCTGTCACGTCTACCATTTGAAAAGGGAATTTTTTTCAGAAATTAATAATGGATATTGTCGCAGACATAACAAGTAAGACATTTATATTTAATACAACTGAATAAATATATGTATATATAGACATATATGTATGTACTTATTGATTTGTAAATCACCACTTGTCTTTGTCTTCTTCCAACAACAGCGACTATATCTCATTCCTCGCATTGTGATAGCCTTCTAATTCTCTACTACACAACAAAAGTCTATATTCCAAATTTCGTGATGTTAACCATTTTACAATTTATTTCTTAAAGTACGTTGGCATAAACAATTCTTGACAGCAACTGTCTCGTAGCGCAAAAGCATTACTTTAATCATTATATTGTCGCGGTTTCAAAATCACTGCCTCCATTTTTCTTTCTTTCTGCGCTCCCGCTGTTCTCTTCACCTTTCCCTTCCCTTAAACAAAGGACACGATAGGCTAACACGAGCTGAACGTATGAACATATCTGGGTTCAGTGACTACATTCACCTTCCCTACTTTTCATCATCAACTTTGCTACGCACGTCGGAATTCAAATATATCAAACAAAACGCCAATAATTCAGGCAATTGACTTTTTACTTTTTAGACGAAATTAATTTAAATGAAATCAACAAATTCCCAAGCTACTTTTGATTGCATAAATTTCCTTCTGGAATTAATTGGAGTCGTTTGTTTGTCTTATTGGGAGCGACACCTCTAACATCACGCTGGCCAAATGAATACAGCCAGCCTCGGCCCAATGAAGCGATGACTGACGTTACCAGACACGTCGACCGAATCCACCAGCCGAAGGATTTCCAGCAGCGGCAGCCATCTCAGAAGCAGTTCAAAGAATCCTTATCAGGGCTAAACAACCAGCCCTTATCAGGGCTAATAAGTTTTTCTACTAATGTGATTCAATACTGCTTGCCTCTTGAGACCCACCAGCAGCGAACTTCACTCCCAGTCTCCAGCTCACTCCTGCAGCCTTCCAGCTCTTGGTGCCTCCAGCTCACTCCTACAGCCTTCCAGCCCTTGCTGCCTTCTAGCTCGTCCTGCAGCTTTCCGGCAACCTCGCCTGCACCTCGCTCCTCCGGCTTGCAACCTCGTTTGCACCCCGCTCCTCCGGCTTGCAACCTTGCTCCTTCGGCCTGCAACCTCACTCCTTCGGTCTGCAACCTCACCTGCACTTGGCTCCCTACAGACCGCCCATTCCTTAAGATTGACCCCTACGTTCTCAGTGTCGTCTGTTCCTTAACACTGACCACCTCATTCTCAGTGTTCACCGTCTGTTCCAGATCGCCCTGACGTCCAGCTAATTGTTCCAGACCCAGCGAGCAACACTAAACCACGCTACGTCTAGAGTACATGTTCCAGATCTACAGACCTTAGCCTCTGGTGACGTGCAACCTTCTGGACAACCAGTATGCCGATCATACGATTTTTCGATTCCTTTGCAAATAAAAGGCGAACCCTTATTTTTAACCAAACAACCTGTGTCTGTCATTCTTCTTTGCCTTTTTTCTGTTTACTTTTTGCCCGTGTCTACCTTGTTAGTTGTTGGGTCGATTGTCCCCAGACGACTAACCCCACAACAATATCAATCAATGAATCTATTCTGCTCTTAACTCATCAGGAGAAATAGCAACTATTAATCCATTTAAAGAAAAGAAAATGCATTTGGGCATAACTACAAAATCCGAAAATTAGAAGAGAAATTGCAATTACATTTAATTTATCTATATATTAATATGATAGCGTGTATGCTATTTTCTGTGTCACGCTTACATCCGAGTCATTTAATTGTTATGTACTTTCATTTCTTATCATAGGTAATTTTACCAAGAATTCTTCATAAGTTTTGGTTTTGCTTTCGATTATGGCTGAAGGAACTCAAGTTATATATATATACTAGCAAAAGTACCCGTCGTTGACTGGGTTCAAAAACAGCCTACAGAAAATGGACTCCGATTTATGAAAGTATGATAGGTTATGAAAAGGAAGGGTTGTAATGAGATTTGGGGGTATCAAAACCAAAGCAAAATATGATGAAAGTAAAAATAAAATAGACAAACCCCATAATTTATTATACCCGACCTGTTTACACTGAAACACTTATCACAATATTCTGTGGATCTATATTAAAAAACCTTGTTAAACTTTGTGACATATTTCCATTCTATGGAGGTCAAGCGCGAACGAACACCCCATAATTTTATTATACCATATTTCTTCAAACTGAAACATAATTATCAAAGTATACTTACGCAGATAGATATGGAAAGTCTTTATTAAAGTTTGTGCCTATTTCCATTCTATGGAGGCCAGGCGCGAACGCTGACCCCACAATTTTATTATACCATCCCTATTTAAGTTAAAACATACTTATCAAAGTATTATTATGTACATCTATATCAAAAACACTTGTAAACGTTTTTTTTAATTTTTTATTTCCATACTTTGTGGACTAAGTGCGAACGCAGACCCCACAATTTTAATGAACCACTGTTCTGCAGGATCAAACGTACCCATTCCTGTGTCTCGATACATCTTCTATTATTATATGTAATCAGTGTTTTTTAAAATAGTCAACCATACAGGAGCCTATTCGTGACCAGACACACACATACACACACAGACATTCAGCTTTATATTATATATATATATATATATATATATATATATATTTTTTTTTTTTTTTTTTTTTTTTTTTCATAAGTTTTTATTTTGGTTTTGATTCAAGCTAATGCACCCAAGTCATATGGATATATATATATATATATTTTTAATCACAACTTTATAATATATAAAAATCGATAGAACATTATAATAATATATACGAGATCTGCAAGAATTAAAATATCATATTTAAGTAGTACTTTAAGACCGGGCTTTGCCAGGTGTTCGTGCTAGCTTAGATAAATACTTTTGCAGTTTTAACAAAAAACTACAATAATATCAGAGCGTCTCCATTTACACTGAACATCTACAGAATGCCAACATCAATATATTACATATGAATGAGTTCCCTGTGGAATAATCTTTTATTATTATGCCATTTTGATAATAAAAGACAAAGTAACCCATTAATGTGTGTGTGTGTGTGTGTGTGTGTGTGTGTGTGTGTGTGTGTGTGTGTGTGTGTGTGTGTGTGTGTGTGTGTGTGTGTGTGTGTGTGTGTGTGTGTTTTTAATAGATGAGGTATTCCAGCGGTCCACTACTACATTTGGAATGTTTTTGTTTTTTTAATATCTTTTTGATCAATCAAAAATTTTCCGGGGAAACGCCGAGTAGGGACGACTAGTTGTCAATGAAACTACTCTTTATCACG
Source organism: Euprymna scolopes (assembly GCF_053919585.1). Classification (NCBI taxonomy): domain Eukaryota; kingdom Metazoa; phylum Mollusca; class Cephalopoda; order Sepiida; family Sepiolidae; genus Euprymna; species Euprymna scolopes. Next base: position 72,900,299 of record NC_136496.1, read on the forward strand.
AAACTTCTCTTCTTTCACCACTAACTCAGATTATTGTTTTGTCTCAGCTGAAATGAATTATTCTCTTCCAGAGAAAACCCTTTGCTTTCGTAATTACTAATACTGACTATTAATCAAGACCTGAAAGGAAGATCTACATCCAATCTGTTGCTAAGGTCGTTGAAAAAATTGTTGCATCATTCTACCGCTCCAGAACGTACCTGACTCGTGATGAAATCTTCTGTGTATATAAGTGTAATATAATTATGTTATAAAAGTGTACATCTTTTACAAAGCAAAATTTATCAAGGTAAGAAAAGCTCAACACTATTAAGAGGAGCAAACAATAATATTAAATGAAAGATGAGGAATATGAGTTATATATTACTTTATTATGTCACCAGAACAATAAGGAAAAGTTAAGGAGGAAAATATAGAAAAAAAAAACTCTTTAACCATGGCATTTCGAAGCTAAATGCTTCTCATCACTTTGTTGGATTTGTAAACAGTTGCCATATTCTTTGCTTTCCGGAACCCCAAACTAAAGACTTCACTGAAACCTATATCATTTTACTTTTCTATCATACAAGTCTGGGTTCCCGGCGTTGCCTGGGTGTTTGGAGGCGTATGTTAAGCAAAAAAAAAAAAGTGGTAGCAGGCAGGCAGGCTCGAACCCATACCACAAAGAAAAAAGAAGACGAAAAGTACATGAAAAAAAACGTGACGTCTTTGCTGTTGCGCCCATCGCCAAATCGGAAGTGATGAATGTTTAAATTAAGGCTAGTCAATTGAAAAGAGGGGATGACTTTCGAAAATTTTGGCGAAACTGTTTTTACCCAATATTTCGATATTTGTCGTTCGAAGGGTTGAGCTTAAAAACGATACTGATCTCATAAAAATCCATCGCCTCTGTCGAAAGTTTTAGAAAGTTTTATGTATGTATGTATGTATGTACATACAACATGGTCGTCTTCAAATCAAATAGTTCATCATAAACTACCCATAAATAAGCAAACTTAGTTCATTCCATTAATCATTTTCAATGCTCACCATTAAATCGACAATCCATCCACCATATTTACCTGTATCCTCGAGTGACTTTTGGTCTTGGTAAACGGTGACATTAGTAAAGATAAATAAAACAATCAGAATAAATGTAAGGTTTTCATATCGATATCCTATTTATTTAGTAAGGCAGTGATTCTAAGTTTCCTATTCATGCATTTTAAGGGCCTTAGGCTACAACACTCTTTACTATCCTACAAAGTAATATAATTAAATCGTGGTGTTAACAAGCATTCAACGAGTATTTCTTAAATTACAAGCCAAAAACTATATGGTCCCCTGACTGAAGCCTTGAATTTAGGAGAAAAATAAACATTAGCCCCAAAGGTGTGTTTTTTACCTCTAAAACACCCTGAGGTTCAAGCCCCAGAATTTTCCCAGGTTCAAATATTACATTTCCAGATGTATGTCCATGTGATCTTGTTTTGAGGGTATTTTTCAGCAAAATCTAATGGCCAAAAAAAAATTCTGTCTCGAAAAGTGCTATCTTTAACCATTTTGATTCCTTTTGGCCTTTTGGAAACGCAACCAGACTTTTCCCAAGGTCAAACATTACGTCTCCAGATGTATGTCCATGTGATCTTTCTTTTGGGTAATTTTCAGCAAAATCTAATTGTCGAAAAAGATTCTGTCTCAAAAATGCTATTTTGGGCCATTTTGATCTCTTTTGACCTCCTTGTGACGTAACCAGAATTTTTATCAAAAATCCGAGAATATTACATTTCCTCCCTTGGGTAGTTGTAACTTCATGCAAAATTTCAGAAAAATGCATTGAGTAGTTATTGAGAATTTTGGGAACGAACAGACGAGGGAGAGTTCTAAGGTCCAAATCCGACTAAGTTGGTGAACTAAAAAAGAAAAAATAACGTTAAAAAATTGGGCATGTTTTACTATAAACAACAAACCGAAAAAAATGGTCAAGAAACAAAAATGTTACCAAAGGCAAGTCAAGTTACTCTTCTACCTACATGAATGAGTTTATGGTGCTTTAACTTATTTTAAAACGTTTGAAACTCAAGTAGTGTTGAGCGTTTGAATTAAAATGAAAACAAGGATAGCAACATAAAGCTGTCACATTTGGAATCTCAAGAATCGCTCAAAACTCGAAAAACACAATACTGACAGAAATCTTTAATAATATCACGGTAATATTTATTTAGTGTATTACTACCAGTATATTTATTTATTTTCGAGTTTTGAACGATTATCACTAGTCCAAAGGTGAAAGCCTCATGTTGCTATCTTTGTTTTCGTTTTAACTTAAGCGCTCAGTACTACTTGCGTTTCAAATTTAATAAACGCTATAAAATAAGTTAAAACACAAAAAAATTTATCCAGGTAGGTAGAAGAATAACTTATTTTGTCTTTGGTAATATTTATTTATATACTTTTTTCTTTTTACCACTATTTCGTTTTGTTGTTTATTGTAAAACATGCTAAAAAAAAAAATTGTCCTAACAACATGCACTCCTTTAGTGACGTCACACTAGCACCTGATAACTCAACCTCCTATTGAAAAGCTGTGGAGATTTTGATTGACAGTTTCCTTCCAAACAAATCTAAACATCAGCTGCTGACCTTTCAAGGTTACATTGACAACGTTATTTACTTTACCCCCACTCACACCATCCGCTTGCTTACCTATCTGATAAATGTTTAAGACTATTTGAATTCTCAAGATTAATAACACTAACAAATATATTTGTATGCCGCCATTCTTTCTTTTTTTTTAATTTTATTAAACTTAAATATCTCTTAGTTTAACCGTCAACAACATATCGTGGCAAGACTGTAACAAAGAAAAGGTTGTATGGCTGCATTGCACTTGCATGTAACTCTGGAGTAGTTCAACGCCAATTTTTTGGCGCTGGTTCGACTTGGATCTCGACACGACGAACCTACTGAAAAAGTGCTGCTGTTGTCTGCAGAACTCAACCGACGGGCTAAGAGGCATCCTATTAAAATCTAGACTATTACTGAGAAGAAGAACATTGACTCTCAGCATATTGATTAATATATACAGCATAATCAAGTGGACACACCGGTTCTCGTCAGATCACCGAAGTTAAGCAACTTTGAGCCTGGTTAGAACCAGATGGGTGACCATTTGGGAATTCTAGGCGCTATATGTGCTCTCTGCTTATCTAGGCATTGTTTCCAGTCGTCCTGAATCTCCACGTCACTGGTATTCAACAATGTCGACTCAGGAGAGGTGTGGTTCGGAATTGTGCAACTCTTGCCACAAACATTTCACGCACAGGCACCCTTACAGTGGGTATCCAGTCTGTCAAGACTGAAGGAAGCCATTTGATGAATATATATTAACCCTTATCCTTGAGTGGCCTCTGGGTTTTGATAAGTGGTGACTCTTTTGTATATATATATATATATATATATATATATATATATATATATATATAGAGAGAGAGAGAGAGAGAGAGAGAGAGAGAGCTTCTGGCCGCTATGAGCTAGCATCATGGCGCATGAACTGCGTGAATGTTTAATCATCAATTGATGAATGCCTCAATGATCACAGCTTAGTATTTATTAAGTCTCAAGAGGTCATCCTCCCAGGCGTTACCTCTTTTTTTTTAAGTAGATGGGTTTTTAGTCTATGTCCATTTTACAATTAATTTGTTATTATATAAAATACTATATTGTAATGCTCAGGTAGGGAGTTTAGTTCCATAAGTTAGTTGGGCTGGCCTTTTTTAGCACTGGCTGGACATGTATTCAAACACGAAAAACCTGTTGGAAAAGTATCCTCAGAGAGTGATGTGATGCTTACGCATGTTTTCAAACAGGGCTTCAGGTTAAATTCAGATGCCTACGTGAAGTTGCTAACTGTTGTAGTTAAGCACTTGTAGTATTGTAGTTAAATAACGATAGCTAATAATAGGCAGTGTGTATGGCAGTAGAATTCGGCCCCCACACCCCGGGGAAACGTCAAAAATGGTTGTCAGCCAATTTTACGACTACACAAATGTCAATGTTTGGCCTCCAAACTCCCTTGATTCTAACCCGATGGATTAATCATCATAGGGGCGGCCTTCGTACAAATTTAAAAGCAAAGTGATCCACCAAACAATATTCAAAGCATGAAACCAAGCGCCCCCCCCCCTTTTTTTCCTGACAAAACTGTCAAATTTATCTCAAACACCCTATACGCTATTTTTATATGATTTGCTAACTAGTTTCTTTTTTTTCTGAAGAAAAGGATCTTACATTCTTTGAAACTCCGCGGAATAAGGATATTTTATTGTCTTTCTCTATTGGAGATATTCTGTCGAAAAATAAATCTTTACGTGTAAATTTCCGGTTTACAGTCTTTATTTATGCTAATAGTATATATATATATATATATATATATATATATATATATATATATATATATATATATATATATATATATATATATAAGGTAAACTTAAAAGCCAAGAACAATGCGACATTTTTTTTATAAAAAAAAAAAAAAATCTCGCATTGTTCTTGGCTTTTAATTTTACCTTATAATTTTCTTCAACAATGCTTCAAGCAAACTACAATCTACTTATATATATATATATATATATATATATATATATATATATATATATATATATATATATATATATATATATGCTATACATCTTATAAGATGATTGACCAATTTTATGAGTTCAAGTTCAAAAGAACAGCTGCAGTAGCAATTGGAATACACTCTACTAAAGCCTGATTGTCAAAGCTGTTGAATTTCAAAAGTCCAATTTGGACGTGAGGATACTTTAGAAGAACGACATGCAATAAAATTTCTATTTTAAACTTGGAAAAAATGCCACAGAAACATATGGAATGCTTGAGACTGCTTTTGGACCATCTTGCATGAATCGAGCATCATTTTTTGAGTGGTATAAGAGATTCAAGAAAGGCAAGTGTGGGGGATGATGAGAGGTGTGGGAGGAGTAAAGAGGTTAGAACCCAAAAGTTGATTGACCAAATAAAGAATTTCATGAATAAGGACCGTCACGTGTCTATAGATACAATAAGTGCACAGTTTGATGTCAGTGTGGGAACTGTACACACAATTATTCGTGAGAAACTGAAGATGCAAAAGATTTGCGCAAATTCATCAGTCCACAACTCCATCCTTGTCACAGAGTATTTGACCAAGATAGGTATCAAGACAGTTCCTCACCCTCCCTATACTCAAGACCTCGCTCCCTGTGACTTTTAGTTATTCAATAAGCTCAAGTAAAACCTTAGAAGCTGTTGTTATGAGACAGTTTGCTTACACAAGAGGACTTCTGTGGGGCCTTCAAGAATTTGTTGGAACGCTACAACAAGTGCATTGCAATGAGAGGAGATTATTTTGAAGGGGACTAGAGTGTCATGTGTGTATTATCAATAAAAGTGCCCATACGAAAAAAGTCTGGAAACTTATTGAAGGCACCGTGTGTATATATCTAATATATAAACGACTATATGTTAGTCTGTGTGTCGGGTTGTCTGTCTCCATATTTTCAAACTCTATCTTCTCCCAAACTAAAAGTTGCAGAGCGGTGCAAGCAGCCTCAAATGATTACATTTTTTAGGGGCCGTTCTTTTATGGGTCCAAAAAAATTGTTTTTAAAAAGGGGTAAAAAATGATTCAAAATTGAAAAAATCGTTAAACATTTTGTACATTCATCTTAGTTTATTTTTAATTTTTGATTTTCAATCGGTTTACATGCGTGTTACATTGGTACAGTGGTAACGTCACCAGCTTTGAATGTTACAGTTTTGGTTTCGCCTAAATACTTTTTTTTTTACTTTTGAAATCACAACTCTATAGCAATATATACGAAATCTAGACAAATTAAAATATCATATTTAAACGTATTTTACGCTAGTAGATCACTCTGACAGACCTTAAAAAGCATTTAAAAAATAAATGTTTAAATTCCAACATATTTCTTGCGGTTAACGGTGGCAAAATGGATTAGGTCCTTGCTAACGAAGGTAGAGATGACTTCTGTTGCTGGGTTCAAATCTATTGACTGATGTTAATTGTAACACGCTGCACTGATGATTCCCAAAAGGATGAAACACTTGTGTCTGTAGGTATTTAATAATTATTATCGTACATAATTATATATATATATATATATATATATATATATATATATATATACTAGCAAAAGTTGACTGGGTTCAAAACAGACTACAGAAAATGGACTCTGATTTATGAAAGTATGATAGGTTATGAAAAGAAAGGGTTGTAAAGAGATAGCTTCGAATTTGGGGGTATCAAAACCAAAGCAAAATATGATGAAAGTAAAAATGAAATAGATAAACTCCATAATTTATTATAGCATACCTGTTCACACTGAAACACTTATCACAATAATCTGTGGATCTATATTAAAAAACCTTGTTAAATTTTGTGACATATTTCCATTCTATGGAGGTCAGGTGCGAACGAACACCCCATAATTTTATTATACCATATTTTTTCAAACTGAAACATAATTATCAAAGTATACTTACGCAGATAGATATGAAAAGTCTTTATTAAAGTTTGTGCCTATTTCCATTCTATGGAAGCCAGGCGCGAACACAGACCCCACAATTTTATTATACCATCTCCTATTTAAGTTAAAACATACTTATCAAAGTATTATTATGTACATCTATATAAAAAACACTTGTAAACGTTTTTTTTTAATTTTTAAATTTTTTATTTCCATACTTTGTGGATCAGGCGCGTACACAGACCCCACAATTTTAATGAATCATCATTATGCCAGATCAAACATACCCATTCCTGTGTCTCGATACATCTTCTATCATTATATGTGATCAGTTTTCTATAATAGTCAACCATATAGGAGCCTATTCGTGACCAGACACACACACACAGACATTCAGCTTTATATATATATATATATATATATATATATATATATATATATATATATATATATATATATATATATATGACTACTTAATTTTAATTTTATCAGTAGGCACAATCGCGTTGATACACCAGTTCTCGCAAGATTACCAAAGTTAAGACATGTTGAGCCTGGCCAGTACCAGATGGGTGACCATTTCGGAAGGCTTGGCACTGTATGTACCTTCTGGGAAGGTTGGGTGTGGGGCCAGCACCCCCCGCCCAAAAAAAAGAACTCCTCACTAAAAAATCATTTACAAAAGTTGTGGATGACCTATGTTCCTCCAGGGACTCAAGGCTATTAATTGATGACTTAATTTTATAACATAAATTAATATATGAAAATATAATTTTATGCATAAATTTTTCAGTATTTACTTCAACAGTACTCAATACATAGGTAGAGCTAGGTAGTAAGTTATGATTGTCATATATATTTTTATAACTTACTATATATATATATATATATATATATATATATACAAGGGGCGTGCAATAAGTAATGCCCCTGGCCCACTTCCCATAGCAGTAGAGCAACGAAACTTAGCACAATTATTAGTCTTTCTCTACATAGGAAGCACCAAGAGTTATGCATTTCTCCCATCGTTTGATGCAGCTCTGGAGACCGTTTTTGTAGAACACCCCAGGTTGGTCCTCCAACCACGACGTGACTTGAGAAATCAAGGCTGCATCATCTGGGAAACGCTTTCCTTTCCAAAACAAATTCATGGCTGGGAAGAGGATCAGAGGGGGCAAGGTCAGGAGAGTAGGGAGGATGAGGGAGGATTTCATAACCACACGCCCATGCTTCTGATCTGGCGACATGTGAGTGGTGGACCGGACCGTTGTCCTGTAGAAGGAGGGTACCCTTGCTGATCTTGCCCCATCTCTTGATTTTGATAGCTTCCCTTAATTTCCTTAAAAGTGAAGCATAATAGGCCCCTGTAATTGTTGTACCCTTTGCCAGGAAATCTGTCATCACTACTCCATCCTGGTCTCAGAAGACTGTAAGCATGACCTTTCCAGCGGGGGGCTGCATCCTTGCCTTCTTTGGAGGTGGTGAGTCCAAGTGCTTCCACTGCATTGACTGGGCTTTGGTCTCTGGATCATAGTGATGGACCCAGGTTTCATCCTGTGTAATCAGTCTTTTGAAAAACTTTGACTCATCTTTTTGGCACATCTCCAAATTCATCCTCGAGCACTCAACGCGTTCTCGCTTCTGGAATGGTGTGAGCAACCTGGGTATCTATCTGGCAGACACCTTATGCATATGCAAATGGTCATGAATGATAGTTTCCACAGAACCTGTACTAATCTTGACATCTTGACATCTTGGGCTATTTGGCAAATAGTAATGCGCCGATCTTCCAAAATGACAGCCTAAACTTGACGGACAGATGCCTCAATGGCAGAAGGGGGCGACCAAGTCTGGGAGCTGTTTCCACAGACTTCCAGCCATGTTTGAATTCACGATGCCAGCGTTTTACAAGGTCATATGATGGGGCATTATCACCATAAGTTTCTTTCATTTCATCAAAAGTCTCCTGTGGTGTGCATCCTTTCAGATACAAAAACCGGATCACTGCTTGACATTCAACAGGCTCCATTTCACACCTGACTCAGTTCAAACACCTGTAAAACAGAAACCACAATTAGTTCAGAGCTGTAATTTGCCACATAACCCGTAGAGATATAAATCATTGCACATGCAAAATGGGTCAGGGGCATTACTTATTGCACGCCTCTCATATATATATATATATATATATATATATATATATATATATATATATATATATACACATCATCATCATCGGCGGTCACTTGTGTCCGAGTAAGACTGTCCTCCATTGTGGCTTCTGTGGGTCCTCAGGTGAGCATAGAGCCCAATCCTAGACCCAATATTTCTTGTGCAATTTGGGCAGATAAAGGTAGTGGTGGTGGGGTAGGGTTGGGTGTGTCTGGTTGATAATCTGTCCTTTCTGTGCTTGCGTTTATCCTCAGCAGCTTGATTTAGGTCACTGCTATAAAGCGCAGCACCTTCGTGGACAGCGCTCCTCCATGCCAACCTGCTCCCAGCCACGTCCTCCCATGTCCAAGGTCCATGTGAAACCGCTTTAAATTTACTTTGATGTTGTCCTTATACCTCATCTTTTGGTCACCCTGAGAGTAGAAAATCTGTTTTGGGAGGCGGACACACACACACACACACACACACACACACACACACACACACACACACACACACACACACACACTTATTCACCGGCCAAAATCAATTCTTCACCCTCTTTACAACCAGTGGTATATGTTGATGGTGAGGCTTTGAAAACAGTATCTTCCTTTACATACCTCGGCTCTATTATGTCTGATGATGTAAATTTTGAACAAAAATATCCAAAATAGAATCAATAAAACTAGTGAAGTATTTGGTAGGTTATTCTATCTACTCCTTTGTAAGCACATCAATCAGCTCGATTCCATCTATTTGCAATGTTTAATAGCAAGATCGTGTTCGAAATAGTGAGTTATTGTAGAGGTGTGACATGACTGGTATTGAAACATTTTGGATTAAGATATAAATGCGGTGGTCATCTCGTAGGACTGGATGACTCAAGAGTTCCAAAGCAGCTTTTTTTATGAGCAATTGACAAATTCTTCTCATCCAACAGGGCATCCTCTTCTTTGTTAGAAGTATGAGTTAAAAGAAAATCTGAAGTGTTGTGACATTGCTCGGGGCTCCTGGAAGAGTGCAGCATGGGATCGCAGCAAATGGAGGAAAATGTGTTTTCTGGAGACTAGAGAATTTGAAAGCAACCGCGTTCATCATGGGGGTGGCCTTCATGCAAATTTAAAAGTAAAGCATCAGCAAAATTCACCAAACAGTGATCACCAAACAATTATTGTGTGTGTCACTTTGGGTTCAAAGCATGAAGCAAAGTTGAGACAACATTTGGAACCAACAAATACGTGCAAATGTACCATCTGAGAAAAAGATGTATTTATATTACATTCATATTATTTTATTAGTAGTATAGTGCATTTTACACGTGTTTCATTGAATGGTGGAAATTCACCAAACAAGTTATCAGAGACAGATTTATATTCCTCAGGAAAAGAGTAGACCTTAAAGACAGGCAACTACCTTCGTCATAGGAATGCTCTTCATGCAAATTTAAAAGCAAAGCATCAGCAAAATTCACCAAACAGTGACCCACCAAACAATTATTATGTGTCACTGTGGATTGAAAGCACACAGCAAAGCTCGGCTAGCTGTCCGTTCAAGACCACATTTGGAACCAACAAATACAGAAGATTAAATCTGGACCATATAGGAAGATGTGTGCAGAATAGACGAATCCGATGGTATGGCTATGTTGAAAGAATAAGTAAGAGTTTTGGGGTTAGTAGATGCAGAAGAGTTAAGGTAGCAGATTCAATTCATAGCGCAAGTCCAAGGAAAACATGGGAGTAAATGATGAGGATGGACTTAAGAGAAAGACGAATGATTACAGACATGACTAGATTAGTTTGGAAATCAATTTCTTGAAGCCGTCCACTGCATACCAACATATAAAATGGGCGTTACCCCGATGATGATGATGATGATGATGATGATGATGATGATGATGATGATGATGATGATGATGATGATGAAAAAAGGTACGATAAAAAATATGAGTTACTTCCCTTACATTTTGAGCTTTTTACTCCATCTCTTTGTGACTCAATTGTTGTTGTTGTTATTATTATTATTATTATTATTATTATTATTATTATTATTATTATTATTATTATTATTATTATTATTAAACAACTTTTCAATTTAAAAATGTTGATTAAAATAACATTAATGAATCCCAGATAACGCCAGATAGTTTCATATATTTGGCCATAAATATAGTTGAGACAAAACGTCCGGGCGAAAATATCCGCTGGTCAAAACGCCAGCTGATCGTTTACAAAGAGTAATTGGAGGTGTGTTGGAGGGAGGGGGGCGTGTGTGTGCTCTGTGTGTGTGTGCGTGCTGCCTGACCTCGGCTGATCAAGCCTTCAGGTTAAGAATAACGAAGCTCAAGCCGTCGCTGAGCACACCTTAATTTAAAAGCAGCCAATAACTCACAATTTACACTCTTGTGACGAGGAAGGGGTGGTGGGTGTCTGTATGAGCGCGCCTACGTATGTGCGCGTGCGCGTGTGTGTGGCACTCTTTAATTTGTGCTTCGTTATTAAGTGCTTGATGTTCTAACCTCCTTTCTCTCCATCGGAATGACTGGTTCAATCTTCCCTTTCGTTCTCACTCCCCTTCTCCCTAAGCACAAATCACTGTCTATTCACACACACACACACACGAACCCCATGATTATTTTTTTCTTTATTTTGCATAATGCTCTATAGAACATTACTAACAAAAACTTGATTAAAGACGTATTGAAAGTTGGGAGATATAAAAGGAACGGGGATTGACAGGAAGAGAAACTGTGAAAAAAGAAGGAAGAAAAGAGGGAGTCGTTCTTAGTTATGTCCACCTTATTCAGTGTCGCCTTGTATTAGTTGTTATCTTTTTCTATTATATAAAGAGCAATTGCCTGTGTGTATGTTAGCATGTCCAGTTAAAAGTACAAAAACTACAAAACAAAGACCCACAAAGTTGGCATGTTCTTGACCAGCGTTGTCCTGGATGAATAATATTTAACATTTAGAAAAGAATTATTAATTGAGTGTCGACTGGGCCAGGTTTCGTGATGGGGGCTGGGGCATTTTTTTTCTAAACAACCTCAATAACTTTGCCCACATCTGTGTTCTCATCCATCTCCATTGTGTTGCACATAAACTGGTTATCGTCTTTCAACCCACAAGTAGTAGTAGTAGTAGTAGTAGTAGTAGTAGTAGTAGTAGTAGTAGTAAAATCGTATAGGTTAGACCTCTATACCATTATTTTTTAAACAGAATAAGAAATTATCTTCAGATAGATGGGCTGTCACATGGCCTCTTTCCAGTCGGGTGACTGAACAGTGTAAAATCAGGTGATCTGTGTCCTGGGGTGGGGGGACTTCCTTGCACTTTGAGCAGATTGGGGAGTCTATTTGTGTTTGTTTACTGCAGTCCTGCAGTGTCCTGTTCTGATCTGGTTTGCGGTTACCCATTGCTTCTCACTGTTTGTAGCAAAACCTGCGAGGCGCAAAGTTGGGTCGTCAATGATGTCTCCTCTTTTGGGAATATTGTTTCCTCCTTCCTGAATATTTCCTTTGGGAACATTGGGAGTATATCCTTCCTGAGTCAATTTTTATTTTTATTTTTTAGTTGTAGAAGGACTTTCGGGACTTGAGTCTGGAAGTATCTAGGGCATCTTTCAAAATTTGTTGGATTGGTAAGTCCCTGGTGTCCTCTTTAACGTTTTGAATCCATTTTTGAGTTTTCTCTTCCCTCCTTATGTGGGGTGGTGCGATAGAGCTTGCTACTGGTAGCCATTGTGTTGGGATTGACTTCAGACATCCTGAGGCATAACACATGGTTTTTCAGAGTTTTTTGTCAATTGATCTTGTGTGTTAGCTCTGAGACCATTTAGTATGTAACAGAACGTGACTGCTGTTGTTCTGAGGATTCTTTGGGAAGCTCCCCATCGCGTTCCGGCTACTTTCTTTAGAGATTTGGTAGAGGTGAAAATGGGAGGAGGAAAGAGAAAGACAGAGCGATAGTTCTAATGTAAATATGTTACAATTTTACCCCAGGTGATGCCGGATAGCTTCGCTAATTCAATATATAAAGATACTCCCTATTTCCATCTGTATGCATGCCAGGGTAAAAATTTAGAAACTACTTAAGATACATTCACAAACTTTACATCATTGGATTTCATATGACCATAAGCTGGTTATGTAAAAATGGCGTACAGTTACTGACAGAAAAAAAATGATTTGATCTCAGCCCTGTAATTGTTCGAAAAATAACATTGCAACTAGGTCAGACAGTCTGCTGCACATGCATTTTCTTTCTTTCTTTCTTTTTTCTTGTATTGAACTAATTAACAAAGAGAAAAGGAGGGCGAAAGCAGTCAAGTTATTTGTTCAAAGAACAGTCTGACTAAGTGTGTGTGTGTGTGTGTGTGTGTGTGTGTGTGTGTGTGTGTGTGTGTGTGTGTGTGTGTGTGTGTGTGTGTGTGTGTGTGTGTGTGTGTGTGTGTGTGGAGAGAGTGAGAGAGAGACAGAGAGAGAAGAGGCAGTTGGATTGTGTGTTGTCATCTACCATTATTCAAACTTAAGATTTTACAAGCATATTTTATCAGATAAAATACCGACTGAGTACATGGATACATTTTTATATTTTATTTCTTATTGCAGATAATTTTGAGGCTAGCAATGATACATATTATTTTCTGTAACCTGCGCCACGTCCTTTCAATCCAATATTGTCAAAGTGTTGTCGATTGCGTACCCTCAAGTAAAGGCCGACACACTCAATGACCCGACTTTATCAATAGAATGGGCTCTTAGAGCATACGCCCATACAGATCAGTCACTCAGTCATATAACCGACAGCTACATAAGTTTCTAAAAGTGGGAACTTAGACACAGTTTTCACACTTATTTTATTGTCTTTTTTTTTTTAATTGTAAACGTTGTATGAAGTTGAAGAAAAAGAAGTAACAGAAAAGAAATAGTGAGAGATGGGGAGAAAAGAAAACAGCTTTATTATCTTACGTCAGAAATTGGGCAAAGGGCATCTCGAATAAGAATGAATGAAATGCTGATTTGAACAATTTTAATATTTTAACTCTTTTCCATTGTGAATGAGAAAAAATTGAATCTGAATCCTCGAAATGATTTCACAATCTGCCGTCTAGTCTCATTGATAAAATGCCATTGTCATTCTCATCCAACTAATTGGTGTGAACGCATCACACCCCAATTCGTTTCATACTATTTCTAGTTATTAACCTAATAAACTGACGTCTGGCACCGGAGAAAGACTGTAATGGTGACCCTCTTATCTAGAATTCAATCTCTTAATATTCTATACTGATCGGACTCGCATTTATTTTTCTTATTAACTTCTGTTTATTTTACCGGCATTCTCTCTAGTCCCCCCCCACCCCAAAATCAACGGCGATGAAACCATTCCTGTAATGATCCGTTTCCTGTTGATTTTGCGGTGGGAATTTAGTTCTGTGCAGTTCTAGGAGGTCCATCCTCCCAGGCTTTGTCTTCTCTCTTTGGGAAGGGGTTAGTTTATTTGTTAATCGTCTGAGACGCCCTCACTGGGGAATGCCGATGGGGCTGCCCAAGCACTTTTTTTGTACGTCAGAGTGTCTCTCTTCGGGGGCGTTGACTTCTCAATCCCACTTTCTGACCCTGGTGTCTAAGTTCTTGTGGCGGGAAAGAACTAAATACCTTCTCACACGTAGAGAACTGTATTACATTTCGAACTATTTAACTCGTGTGTGGATTGTCCGCCAATGCACTATAAGTTGAACCCCCACTTTCTCTCATAAACTGATATTGCTTCTAGACATATAAATGAGAAATGGAATGAAAAAAAGAAGACAGAGTGGAAGGTAACAGTGTTCAAAAAGCCACCTGACTAAGAATATGAGTGTGAAGAGGAGGTGGGTGGGGGGAGGTTAAAAAATGTTGTGAACATCTTTTATTTAACTCATCTATTTTGTTATCCGTATCCACATGACAACGCTGAAAAGGGAAAGTGTTCAATATTAGTGACAGGGCCAGAAACTGCGGATCACCATCCACTGTTGACTGTGTTCTCCAAACCGTATTCTAGTTGAAGTTTACGCGGGGGTTCTCAAATCCAAAAATTCTCAAAAGTCGACCAATAATTAAGGGAAGGTTCTGAAAAATCTCCAAGATAAATAACTGTTGCGTATCAGAAAAATGATGATGTGTACCTCAAAGTTATGTATATGTAAAGAGTTAAGTAAGATAAGTAATGTATATATGTACCTCCTTTTCCTCCTCCTCCGATGTCCAGTGAGTGACGTCACTGAATTCATCCGTTCTGGATTCTAGTTGGTCTCTTAATACTCAGCGGACACTCTGGCAAAGTCTCTGGGCGTTGGAAGGTCTTGTCCAGCAAATCACCACTTCCCCCTCCCCACGTTGCGAAAAGATCAAAAGTGCAAATCGTCTGGCACAGGTCACTAAAGTCTGTATTACTGGAGAGCAAGGATCATGTAAGCCAAAAGAAGAAAGAATAACACCTTAACGTCCGGTCTTTTTGAATAAAGTAACAATTTCTGTTGAAGAATTATACAGATTCTTCATAAGTCTTAACTTGGGCTATATTCGTGTCTAGACGGCACTTTTTGGTAAAGTCTGGGTGATTTTCAAGTATAGCGATTTCAGTTACAAGTCTGGGGGTTAGTTTCTTAATAGCATCGAGTCGAGTGTGGAAAACAGTCTCTGAACCCCATTTATGCATTGGCTTATATTAATAATGAGGTGGCACAGCTCCGCCCATAACCCCAACAATATTCAACTCACAATTCTCGATAATACATTATCGTTCTAACTTCTTGCTTCGTTTACTGGTTCTAATATGCGAGGATCAACCCTTCTGACACTGGGGTGGTTAACAGATTTACAACACGCCCTTTCTTTCCTTCTTCTTCATCTATTTTCCATCTCCCACTGCTACTATGACAGTGGCAGTCCCTAAAATCACAAATGCAGTTCTTTAATTGCATTAACACAACCCTTCGTTGTTAAGTTGCTGTTAACTTGAACCATTGGAAGGATCCAATTATCAATTCCATTTTTTCTACAGCGAGGTCTGTATGGTCGCCTCAGTTTGACAAGAAATTTGCACCACGTGACTCACATTTCAGAAACCTCATCAATGGCGTCTTGCTTCCAATATCAGTCAAGGATCATAATATTCTGTTTATGATAACAATAAAAAAAAAAAATTTTTTAAAAAGCAGATAGCCAATTTTTTTTGTTTTTTTTTCACAAATTCTAAAAAACGGACTTTATTATCAAATCAATATTTCTCTTCCATTTTTTTATGGGGCAAAATAACTAAAAAGGCCTCCTTGAGAAAGAAAAATAGTTCGTTATTAATCTCGGTTTTTATAACTTCTACAAGCATTTAACACACAGTTTCAACTTTTTTTTTTTTACACAGTGATCACCACTTATCAAGGCCCGGAAGCCACTCAGGGATAAGGGTTGTTGCAAGTACATTATGTACCCTTCCCTTTCTTTTCTTTTCTAATCTTTTATTCCCTTTATTAACCGCCGTTTGAATTCTGGCGTTTGCCGCCATTCAAATATAAATTCTTTATAACCGTCAACATTTTCATATAAATTCCATTGCGATCATGTGTATAATGTATTAAGATGATGTTTATAAAGAGATAGGATGGTGTGAATAATGTGTTAATATTAATATGTATATGTCAAGGTGATGTGTATATGTTAAGATTATGTGTATAAGATGATGCGTACAACATGTTAAGATGATGCGTACAACATGTTAAGATGATGCGTACAACATGTTAAGATGATGTGTATAATGTGTTAAGATGATGTGTATAATGTGTTAAGATGATGTGTATAACATGTTAAGATGATGTGTATAACGTGTTAAGATGATGTGTATAATGTGTTAAGATGATGCGTACATGTTAAGATGATGCGTACAACATGTTAAGATGATGTGTATAATGTGTTAAGATGATGTGTATAATGTGTTAAGATGATGTGTATATGTTAAGATGACGTGTATAACGTGTTAAGATGATGTGTATAACGTGTTAAGATGATGTGTATGATGTGTTAAGATGATGTGTACAACATGTTAAGATGGTGTGTACAACATGTTAAGACGATGCATACAACATGTTAAGATGATGTGTATAATATGTTAATTTGAATATGTATAATGTGTTAAGATAATGTGTATATTGAGATTATGTGTATAAAGCGTTAATTTTACTTTCTTGTGCTTTGATTTGGATTAGGAAGTTCAATGTCATTGAATTTAAAGATGAAGAAATACAAGTATCAGAACGACGCTAAGCATTAATCATTTTACTGAAAACAAACAAAAAAAGGTAATAACAGGTTGGACATTTTTTCACGGCTACAAAACAAAACAACTATGTAAAGAAATCAATATTAAGATGATTTCATTTAAAAAAAAAAAAAAATCAAAAGTATGACCACCAAGAGATTTTTTTTTAATACCAGTAAGTCAGTACTTAATGAGGCTAAAAGCCACTCGACAAAAATGGTTAATTAAATTGTCAATTAGATGATGAAGAATATTATGAGAGGATTGGGCACAATAAATGGAATGGATATAATTCGATTACTTAAGAGGACAGCTTGATAAGTATTTGTTAAGACTAAACTTGATACTGATCATGTCGTCAGCTGGGTAGTATCCCTGTGGTATTGTGTTTCACAAATTGGAAGATCTTTGTAAAGAAACTTTATTCATGGAAGTTCGGTTTAGTTTGACGTACACAGAGGGAGAAAGGAAAGTTCTTGGCAGCTAGACGAGTTTTTTTATTGAATGTTTTACAATGGGGAGCCAATAATTGGAGATGGAATGACCAAATAAGGGTTGATACTTCCGACAACTGAAAGATTGGTACAAGACTTTGATAAGTGCTTAAATTTTGTTTTTAAGCATGTTGTGAATCTGTTTGAAATGTACCCATAATCAATAAGCAATCTTTTAGTCAGTATTAAATGGAACCGTACAATAAGCTTACACATTTTTTTATGAAAAAATAAATAAATAAATAAATAATCTGATTGCTTAAGTACTGTTTACAAAAGAGAAGTGTCACCCTTATTTTTTTATTCTTCTTAAAGTCAGGGTCCAGTATTTAACTTAAAAATCAAGAAATGCCACAACAGAGAGTGAGATGTAGTTTCAGTTTTTATTTGCTACTAGCGGGGGTGGGAGTCTTTTCCCCGGTCGTAAAATATGCTTAAATATATTTTAATTAATGCAAATGTTCTATTTATTATTACAGAGCCAATTCTTTATTGAATATATATATATACAGTATTGATTCCCAAAGTTAAAAAAAAAAAAGTGACTTGGGTGCCATTAGCTAAAAATCGAAACCAAAACATCTAGTGCTCCAGCAGCGTTCCCTACCGTTTGAGCTATCGACAGATAGATAAAAAAAATATATTTAAAATTAAACTACTTCAAGCTTTGAATGAATTTGCACATGCACAAAAGTAATATAAATATATCATCAAGTGGAAATGAACATTTTGCATTTCAACTTGCCAACATAATTCTGTACGTGTTATTCATCCAAACAAAGATTTTACTCGTTATAAACCATCTTTGGTGTATGATTACTATTTCCTGTTAATTTCTGTCTTATGTGACCGGTAGTTTAAGAGTTTATTGGGTAAATATTTTACACAGACACACATACACACATCTACTGTTTTATATATAGAGAATAAACAATCATTAGTGTAAGATGATTTATAATGGCAATGAGTTTTAGGGCCGCTTTGGATAGGGAAAGCGCGTAAAGTGGATAAAGAGACATTTTTTTAATTTCGGCATTGTCGAATTTTCCATCCATTTCTTTTCAAAATATTATATAGCGATTGATGATACAGTTCTTCTTTCAACATAATTCATTAAAATAATTAAATATGAGTAAAATAAACTTAATTGCTTATTTGGCATAATGGTTAAGGTATTTGCTAATGGACCGAGAGACAGGGATTCAAACTGCGGTCGAAACATACTAAAAACGCAAAATATAGTACCTGATGCCCTTCTTGCTAAAAATTCAGATTTGTGAGGTGGGGATCAAGGATAACTGGTGTATTCCTGGGAAATGAGTGTCTCCCTCTCCAACAAGGAGTGTTGTTCTCAACTATGGTTGACCACTGTTTTACTTTAAAATGAATTTAAGGTATAATCATTATGACACACTGGTTCTTTTTAGATAATCAAAGTTAATCGATGTTAAGCCTGTCTACTGCCATGTTGGTGACTATGTACTATATTTAAATATACTTTCTTTACATATACTTTATTTAAACCTGCGCAGTCTATTACGATCGTCGCCGATTAAAAAAAATATATATATATAATTTTCATAGTTAACTAACCTCTTATAATAAAATATATTAAAATACGTAAACTTTCTTTATCGATTGATTTTGTGTTTTTAAATCCATAGAAATGCCTAAACAATTTGACAAAAGATAAACATAGTTATTTGAAAAAGACATGCGATTTAAAAACACAAAATCCATTGATAAAGAAAGTTTACGTATTTTTTATTATAAAGGAGGTAAAAAATAAATCTGAATTATAGTTAACTATAAAAAGTAATATTTTTAAAATCAGCCACGATCGTAATAGACTACGCAGATTTAAATAAAGTATATGTAAATAAAGTATATTTAAATATAGTACATTTAAAAAAGAAAACGCAACTATATTTGAAAAAAGAAAATGTAAATATGTTAGAAAAAATATATGAACAAAAACAATCTTAATATTTTGCCCAAATATAAAAGAAAGCCGTTTTAAAGAATAGCGGAAGTATTGTATCTATTTTGTGCTCCCATACCTCAATTGACAGACCTGCCGCCATCTTTGAAACTTAAGATATCGTTTTATGCACAATTATCGAGATGGATGATGTGAGTTGTAGCAGGTGGGGGACAGGGATCAAACATGGTGACATGACAAGGGGAAAAAAGGTCTTCAAATCAGGCATGCGAACAAGACGCGCCCAATAATGTAGAAATAATTTAATCTGCACGTTACCTTAAGTCTGTTCGTTGCGTCACTCATTTCTTTCATTAGTAAGAAGAAAATAATTTAGTTTTAGTCTCCCTCTCCTTGAGTCCATTCTTTCTAATAAAGCTATGAAGAAAACTTAGCAAAAGTCCCCTTATATCATTTCTTGCATGAGAAGTTTTGTTCGTCTGGTTAAACAGACAAGACGATCAGCCACACCATTGGCCACACGAGAAATGATAAGAAGCGACGATGAAGAGAACAAACAAACAAACAAACAAACAAACAATGCATATAAGCACTCGCGTATGTATATGTATAAAGATCTATGTATAAAGATCTATGTATAAAGACATTTGATTCATTTGGTTTGTTGATCGCTTATAAGTGAAAAAAAATCATGATCGACTTTCCTTTGACGTTATCTTCATAAGCCTGAACAGTTGACCGTCCATCTCTGCCACCTGCAACTCCACCCTCCTCTGTAACATCCAATCACCATGATTTTGTTTACATGGCAACTGATAAGGCTGAACTACTTGTCCAGCAGTTCACTTTAGACTCCACCTTGAACTCCACAAACCACTCTTTCTCTAATTTTCCACAATGGACAGAAGCCAAGCTTGATGATCTGACCATTACCTCTTCTCATTTTCTGGATATCACAAAAAAAAAACAAAAAAACTGTTGCAATATTTTTGACTAATAATGAGGGTATGGCCCCTGACAGTCGGGAGATTCTATTTATAAATGATGCTGCTAAGAACTGACGAATCGAATCAATTCATGTTCTGCTACAACCAATCGGAAACCAGAATTGCTCCATAAAAATTACATCTTTCTGTAGCAACCTCGGATATGTTTTCTTCATGTAAACACGGGAAGAATCTTTTGCTCTGTGGATTCCAACTCTAGAACTGTCTACTGAGAAGCAGTCACCTCCATGACTTGTGTAGAACAACTAACCATCGGAAACTGTTCTGTCTATTGAGAACCAGTCACCTCCAGAACTTGTATAGAACAGCTAACCATCGGAAACTGTTCTGAAACTAAACATGGCTTTCAACTCAAGAACCTCCAAAGCATGTGAGCCTGATCTTATCCCTCTATAGTAATCAAATAAATGCTCTGCTAAGCTTGTTCCTGTTCTCTCCAAACTCTACAACAAATGCTTTGACAGATCTTCCTTCCTGAAGACCTGGAAAATGGCTGAATTCTGGTGAAAAACTGACCTGTAAAATTATCGTTCTCTTAGTCTTCTGTCGCTCTTTGCTAAACTCGTTGAATCATCAGTCTAGGAACAGTTCACCATGTTGTAAATGCTAAATTTCTTTTTGACCGAGAGTGTAACAGAGCACGTGTGAGAAAATCAGCAACAGCCAAAGGATAGCTGGCTAATGAAAATATTAGCAGCAGCAGCAGCCATTAAAAAGCACGTATGCAAATTAGCAAGTGTGTGTGAGGTTGGGTCACAAGAAAAGGAGAAAAAATACACTATGTGGACGAGAAGAGACGCCAGTTGCATTCTGGGGAAAAGGGACGTGTAAACATGACGAGAAAGTGTTGGAGTTAGCGCTAGTGTGATATGGCGAGAACAGAGACTTTTAAAACGCACATTGAAAAAATTAAGATCCCGGGTCACTAAGACAGAAATAGCCTAAAAAATGGTTTAGCTAATTTTGAGTTTTTTTGAATTTTTTTTCTGTGGTTTTCATTTTCAACAGAGTTATAGTAGGAAAAAAATATACTGTCCATTTCAAAATATTTTAAAGTGAGTGTTATATTTTATTTATACATTTAAAAAGAAAAAATATTTATTTTAAAATCAATTATTTTGAAATTACAATAGAAAAATGCGAGCATGAAAAGTAATATGGTTAAGCTTAAACATAGAAAAGTACAGGATTAGTTGTTAAAACTGGGAAAGTAAAGGACAAGATATTTTAGTAAAAACTTATTGAAACCGACAATTAAAGACCTTAATCGTGCAAAACAAATCCTTCGTTACCTAAAAGGAACCAAGGAACAATCTTTAAGATTTAAAAAATCTACATATCCTCTAAATTTAGAAGGCTTTTCGGATTCAGATTGGGCTAACTCTGAGGATAGAAAGAGTATAGCGGGGTATTGTTTTAGACTGTCAAAGACTGGACCTATGATCTCTTGGAAAACTAAAAAGCAACAAATTGTTGCCCTTTCTACTTGTGAAACAGAATATGTGGCTCTTACTCATTCCGCGCAGGAGGCAATTTTTCTGAACACCCTTCTAAAATCTATTTTAAAACCAGATCTAAGTAAAAAACCTATAGTAATTCATTGTGATAATCAGAGCAGTATCTTATTAGCAAATAATTCTATGATTCATCAAAGGTCAAAGCATATTGATATCAGATATCATTTTATAAGGGATGAAATAAGAAAAAAATCTATTACTCTTACTTATGTGACGTCTGAGAATAATATAGCCGACATTTTCACTAAACCTATAAGAAGAATAAAATTAAGACATTTTATAACCGAACTTTTTGGAATCTAATTATGAATAAATCTCTTTTCAGAAACCCAAAAGGAGAAGCATGAACAGTTAAAATCACAAAAAAAAAAAAAAATTGTAAATTGTCCCGGGCACGACGTTAAACTGCGACCATTTCTACCTTACTAACCAAATTAACCAATTAATACCTAACATAATGTTTCCAGTTTTTGTTACAAAAAAAAAAAAGCCACTTGTTAAAACCCTTTTGCAAACTTCCTATTTGTCAAATAGTTCTTTTTGTATCTCTTTTTTGGCAAACATTTGTTAAAACAAAACAAAAAATGTATATTTGTGAATTTTTGTGCATATGTTTATATGTATTTGAAAAGTATTCTATTTGTATGTTTATATATATTTGAAGTGTTTATTTTTATATGTATCAAAAAAAAAAAATGGCTTTTTTTGCACACATTATACCAATATATTAATAATTCTTTTTGACCGATGAGAATAAAGACAAATTCCCATAAAACCCGAAGAAGAAAAAAAAAACAAAAAAAAAACAATTATTTTATTGGTTTATTTTTCTTTGTTCATTTATTTTTATTTATTTATTTTTCTTTCCTTTTCTCAAGTGAAACCAAAATTGAATCCGAAAGGATTTTTCCATTATATCAAAAAAGGGTATGTGTAGAATGTTTTTGACTTGTGATGGAGGTATATATTTAAATGCTGCCCACATCAGCATTATGTGGCACAAGGCCGGAAAGTGGGAACCCCGCAGGCCCCCCTAAAGAAGGGGCACTCCTGCAATTTTAAAAATTGCCTGAGTAACCCTGTCAGCATTCCCTGGTCAGGGCGCCTCAGGCAACAAGCAATAAACTTGCCCCACCGGTGGCAAGGCCTGGGAGGGTGGACCTCCTAGGTATTACCCAGGCGGCGTACCTCAGTCCAACAGGCGCTGGGCCGGTTCCCGGCCCCTCACCTGTTGAGCTGAGTGTCAAGAGACGAATCCTTGACGTGTACTACCTGAAGCTGCTAGGAGACCTTCCCCATCAGACTTGTAGTGGGGGTATGAGACGAATGGATTCGCCAATCATTTTTATAATCAACGGCTGTGCTAAACAACCAATGAAAACGTCCCAAAATTATTATAAAAATTGTCAAATTTTGGATTCAATCAGTTCGCCGTTTACTACGTCATGGACTGCATTTAATTCTTGGCTGCCATCTTGGTTACTGATCTGAACTATGCCGCCATCTTTGTTCAACCCAATATCTCAGAACTTAAGAGGTTAACTACGCCATGGACCGCATTTGATTCTTGGCCGCCATCTTGGTTATTGATCTGAACTACGCCACCATCTTTGTTCAACACAATGTCTAAAAACTTAACAATGGTTGTGTCATCAGCATAGATGTCAACGAATGATTTAAGTATGTGTTTAGGGAGATCATTGATGTAGATCAAGAAGAGAGTTGGGCCCAGGATGGACCCTTGAGGGACTCCAGTATTAATACTGCAGGCCTCTGATTTTTTTCCATCAATCACTACTCTTATGAGCCTATCAGAGAGAAATGATTTAATGATAGAGAGAATATTTCCAGTTATACCATAGCTGGAGATCTTGTGAAGTAGGCCTTTATGCTATACCTTGTCGAAGGCCTTTGATATGTCAAGAGCAATTGCCCTAGAAAGGAAGCCTTTGTCAAGAGATCCACTAATCCTGTGAGATATAACTGTTAGCACATCTGCGGTAGACCTTGCAGAACTGAAACCATATTGCGTGTCACTAAGAAGGTTATTTCTGCTGAGGTGGTTGACTATTTCTCTATTTAATATGGATTCCAGCAACTTACTCATGGCACACAGGAGACTTATTGGTTTGTACTGAGAGGGAGATAACTTATCACCTGAGTTCTTAAATACAGGCCATACTGATGAGGTTTTCCAGGGTGTTGGAAAGCACTTCTCCTTAAGGCAATATTTAAACAGTTTCGTAAGTATGGGAGCAAGTTCTGGTTGAAGCCTTTTTAACACTATAATTGGGATGCCGTCAGGGCCAGTAGCTTTACTGGAATCAAGGTTCTTGAATAACTTGGCCACCTTATGCACAGATATCTGTGTGTTACCTAGCGTGTTCTGTGTTATAGGAAGAAATATGGGAAGTTGATGACCTTTGTCGCATAGGGTAGAATTAGCTGTAAAGTTCTTGGCAAATAGTTTGGCCTTGTCTGAAGCTGAGGAGATGACCTCTGGTCCGTTGATAATGGTTGGGATAGAACACACACTTCTGTTCAGGATCCTATTTGTTATTTGCCAAAACTGGTGGGAACCAAGCCGTTGATCAGCTACTTTGGATTTAACAGACTGGGCATATAGCTCTCTTGCATTTTTTTATTACTCTTTTACAGTGGTTGCTTGCATTCCTGAAAGCAGCTATAGTCTCAGTGCATCTATTACGTTGGTAGCTATGGAAAAAGTGAGTTCTGTGCATGATGGCAGCAGCACATTCTGGGGATAACCATGGCTGGCTGTTATGTTTTTGTTGGAAGTCGCCACAGATGTGGATGTTAGCCGAGGGGTGTGCAGACAGGATGTGGTCTATTTTCTCAGATATGCTCTTAAAGATAGTAACGCTGTTGTGGGGCCGATAGAGGGCAAATATAAATGCAGTGATGTAAGCAAGTGCAACTCGGAAGCACATATAAGGTAAATTAGGATCTTCTCTAGAGATATCCCTGCCACATGGGAAGCCATCCTTAATGTAGGTACATATTCCATGCCCATGGCGATCTTGGGGGGCAGATTTAGATGTTAAGTTAGAGTATCCGTTAATTATGAACTCATCTAGGGAAGTGGTCGGCCCTATTCCAGTTTCCCTTAGAAAGAATATGTCCGCTATCATCTCCTGTAATTGTGTTTCAACCTCTGGAAGGTTGGAACGTAGACCCCTGATGTTGGAGAAGGAGACATGGTAGTAGTGGTCTATGTTGGAAGAAGGGGTTCTAGGTTTATTCGAGTTTTTTTTTGGGGAGATGTTTCATGTTGAGGTTTTGGGATTTGTGGAACTGGTCGGCATACTTGGTTAGAGCAGTACAGAGAGGGAAAATAAGAGAGAAAAAGACAGGAAAATTTTTTTTTTTTTGTAGCACATGAAAAGGTAAAGCCGTAACAATTACCCACTAGTATGGCATTGAGAGGCCCCACCAGAGACTACTGCATGGTCAAGAGTTCATTTTCCAAATGGCAATACAGCAGTCCCAGTACTTTGCGCCTGCTGATAGGACAGCCTCCTTAGTGGTTAATCCAAGGTTCAGGTCCCTAACTATCAGATGGATAACGTCAGCCCAGACAAAACGTTTACCTCCAGCACCTTACTAGTGACATGGCCACATGGATAGACATAGAGACAGAAAAATTTCCGACATCTCAGACTACTGTTTACCAAGTACTACCAACCTTTAAAGCAGCTTTTTCTTCACCTGTTGTCAGAAAAATCACTCATTTGCATGAGGACTGAGGGACAAAAAAGGAGAAGCGAGAGTTACTGGAGCTTCCGATAACACATCCACTGTATTATGTACTCTCCATTAAAAAAAAAGGGGGGGTACAAGGGGCTTATTAATATCTACTTAGTATAAGTCCGGTGCTCAATTATCAATTCAGGACGCTTTTGAGGATAATCTCCCGCCCCATATTAATGTGTGGATGTTTTGGCATTATATATCTCGAGTTTAAATCATTCGAACTTCACCTTATAATTAAAATCCAATAATTAACTTTTATCAATTTGTGAAGTCGGCTTAATATTAATTTACATTTGAGTTTAGATAATTATTCAAGATTGTAATTTGGGAGGTTCTCGTTTACATAGGTGACTTTTTTTTTCTTTCCGTTTTACATGTAACAAAACGATATTGGTTAACAGCATAATATTTGACAAAGATTTCAGAACAGAACAAAAAAGCAAGACAAGATAGGTAAAATTTAGTTACGAGTTTTTAAGTCAAAGCTGTAATAAGAAAACAGCGGTAATTAGTACAAATTAGGTTCAAAAGTTGGAAACATTTTTTAACCTTAGCTGAAGAGTCTGGAAACAGCGACCTACCCTTTTTTAGGGTCATGTCGAAGTGGGAACCTAGCAGACTCATTCTAGCTACATAAGGATATGGTGGGTGTAGTGTGTGTATGTTGGAGGCGGGGGGGGGTAATGCTTTTATTTATTTTTATTTTATTTTATTTCTTTGTCTATTTTTATCTATTTATTTATTTATTTTTTGCTTTATCTATCGGGATTGAAATCTTCGAGCTTCACCTTATAATTAAAATCCAATAATTAACTTTTATCAATTTGTGAAGTCGGCTTAATATTAATTTACATTTGAGTTTAGATAATTATTCAAGATTTTAATTTGGGAGGTTCTCGTTTACATAGGTGACTTTTTTTATTGGTTTTATTTGAAATTCAATATTTCAATTTTCGAATTTCGCTATTACAACGAAGAAGCGCCCTACATTTTCAAACTGAATAATCGCCTTAGAATAAGTTGAAACCCTAAAAACATATCCAGTTAGGTAGAAGAGTAACTTATATGGCCTTTGCTACCATTTATTTGTTGTATATTTGGTTTCGACTACTTTTTCGTTCTGTTGTCTATTGTTAAAAGGACCATGCCTTCTTCTTTCCTCTATTCATTTCTTCTACTTAATTTTTTCCACCCCCTTCTCTGCCATTTCTATATCTACCCCTTTCCCTTTCTTCGCCCCACCCCTTTCATTTGTTCTTCCTTCATTCCTCCCCTGTTTCTTTCCTTCCATGTTTCCATCTTCTTTCTATCTGTCCTTCCGAGCTCCTCTTCCGCTTTCTTCTTTCCTTCCATCCGCTCTTCCTCCCTCCATTCTTTCCTTCATCTTTCCCACCCATTTTCATAATTGCCTAGAAAGCTTTTCACCATTAAACCCTTTTCTTCCTCTAGTTTAACATTCTTTCCTTCCACAATCGTATTCTCTTGTCTGCAAGACAAACCATTTTTTTTTTTCATTCGTTCGCCAATCCATTTATTTCTTCATCCATTCATTTTCATCATTTATCAATTCTCCAACTCATTCGCTTCCGCGTCAACGCCAATCTTGTCAACTCTTCGCGATTTTCCTTCCCCCCCCCCCCCCGCTTTTCATCTTTTAGGCAACTCTTCGACAAAGTCGCTTCCACTCGTCCGCTTTTCGCTTCTCTTCTCCATTTCTTCTTTTCAACATCGTTGCATCGTTTCTAATCTGGACTCGCGAATGTCGTGGCGTTTCTTCTCTTCATCTTCTCTCTACCATCGAACAATATGATCGTCAACCATTATTCCTCGATTCATTTGAATTCTTCCTTGCACAGAGATTGCAAGAACGGGTATAATTTGCATCAACAACAACAAACTTAAAGAAGGACCTCCATCCCCAATCTAAACAAATGCCAATCGTTATTTTAAATTGTCGGAAAGAAAACCGAACATCTTAATTCAATGAAAATTTCCAAGAAAGATAATCCAAATTTTGGTTATGCTATCATTTTCTTGTGCAGTTCAGAAATATTGCATACGAAAGTCTGAGACTCTTCTTCACTCAAATATAATCAATAAAAATCAATGAAGAATTCGTTCTTTTCTATATTAGGGGCTCCTCCTAGAAATAAGAGTTATTTTTGGTTTAGGGAAAGAATTGAACCTTAATACTCGACTTTGATGTAAGAAAAAACAAAAAAGAAAGAAAGAAAGAAAAAACAATGCTTATTTAAAGTTAAACTTATTTTCAAAACAAAAATACAGAAAAATCTTTAAACAACACGGTCATGGAACGGAGGTGTCATATCATATTCCAAAAATTACGTAAATTGATCAAGTAGCTTTTTTCTTTTCTTTTTTTCAATTTAGAAAATCAAATGTAACACTAAACGATATGTAGTGTTGTAAACCGCCATGTTGTATAAATAATAGAGAGACAACCCAATTCGAACTATGGAGATCACGGCACTTGTGCACTGCATCACTGCCATGGGACAACTCTTTTGGTTTCATTTCATCGGTGAGACAATACAATTTCAGATAAGGAAGAATAAAAAAGTCAACAAATGTCAATAACAATGCAATAACACAAAATAAAACGTTAACTATCTGAACATTTATTGAATTAACATAAAATTGAGAAAATTCTCCTGTTTTTTTTTTAAGTTTTCTTTTTATGCAAAAAATCATAAATGAATGAAAGATATAAAAATGTATGTTTCTTAGAATTTATAAATAGTTATGAACGGTCATTATTGGAAGGAGTGTGATTTTGTTTTTTGTTTTGTTTGTTTGTTTGTTTGTTTGTTTGTTTTTTAGAAAACTTTCTATTCAAATTTTTCAATTTGCGTAACAAAGTAAAGCTTCTTAAATTTTCGTTACACCTAAAATATAAATAAGCATTAAAATTTATTGTTTGAACAGTCATTATTCAAAATGAAACTTAAAAAGTTATTCTGTGACACTAAATGCACAAGTGCCGAATTTTCTTAATTTTATTGTAACTTAATAAATGTTCAGATAATTAATTTTTTTATTTTGTGTTATTGTTGTTGAGATTTGTTATTTTTTATTCTTAGAAAATGCATTGTCTCCCCCTTTTCTGCGCTCTTCAAAATGAAACCAAAATGTTGTTCTGCGACAAAAAACAAAAACAAAAAAAAAAAAACACTGGTGAGTTCTCAGGGGAGATAAGTAGTGTGTAACTATTGCCAATTTTTTAATAAATTGTGCGTTAACAATCATAAATATGAGTGAGTTACTTTCCTTGTTATTATATCACATATTCCCAAATAAATATGGCGAGGGTTTTTTTTGCGATAAATTTCGAAAACTCATATTTTTACCAAATAATACGGTAATATTTAAGTACTTCTGACTTGCCAATTAAGTAGATACGATTATCTTTAGTTGAAATTGGTACAGAAATCTAGTAAATACCATTTTTAATTGATTTTTTTTTCGTTTCCGAATTTCGCTATTATAATGTAGTTGCACAAAATATTTTCTGAAAATCTTAGGCCAATTTATCAAAACTCAATTTTCGCTAGTTGTCTTCTAAAGCCGTTTTCATTAATAATTAATTTTATACCTTTCTTATCGTTTTTCGTAATTTTTGGATATGTTCATTATTGTGACATGAAAATGAAGCAGATGACATTGGTTTCGCTTTAAATTCAATATTTCGATTTGCGTTATTATAACGAAGAATCGCCAAAACGTTTGTGCCATTTTGTTTATTTTTTTCGGTCAGTTTTAAATATTGGGGTAAAACTGGCTAAACACCCTTTCAAATGTACTTGGTAGCAAATGTTATCTATCATAGATAGCCAGGTAAATACATTTATTATTTAATGAACTATATTTAATATACAAATCCGAAAAGATTTCGCTACTTATTCATATTGACACTTATAACGATGAAGAATTTTTTTTTTTTTTTTTTTTTTTAATATTGTTCCAACTTGTTACGGAATGAAGATTGTATATTCCAAAACTCAAACATTATTCAAGTAGTTTTATTATTAATATTATTTATGAAAAACTAAATTTGCCGTTTTTTACTGATAAATGACAGACGAGGCCATGTTTTTCTAGGTAACGTAATCAGTGATTGTTTTGACAGTTTCCGCGTGGATTAGGTTGTCTGCCCTTGTCCACCGATTCGTTGATTTCATGTTTTTAACCCTCACCGAAACAAAGTTAACGTTGATTTTTTTTTTTTTTTTTGAATAATAATAAAAAACAAATTGTTTGATCAAATTAAGTGATTTTTGTTTAAATTTTCATTTTCGTCTCGTGACTAGTCTGTACATTTATGTATTTTCTTTAATTTTAAATGCCGCCCGCCATAAGTGCCAATTTGAATAAGTACCAAGATTTCTTAGTTGGTTATCTAAGAGTTTCACGAATGTTAAACCTTTGCTCAAGAAACTTCTGTACACTTCGATAAAAGCAAATCAAATCTTAAACCTGTCCTCCATTTTTTTTTTTTTTAATCGAATGTGCTTGTTTATATTTTCTGCGAATGTTTCTCCCTCCGTTAACCAAATCGAGTAACATATTTAACTTTCTCTTTCTGTCGCATAACAGCAACCATAGAAGGTTAAAAATGACCTTGGCTGACGTCATTCCATTAACATAGTCTTCCGTTGTTGTCATGGCGACTACTACTCAAGTCGACAGTCGTCGCCATTGTTGCCTTCTTCCAACTGCGATCCCCCTCCTCTCGCTGAGTTATAGGCACACCGTACAAGGTTAACAAAAAATTCAATATGGCGACTATTCAATAAATGGCCCAATAGTATTTTTGGTTCAATATCTGAAGCTTTTATACTTTTAATGTAATTCAATCTTTTTTTATTTTTAGTTGATGTTTATAATGGTGGAATATTAATACATCTAAAAGAGTGTTTTATTTTTGTTAGTTTTTTTTTCTTTCTTTCTTTTCTTTAATTTAATCAGGTTATAATTTATTGACTACCAATTGCCTATAAAGCCAGTCTTTGTGCTATAAGAGAAATTGGTGCTTATTTCGAATTAAACTCATTAAAAAAAAAATTAATTAAATATAAATAAATAAAATAAAATAATTGCAGAAAAAAATCTTTCTGGTGTACGTATCCATAACGGAACGAAGATGTCATATTCTAAAACATCACGTAAATTGATCAAGTAGTTTGATATGTTTCTTTTCTTTTCTTTCTATATTTATCTCCCCATCAATCACTTAGTTTAGACTAGAATTAAAATGTTGACCCTTAATCCATCGTAATGAAACCATTGTTTATGAAAATCCGATATTTGTGGTTACGGATTGACGTGAATTAAAAAGAAAGAAGTCAAATCACGCTTTCATTAGTAAAGATTTTATTCGTAAAACACTTCGAAATAATACATCGTTTGTATAGCGTTTGCTAAAGATTCTTGGACAGGTTCAAGTGGGTGGGAAGGATGTTAAACCCCTACTACGCTATCATCAATCTCTTTCGAACATTAGCCTAGGTTAATACAGAGTGGTCGCTAAAAAAGCGGGAAATTAGAGGTAAATTTTACAGTCTAAATTATATTTCAATTTTATTCCATCTGGCTATGATATTAGTATTTCAAAAACTTTTTTACAAAAATAAATTACTGCATAACAAATTTCCCGACCCTATGGTACAGAATGACCTCAAATTAAATACTATTCACTCATAAAATCGTTAATAAAAATTCCACAATCCTTTCTGCAATTCAACCCTATTTAGTGCAAATAAACTCCGCTCTTACTTGTCCACCAAGTTCCTGTTGTAAATGTCCAACAATCTTTGTTTTATCCCCACTCAATTCTATCTTGAAAATGTTCACCTCTTTGTTGATCAATACTGAGTGGCACCTATGGTCATTGCAAAGTCTAGTCAAAATGAAAATCCCTTGTGAGCGATGACAAATAGTTTCAACTAGATATGGCAACTCCCCACACTTCAATTGTTGTGTTTCGACCAGACACTTAGGATTCAGACGAAAAAGAAACACGAATATACAAGTCGGAGAACAATAAAAGTGTACTTAACTTCAAATAAATACAAATATAAAATAAGCATCTGGGCAGGAGCTGCTAGAAAGGACTTGTCCTGCCTTGATAGAGTTCAAAATAGACTTCGTAGCCTCGTAGGAGATGTCCTTTTCTCCTCCTTGCAACCTCTATCTCACAGAAGAGATGTTGCGAGTTTGTCTCTGATGTATCGTTATTTTCATGGAAAGTGTTCAACTGAGCTTCAATCTTTGGTCCCCCCTCGCCAAACTTTCACAAGAAACACTCGTCTAGCTGTAAACACTATCAATAATTTCCCCCACTCTTTATCTGTGCCTAAACCTAAACGTAGATTCCATGAACAAAGCTTCTTTCTTAGAACTGCACGCCTGTGGAATTGTCTTCCGTTTTCCTGCTTTCCGGCTGACTACAATATGGTTGTGTTCAAGTCTAAAGTAAATAAGTTCTTGATGAGCCGTTCCATATAAGTTATTAAATTTACCAAATTTTCATTACTAATGATTACTATATTGACCAATTTCTACTGTACACTCTTTAACCCTTATCCTTGAGTGGCCTCTGGGCCTTGATAATGTGGTGATGCCTTTGTAAAAAAAAAAAAAAAGCAGGTTCCAAAACAATTGCGTTTGCGACTTTTTAAGAAGTACAAAAAGTTCTTATTTTAACATCTTCAGTTTGACGGACCCATTCAAGTTCGGAAGAAGAGAGATCAAATAATAAGTATTTCCTCCACAGAGATTTGAACGAAAGAGGGAGTTTAAAGGGAATCTCTAGCCCCGCTTAATAAATAGGTACCTTTGGCCAATGAGACAGGGCCTTATTTAAAGTGTAAGGAAAGGAAATTTGAAGACAAAAAGGGAGGTAACTCTGGTTTATTTTATACAATGTGCTTGTTAAAATAGCTACGGTGACACTTTAGTTATTGTTTCATTATTAGGGGGTGTGATCATTAATGGGCATTACACATATCGCACCTTAAACCCTCAGGAATTTGCTAGTTTAATACAAGGAGCCTACCTTCTCTGCAGCAGATATTACAGCAGTATCTATGTATGTATTAAATGAAATAATTTTATGAAAATGGAAATAGCTAAGTTAACGATTTGTTCGTGGTTTCCAGGCATAATGTTAACTGATGCTCGACGTACTTTAACATCTTGAAATGTCATATATAGCCATCCATGGTATCAATTATATAAAAAACAGTTTTCTGTATGTTTGTATGTTCAGCTAAAAGTAAAAAATTACAATTACAAAACAAACACCTGCAAAGTTGGTATGTTCTTGATCAGTATTGCAATGGATGAATAATATCATTGGGGTCAACTAGGTCAGGTTTCGTTGATGGGTGTCGTTTTTGTTTTTTTTAGCAGTTTTTAATGTTATCTTTAATATAAAGAAGAAGTAAATGATCTACATTATTATTATTATTATTGGCTCACATGTCAACAACCGATCTGATTGGAGACCTGTGGTGTTCTCTGGAAGCTGAGTGACAACAAGTCTCCCCAGACGTCCAGCTCTCTCCACCTCCTTCGATAGCATTTGCAAATAAATTTGCATCATCGCAACAGCCTCTTACCATTGATCTCTCGCTGGCAGTGGCCATTGGTTTATACTGGAATTTGAGTGGCACTAAGCCTCCCCAAGATCCCAGTTCTCTTCGCACTTGTTCAGCGGATGTCTGGCCAGTGCTCACTCCTCGGTCTTTGCATCCTCCTTGACCCTTCTCGGCTCTTTGGTATCACTTTTCTATTAGGGAGAACGGTGATGAAACAATACATACAGGGGATACATGATGGGGGTGTAGAACTTGTAGATCTCCAGCTTCGGTGTTCTTCATTCCCTGTAACGCTTCTTCGTTATATTGTCTTGTGTTATTCTCCGCATTCAAGGGTTTTCCTTAATATTTCAGCCGTTTTCATTATCGTTAGGCGTTGTATTTTTGCATCTATTCCTCTGATTCCAATTTCTGCCATTTTCTTTTCCAAGTTTTTCGGAATTGTTCCCAGTGCTCCCACTATTATTGGCACTATTTTGATTTTCTTCATCATCCAAATCCCTTTTAACTCTCTGGCTAGTTCTGTGTATTTGCTTCGTTTCTCCTTTTCTTTCATACTCACCCTATGGTCAGCTGGGACAGCAAAGTCTACGATTTGACAGGATTTCTCTTTCTTGTTAATTATTACGACATCTGGTCTTCTTGCTTGGATGGGTTTGTCCGTCTGTATGTTCATGTCCCATATATAGGATTTTGTGATTCTCGTTTTCAAGTGCTGTCGCGGGTTTATGCTTGTACCATTTATCTGTATGCTCAAAATGCTGCCGTTTGCACAATTCCCAGTGCACCACCCTCTCCACTTGGTCATGCCTGTTTTTGTATTCCTTTTGGGCCAGTTTGCTGCATTCACTTACTATATTGTTTATCGTTTCGTCTCTTTGTCCACAGAGTCTACATTTGCTGTTTTCTTGTGTTTCACCGATCCTTGCTTTGATATGGTTGGTTCTTATTGAGTTATCTTGTGCTGCAGTTATTAGAGATTCAGTTTCTCGGTTTATATGTCCTTTTAGCATCCATGTCCAGGTGTTTTCGTTATTCTCATCTTTTGTCATTCTTATGAATCTTCCGTGGAGTTGTTTCTCTTCCCATTTCTCTTTTCTTGTTTTGTCATTTGTCTCTCTGTTTTCTGTTTTGTTGGTTTTCTCTGTGTCTCTCGCTGCCATAATTATCCTTTCAGTGTTTTGCATTATGTATTTTTCTAGTTCTTTTTTTGTGTCCTTCACACAGTCTTCTATACAGATCAATCCTCTCCCGCCGTCTTTCCTTTTCATGTAGAGTTTGTCAATATCGTCCTTTGGGTGTAGGGCATTATGCATGGTCATGAGTTTCCTGGTTTTCTGGTCGAGCTGTCTTAGTTCTTCTTTTGTTCACACTATAAACGGTCCAGAGTATCTTACTAGTGACACTGCCCATGTATTTATACCTTTTATTAGGTTTCTACTATATAATTTAGTTTCCAGGAGTTTTCTTGTTCTCCTGAGGTATTCCTTTCCAATTTTCTCTTTCATTTCTGTTGCTCTGATGGTGTCCGCTTCCAGAATTCCCAAGTATTCATAGTTGTCTTGTTCTCCTCGTGCCCTCATTTCTGTTTGATTGGGTAGTTCCATGCCTTCTGTCGTTTCCAGTTTTCCCTTTTTTTATAACTAGTTGTGCGCACTTTTCCATTCCAAATTCCATTTGGATATCTTGGCTGAAGATCCTGGTAGTGTTAATTAGTGTCTCTAGCTCCTTTTCGGTCCTTGCAAAAAATTTCAGATCGTCCATATACATCAGGTGGTTCATTTTTTCCTCTGTATTGGGGAACATATCCGGCTTGGCACTTTCTCAGAATACTATTCAGTGGCATCATGGCTATGCTGAACAGTAATGGTGATAGTGAGTCTCTTTGGAAGATGCCTCTTTGTATGTTAATTTCTGTTATGTGTTGTCCATCAGCTGTCAGTTCCAGTCTTCATGTTTTCATTGCATTTTTTATTACGTTGGTGATCCCGCTTGGTATTTACACATTTTTAGGCATTCTATTATCCATGCTTGGGGGATCCTGTCGTACGCTTTTTTGTAGTCGATCTATGCCATGGCTAAATTTTTCCTCCTCCTTTTTACCTCCTTTAGGATCTTTTGATCAACATATAGAAGATCATGTGTTCCTTGTTTCCCTTTTTGGCATCCTTTCTGTTCCTTGTGGATGAGTCCACGGTTATTCAGTGAGCGGTAGATTTGTTCCCTCAGTTGTGCTGTCAGTATCTTCCACATGGTGGGTAAGCACGTGATTGGCCTATAATTGCTGGGGATGGTTCCTTTCTCCATGTCCTTCTGTAGGAGTGCGGTTCTACCTTTTGTCATCCTGTCTGGCATGTTTGCTTCCTGTATACATCTTCTCAGGTTTTGGGCTAGCCTTTCATGTAAGGTTGTGAATTTTTTGAACCAGTATTCATGTATCCCGTCGTGCCCTGGTGCTCTCCAGTTTGCCATTTTTCCTATGGTTTTCTTTAGGGTTTCCTTGCTGATTTCATTCACTGTTCCTTCCTCGATTTGTTCTAACTCTTCTTTCATGTCTTTCAGCCATTCAGCATTTCTATTGTAATCTCGTTGCTCTTCCCATATGTTACTCCAGTAGAGTTTTGTTTCTGTCGGATTTGGTTGTTCTGTTTTTGTTTTTCCTACGTTCACATTTTGGTAGAATTGGCGTTCATTAGTTTCAAATATTCTGTTTTGTTTGCATTGTTCAGATTTATATCTATATCGTCTTAATCTCGCTTCTTTTGCTTTTATTTTTTGGTCCAGTTCTTCATGTTTCTTGTTTAGCCTCTCCCTGCCAGTTACATTTCCAATATTCCGTTTTCTCCACATTACTTTCTTCCTGTTGATCATTTTGGTTTCTTTTTTATGTTTGTGTATTTGGGTTTCTAGTTTTATTTCCCATCCAGATTTTGTTGGTCCGCTTGTTCCCAGTTGTTTTCTGATTTGAGATTCATACTTACCATTTTGGTGCTCGTGTAAATGAGGTTGTTTAAGTCTGTGATTGTATTTATTGGGATATGTGGGAGGAGCTTGTTAACCTTCTCTGTGTAAGGTTTGCGTTAAGCAAGCTGGTTTTCCAATCCGACAGCGTGTCGCCGTGAACGAGTGTAAACAAATAATGTCGATTCGCCTGTCCTTTTATAAGGGGGATAACTCCACTTATGCAAAGTCTGAGCGAAAGGGAGATAACTCCTTTCTGGCCTCTACATGCCCCTCTCCCTCGTGACCACAAAAGCAAGTTGTTGTGGTCATCTTTTATGTGGAGAAATACTCGTGCGGTTTCCCCCGCATTTACGGCGACAAACCCCTTGGGGCTCTCGTCCTCCGACTTGACGGTTCCCTTAACAGAGGAGGACTGTATTTTGGGGTTTCTCCTCCCGTGGTATCTTCCACTTCCATTTCTTCCTCATGCTCGCTTGGGGATTCCATGTCGGCGTGTTGTTCCACCTCCATTGCCTCCTCCGGAGGTTGTGCCTGTGGGGTCTCCACATTTATAGGTGGGTTCGGGATTTCTTGTCTGATGTTACGAGGGCCATCCACTACCGGGTGTATTCTGCGGAGAAACCGACGGTTGTGCAATGTCACTCGATTGCTTCCATCGACCCGGACTTGGTACTGTCGGTACCCCTGAGTCTCCACGATTCTCCCCGTCTTTGTCCATCGATGTGGGTGGTTCCCGTCCTGGTTCTGGATCTGGACGTAATCTCCTACCTGGAGTTCCCGGAGTGGGTGACAATGTTGGTTGTAATACTGCTCGTTCCTCATGTGTCTTTTGGCCATTGCCACTTCCCTTAGTTTGCCTATTTCTGTCCACTGTTTTCGAACCTGGTATTTGTCCCGCAGGACAGGAAGGTGGTCTTTAATGACCTGACCATACAGCATCATGGCTGGGGACATGTCCAGATCTTGGACAGGTGTGTTCCTATGGGTCAGTAGTGCTCGGGCCGCCCGATCATGGCACAAGCGTCCATAACTGTCCGTATTGTCCGCCAGTATACGTCTCGCGGTTTTGACGGCTAACTCTGCGCGGCCGTTGCCTTGGGCATAATGCGCTGATGAGGTACGTTTTCGTATGCCCCAATTCCTCAAAAAGGAGTCGTATTCCTGGGATTCAAATGGTGGTCCACCATCCGACAAAATTTCTTCCGGTACGCCGTAGGTACAGAACCAAGTCCTCAAGGTATCGCACACCATCTTGGCTCTTCCCGACGTCATTAGGGCCACTTCAACCCATCCCGTATACCTGTCTGCGTATACCATAAAGTGTCTACCCTGCATCTGGACGAAGTCAACCACCACTTGTTGGAATGGAAATTCCGGGTCTGCTGGAGACATCAAGGGTTCCCTGGGCTGAGATGGTGCGATTTCATTGCACGTGCGGCACTGGGCTCTTGTTTACCTGATGTTAGCATCCAACCCTGGCCAGAATAGTCGTTGTCTCACATTCGCCAGCATTCCGTTAACACCCTAATGAGCGGAATGAAGAGATTCCAATACCTCTGCGCGGAGTTGTCGAGGTATTAGGATTTTGTTCCCCTTGATGATCACTCCTTCCAGGCAATATAACTCCTCACGCATAGGCCAGAAGACTCGGACTACGGTTGGGATATTGTTATGTGACTGGGGGAAGCCATTTTGAATCAGTTCTTTCAAAGTCCTGTATTCTTCGTCTGTGGCTGCCGCAGCCACAATCCTTCCCCATGTGATGGCTCTTAACGTAGTATCATTCTCGTACATTGATGTGAAGGCGGCTTTGACTGCGGTGTCAATGGATTGGTCCTGGTCTCTTGGTGGGGTGCCCGCTGGGTACCGAGATGCACAGTCAGGGGCCAAGTTGAGATTTCCCGGTCAATGTTTTATTTGGAATTTATACATGAGTGACTTTTCCTTGAAGTTTAACAGGTGTGGGTTTTTTATATTCTCCAGGGCTCGGTCTGAAAATATCTTTATGAGCGGTAAGTGATCCACTGTAATCACCAAGTCTGGGCATCCGAGTATGAACATGCGGCATGATTCCAACCCATAGATCAGAGCCAAGGCTTCACCTTCCACTGGTGCATATCGTGATTCCGCGTCATTGGTAAAACGGGATCCCGCCAGGATGATTTTCCAATGGCCATCCCCACAACTCATGTTTAATTCCCCCTCACATCTACAGTGCTTTTGAAACAGAAAATACGATATCCCTGTTTTGCTGTAGTCTGTCGCGAGTCCTGTTGCTCTGTTCATTTCGAACGTTTGGATGCCTTTTTCAATTCGATGTTTTCTTTTTGTAACTCGACTAGTTGACGTAATAAGAGAACGTTTTCTTGTTCCATAGTGTAACGATATCTTTAGTTCAATGCTGCGATATAAGTATTTCACGTTTTAAAGTGACAATATGTTCGTAGCGCCATGTAAGGTTTGCGTTAAGCAAGCTGGTTTTCCAATCCGACAGCGTGTCGCCGTGAACGAGTGTAAACAAATAATGGCGATTCGCCTGTCCTTTTATAAGGGGGATAACTCCACTTATGCAAAGTCTGAGCGAAAGGGAGATAACTCCTTTCTGGCCTCTACACTCTGTTTCTGTTTTTAATTTCTTTTGCTCTTGGTTCCTTAATGATGGGAGTTTTGTTTTTTCCTCGTTCATGAACTGTGTTATTTTATTTATTTTATTTGCTTCATTCTCTGTTAGTTCTGTTTCATTGTTCTCGGTTTCAACGTTTGTAGACTTCAGTCTTCGTAGGTCCTGGGCCTTTGGTGTTTTTACTTGTGAGGCTTCAACTTGTGGCGTTTTTCTACAGGCAGTTCCGTTGAGGGGTGTTTCTTGTTCAGTTTCATCGTTTATTTTTCGCTGAATTTCTGCTAGTTCTAGTTTAGAGAGCCAATCTTTCTTGAGTATCAGTCTTGCTTGGTCCGCAATTCTTTGTTCTGTCATGTGGTGGTTACTGGAAAGGTCCCATAGTTCTTTCATTCGTTTCCGATAACCTCTATATCTATATTCAGGATGACTTCTATAATAGCATTCCATTACTAGTCTATTCTCTTTTGTTGTCCATTTCTTTCTTCGTTTTTTTCCATTTTGATGATTATCACGGCTGTGCTGTGTTTGTTCGGTATCATTTTGTTCCCTGAAATAAGAGGTTATGCTTACCTGTTCAGCGTCCATGTTATTTGAGTTTCTGAAATTAAGAAGTTGGCCAACATTCGCAGGATGATGACCGGATCCCCCATGCTGGCTACCGAAGGAGCACCCAGATCTTTCTTCTGGGTCCCATGGTTTGAATTATTTGTACTTGACATTTTTCATATTTTGGTGTTTGTGGCAACACCGAGCCCAGAATTGTTTTACCTGTGGTTTTGACGCAGGTATAGTGTTTGGCTCCCATGTATACAGGAGGTATCGTGCACTATCACACATACATACAAGGCATAAACAGAAGTTTAAAATAAAATAAAATAAAAAAATAAAGAAATAAATAAAAAATAAAATGAAGAAATAAAAATAAATAAAAAATAAAAAAGATTTTTTATTAATAAAAATAAAATGCATATAAAATAAAAAACTTAATAAAAATTTTAACAAAGTATTCCACTTAGTAAAAGTCGGTAGTAATGCTCTGAAAGAAGGTGTATACTGGTTAGTCGCTAGAAATGTTGGATGGGAAGACAATTTCCCCTGATGCTGTTGTAGTATTTAATTCCCTCGTTCTAAGTCGGGGCAATTTCTACGTTGATATCGCAAAAAGGATTGCTTCTGGTTATAAGTTCGGAGTAATATTTACCTAAGTTATTCGCCAGTCGCCCGCCTGGCTATTTTTCGCATTAATGTTAGAGGATTTTCATTAGTGACATTTGAATGGACAGACAGAATTTATACATTTATATCGCAATAGAGACTGCTTTCTGAAATAAATTCGAAGTAATAATTAACTTTAAAAAAAAACAAAAAAACTCACATTTTGTTCCATTCGTTTAGAGAGTTTCGGTGCCTCACACGTGTTAAATCTTCTCTATTAGGACTCGTGTTAAAGTTAATGTCTAGTCGTCGGTCAGAGTGTAATGATAGAGGTGGGAGTCACAGCCCTTTGCTAGTACAAACATACACGCATGTATACATGTACATATATATATACATATACACACATACACAGAATTTCTGCCCGTCTTTGCCAACAAGGAAACAAAAATGAGTTCCTCTTTTTTTCTTTTTTTTTTTATTGCTTAAAGCCAGTCGCCCCTCTGGACTCTTTTTGCATTCATGTTCGAGAATTTGTGTTGTGTCTGCACAAATAATTAACAAGAACACGAAAGTAAAGGTATACAATAATATATTAGGCAGAAAAGTTATATACATATTTACATGTCTTCAGATATACTTCAGTTGGAGATATTCCGGCAAGTGGCGTGTTGCATGTCTTACTGGAGGCAGCATAAGCGTCTTGCCTATTTGACGGTCATTGCCAGACTCCCCCCCCCCCAATTTGCATTAGTGAAATTTGAATGGACAGACAGAATTATACATTTATATCGCAATAGAGACTGCTTCTTGAAATAAATTCGAAG
Organism: Euprymna scolopes; assembly: GCF_053919585.1. NCBI lineage: Eukaryota > Metazoa > Mollusca > Cephalopoda > Sepiida > Sepiolidae > Euprymna > Euprymna scolopes. The sequence goes on from NC_136496.1 coordinate 72,941,205, forward strand.
TAATATTATTATTATTATTATTATTATTATTATAAATTATTATTATTATTATTGGCTCATAAGGAGCTTTCACACAAGTTATCAAAGATTTCTCCTTGAAAACAGCCTGTGGTGTTCCTTGGAAGCTGAGTGACAACAAGTCTCCCCAAATTTCCAGTACTCTCCACCGCATTCGATAGTATTTGCAAATAAATTTTGCATTATCGCAACAGCTGCTTGCCATTGATTTCTCGTTGCCAGTGGCTATTGGTATTCACTGGAATTTAAGTAGAAATAAGCCTCCCCAAGGTCCCAGTTCTCTTTGCACTGATCCAGCAAGAATCTGGTCAGTACTCTCTCCTTTGTCTTTCCTTCCTCCTTGACTCTACTTGGCTGATTGTTCTCATATTTCTTTTTTTTTATTTTTGAGGAGAAGGGGGTTCAGTTATTGGTAATGGGGGGGGTAGAGAACTTATAGATATGCGGCTTCAATGTTCTTGGTTCTATGCGGCGTTTGATGTTTTGCCTCTGCAGCAGTTTGTCTGGTTCGCGCTTGTTGCTCCTGTATGTTAGTCTCCACATTCAAGGGGTTTCCTTAATATTTCAGCTGTTTTCATTATTGTTGTTCGTTGTATTTTTCCAGTCATTCCTTTGATTCCAATTTCTCCCATTCTTTTTTCAACGTTTTTCAGGATTGTTCCTAGTGCTCCTACTATTATAGGTATTATTTTAATTTTCCTGTTGTCACATTTAGTTGCTGGCTGTTGTTATTCTAGGTGGTGGTGGACAAATGACCATAGATTATCTGCAACTTCTTTTCTCGAGCCTCCAGTATTTTCTGCAAGATTCTTGCGGTTCCCAAAAAGACAGTCTTATTAAACACTCCTACATTGCAATAGATCCAAATTTTCTCAATCCACTTGTCAAATCCCAACAGGTACAACTTCTACTTTCTTCAACTTCCATTCATTAAACCCTTTTTTTTTTTTTCCTCCACATTCACATCAGCTGGTACTGATATACCACTGATTATTGCCTTGTGTTCCTTTATTTTTCTTACAAGATTAAATCTGGTCTCCTTGTTTCTATCATATTATCACATTGGATATTCATATCCCACAATAATGTCACATTATTATACTCCACCACTCCTTCTGGAACATGCTTGTACCATTTTTCAATGCATTTCAGCTCTCTTTTCTTACATATGTCGCACTAGACCTTTCTTGCAGTATTGTCATGCCTTTAGTACTCCTTTTGAGCTAACTTTCCACAACTACTGACAACGTGTTATACACTCTCACCTTTCTGCCCACACAGTTGACAAGGCAATCAAGTCAGACATTGTGATATGGAACACGCCTGAAAAAAACTGCGCTCATTATTGATGTTGCTGAACGAGAAAAGATAACCGAGTATCAGGACTTAAAGAATTACTTAAAGATGACATGGTCTGTGAGAGAGATCGGCATTATACCGGTTGTGATAGGTGCAACTGGCTTAGTGAAAAAGGATCTAAGGAAATACCCGGAAACAATCCCTGGAAGACCTAGCTGTAACGAAATACAGATTGCAGCCATAAAGGGAACAACATCTATTCTAAAAAGAGCACTCGGATATAAATCCCAATCATAATGAAATCAAGTGTTAGCTCTGGGAGGAGTTAGCTCCCTTGATCTCTTAAAAATTTATCAAGTAAAATAAATTTTTTAAAAAGTTGGCACAGGAACCTCTCAGCCTTTTTATCAATGCGATACTGTGCATAATCTGTCCTAAGCGCTTGCTCCTGTGCAGTATGTATTAGGGCTTCTGTTCTAACCTTCAAGTCACATTTTAAATACCATTACCAGTTTTTTTTTCTTATCTACTGCCCTTTGTAGACGCCATACTAAATTGGCCATGCACGTTCTTCTCATCCACTTCTTTCGCTTTTTGTTCATTTCTTGTCTTAAATTCTTTGCCCTCTACTGATTCACTCGCTTGCAATTTTTCAGAAATACGCTTTTCCAGTTAGAGATGTAAAGTTTCAGACTATTTTCTTCTTCTTTTATGCATCATTCTACATTTATTAATTCTTGTCCTTCCCCTCTTTTTTTTCGTATATAATCTATCAACATCATTTTTTGAATGAAAATCATTGATTGTCATTGTTTTCCTTGTCTTCCTGTTCATATCTTTCATCTCCTTTTCTTTCCATTAATACTTGCCCCATACCAAAATATAGCTATTGTCCATGTGTTTACTGCAGATATTTTGTTTTTCTATTCAATCTTGACCTAAGAACCAACTGTAGCCAGCTCTTATATTCTTTTCCTCTTATTTCTTTCATTTCAACTTCTTTTATTTTATCTAATTCCACAATTTCATAAATACTTATATCCTTCTTCACTAACCTCTTATCATTTCCTTATTCAAAAGCTTTATTCCTTCACTTTCAACAATTTTTCTCCTTTTCATTTTCAGGGGACCACACTTCTTCATGCTAAATTCTATACCTATGTCATAGCTAGGGCTGTGACAACAGCATATTCTTTTCATTGTTTTGATTCTTGAGTATCAAAAGAATGAAAAGAATATTCTGTTGTCGCAGCCCTAGTCATTACTAAACATTTGAACCTCACATGCATACTTAGCTGATATTCGTTCTTTGCATATAACTTTACGTCGTCCATAAACAATAAATAGTTTAATTGGTACACCTTGTTTCTCCACTCATAACACACATTTACCTTTCGTAATTTGAACGACAAACATACCATTTACCATACTCAAAATAATAGCGACAAGCTGTTCCCCTAAATAATTTCTCTCTTCAAACATCATTCCTCAACATCTTCCCCATTTGATCTCAATGACATCTTTCATTGTTTCATACTTCTTTCAGTAATATATCCATGACATGGATAGATTTGTGAGTCTTCTCTTACAATCCTGAAGTATTGTCCTATCAATAAGCAGTTGATCTTTTGTCCCTCTACTACCTCACCTACATCTCTTTTGTTCCTCAAGTAAAAATTTTTTACTGTTCCAGATATTTGGTAAATCTCATCTGTCAAAATGCTTGTCAGCAGTTTCCACATCAATGAAATGCAGGTGATTGGCCGATAGTTATCGACTGCAATGCACTTTGATATATCTTTCTGGCAGAGCACTGTTCATCCATGCATGCTGCATTTAAAAATCAAAATTCTTGTCAAAATTCTGTCAATTTGAGATGCAATTCATTCATGCAAGCTTTTTTTTTAATTATTTTTTTTTTTTCAATATCCCTGAACATCATTTGGTCCTGGAACTTTCCAATTTGGAATTTTCCTAGATTGTTTTTGAACCTTCTCCTTGTTTGCTTTCACCAAATCTTGAGTTTACTTTCTATTTCATTCTTCTAATTTTTCAACCACAAAGCACTTTTGTTACGTTCCATTTTTTACACACCAAATATCACCCTCAAAACTTTGTGCATTATTATTATTAATATTATTATTATTGTTGTTGTTGTTGTTGTTGTTGTTGTTTGTTTGTTTGTTTGTTTGTTTGTTTGTTACGCTTTTCTTTAGTCATTCATAAAAATAAAACTGGAAATGCAAACCATTACGTTTAACACCACTTGAATTTGTCTATGAAGTCATAACTAGGGTTATGACAACAGAATATTCTTATCATTGTTTTGACTCTCAATATATACCCAAAACAGTTCGACACAGTTAATCAACCGAGAACCACATCACTCTATATAAAAGCATATAAGATATCAACAGATACACACTCAAGAGTTAAAACAATGAAAAGAATATGCTGTTGTCCTAGACCTAGTCATAACTGAATCTAATCAAAATCAGATAAAACCTGGAATAAAGGGAGACTACTACCAACAGGTTCAGTGTAAACAAACAAATTTATGACGTGCTACAAAGACGCTCAATAAACTAGTCTGATGACAGCGGGCGTATCAAATTCCTTTATGTGATTTTGTTCAGATTAGGAGAGGAGGCAGACGATCATCAGTTGCTGGAAAATCGTTGTTGCACCTGTATTAAATACTAACATACAAGATTATTAAAGTCTCTATGTACTTACTTCTCCACTAAGGTAAAGCTCAATACAAAGTTGTTGTTTTTTTTTTAATCTGGGGAGAATTCTTCAGTCGGTAGTGGAATAGGACCGTTAATGGATGGTAACATTTAATGTTGCTGAGACTAAGCTTCTTTCCTTTAACAATTACAAAAAAAAACAAAAACTTTCTCAACCATTCATTTCTATCAGAAAATAACACACTACTTAAGAGCCTGTCTTTCAAACTCCTCAGCCTAACATTCACAGGCAACATGAATTGAAGCAAATACATTGAAGATATTGCCAAGGCTGCTGCAAAAAAGATAGGCTCCCTCTACCATGCTAGAAAATTACTCACAGAAGAGAATATCTTTACAAAGTCACCATTCGCCCATGCATGGAGTATTGTTGCCACATCTGGGCTGGTGCTCCAACCACTAGTCTCTCACTCTTAGACAGGATCCAAAAAAGAGTCTCCAATCTAATAGGTCCGGCACTATCAGCCAACCTCTAACCTCTGTCCCATCACTGCAGTGCTGCATTCCTGTGTCTGTTTTACTTCATTGGAATGTGCTTTGGTGAACTTTGGATTGTGTTTAATAGGGTACTGTGGAGAACTGAGCAGCAAGATGCAGATTAGTAAAGTCAGGGAGGGAATTCCAAAGTTTAGTAGTTCGAAGGAAGAAACTATTGGATTAGAACAATTTCTGGCATCTAGGAACCTTAGCAATAAAGGGATGGGATTTTTATACTTATTGGGTATACATGTGGATGGGGTACAAATGCTATGATTTCATCAGGACACATTCCAAAACAGACACAGGGATACAACACTGTGGCAATGGGACAGGGGTTGGAGCTTGGCCGATAGATTTATTTTTTAATAGATTCGAGTCCTTCTTAACAAGTTCGCTGGAAAAATGGTTGGATCATTCTACTGCTCCAAAAAGTACCTCACCCCTGATGCAATCCTTTACTTATGTAAGAGCTAAGATATATACATGAGCACTGTTTCATGCCTTGAAATGCAATGCAGGAATATCTCTTCTGTTTCTGGCTGCTCCTCTCATAGAGGAGACGTCGCTAGTCTCTTTCTGCTCCTATCATTGTTTCCATGGAAGATGCTCCACTGAGCTCTACTTTCTGGTTAATCTTAAAGAGATCTCAGTTGGAATGTTTGTGATAGTGGATGAATATCTAGCATCTGGTAGGATTCCCCATCTCAAGATAGAACAAAATAAGAAAATTAAAAAAACAAAACTTGCTATATTATAACCCTACTGCTTCCGCCACTCCCATCCTTAACTGCTGTCTAGTGTTGACTGATATTCTCTACATATTCTCATCATATTCTCATCATATTCTCTACATATTCTCATCATATTCTCTACATATTCTCTACATATTCTCTACATATTCTCATCATATTCTCATCATATTCTCTACATATTCTCTACATATTCTCTACATATTCTCTACATATTCTCATCATATTCTCTACATATTCTCATCATATTCTCATCATATTCTCTACATATTCTCTACATATTCTCTACATATTCTTTACATATTCTCTACATATTCTCATCATATTCTCATCATATTCTCATCATATTCTCTACATATTCTCTACATATTCTCATCATATTCTCATCATATTCTCTACATATTCTCTACATATTCTCTACATATTCTCTACATTATTCTTCACATATTCTCTACATATTCACATCATCTCAACGCTTGTTGCAACTTTCTCATACATATCTTGTTGTTGATGGCAAAAAACTTTTTAAAGAATGAATCCTTACAATTTTTATTTATTATTTTCGGGCACCAACAACGTTGGGTTCCTTCTGTTTTTGTCTTCTTGGCGAATGTTCAATTCTTTGACATGCTAGCGACACGACAATAGATGTTTTCCTATTGTTTAGGAGCATAAAATAGACACGTGCCGGATATTTTTATATGGTAGTCATGTTTTCTGTATTGTGGCCCTTCAAAATTTGCAAGTGATTGTTTTTTGTTTTTTTGTTTTGTTTTGTTTTTTTGTTTTTGTTTTTTCAGTTATTCTCGTCCCTTCGTTACAGATATATAAGATATATAATATATATATGGGTGATTAATATAGTTTATACATATTTGCTTTGTTTTTCATATAAATAATCCATAAAACGCCTTGGTCATTTTATTATTTTCATTTTTTTTCCACATGATGTTCAAAATATACGTCTATGTCATTGAAATAAATGGTCAATTTACAAGTGAAGACCAAGGCAAAAAAATAATTTTATTTTGCATTTATTTATTTTGTAGCTTCTGAGTTATTGTGATAAAATTTCGACATTCTCTTCGTTATTGATGCCGTTACAACAACTGTATGTTGATGAACTATTTCTTTTTTTTTTTTTTTTGTGTGTGTGTGTGTGTGTGTGTGTGTGTGTGTGTGTGTGTGTGTGTGTGTGTGTGTGTGTGTGTGTGTCTGTGTTACGTGCCCACATTGAGTGATTTTTAAAATACTTTTTGAAATGTAAATCGCTCCAGATAAAGCGTGAAGCCATTTGATGTAAGGAGCTAAAAAAATACTACTTCAAAAAAAAAAAATACTACTTCAAAAAATACTACTATTTCAACTAGCCAGCGATAAGTGTTAAATTGAATAAATTTTGACCCAGAAAACAGCAATTGTTTCCTATTTGTCAGAAACATTGCTCATGGAATGCGAGGATCAAACGACAAAATAAGAAAAGCGAGAGTTACGAGGTTGTCGAAAGATCTGTTTTCTATTATCCAATCAAAACACTTTGCATGGGACAGACTTCTGCTGAACTATTTACACAGATGTTTCTTGCTTTTTCATACGGTTGGACTGAGGATGTTGACCCAAGCAGATATGTGTGTCGTGCGCTTGTCAAAACTCACGAGCACCATGTAATCGTAAATTATTTTATTTTTTTTAATACTTTGAGATGAGGCTTCATAATTTGTGTATTCATTTTTTTTGTGGTCTGTTATCCTCATCTTCATAGTTGTTGCTGCTTCATTCAACTTATCCTCTGGCTTTCTTCAGGTGGTTAACAGCAACGAAATAGGAATGCTGAGTCTTGTAACTGTATCTGCAGTAATTACTACCTTCCATAGTCGTTGTTGTCTCATCACATTTTTGGCCAACTAATCCTACCCAAAGCAGGCCAGAGGATTAGTGTTATGAAAAGGGACAGACCCCAGTAAGTAAGAAAGCAAAACTAGATAAGTTTGAAAATCATATTTGGAAAAAGTTAGAATCGAACACAGTAGGCAAGTGTTAAAAGATAATAGATATTTAATCCAAGGAATGCAGTCGATTGTTCATTCTTTTAGAAATAACTGGATATTAAATATGTCAGTTAAAAGAATGGACACTACGAGTTTAGAAATGATTAACAAAATAGGTGAAAAAACGATACAATTCAATTTAGGAATTTCTTGTTTACCAGAGGCGTGTAGATGCATGTGTAAACGCACATGTAATTTGAAACGAAAGAGAGTCACATTGACGTCATCGAGAAAGGAGATTTCCAATATATGGAGACAGGGTTCGTAGTTGGAAGATAGTCAGTCACAGACAGGGCCAGAGAGCTAGAGAACAGACTCAGAGAGTGTAGGTCAGACTGGGAACTGATGTCCCTTAGAGGCGAAGTGGGAGGGGAGACCATGTAGCCATACAAGCTTGAATTCCTGAGTCATCAATCAGCCGGCTAGATGAATGAAAAATCACCATTTATATTTTGTAAACTGTTCGTCTTTGTCGTCGTTACAACTGAAAAGGTAAATGTGTTTTGTCTATCATCTTGTAAACGAAGATTGTATAACTCTCTCAAAGTATTATGTGTTCTCTCCTTCGCTATCAACAATAATGTATCCCTTCCTCTGATGAGTTAAAAGTCTGTCTGTCCCGTTCCCATCATCATACCTGAAGCGTCTCCTCTCTATATGTGTTAACAAGAACTGTTGCATAAATGTCTCAGTTTCGATTTAATAATATGAAGTCCCTAAGAATCGTCACAGTCGTCGGCGTGATATAAACAGTATATAAATGTCGTTATCATCTTCTGCATTACGTGTCACCGACACGAACCCCTGACCCGACTATATAACTTTAATTGGCCGAAACTTGCCATATAACTCCAAACTTATAAATTTATGAGATGGACTTCTTTATATTAGTAGTAAACAAAAACCGCCGCATGAAAGGGAAAAGAAAAATGAAAGGATTTATTTAACATGAGCAAAGCTGGGCGGAGTTCGTGTGAGGAAAATGAAGAGTTGTTATGGAAGATCTGCCAGCAGTTGTCTTCAGGCAAAGGTAGTCGATGCCGGAGCATCCAACATCCGGTGGACGGGGACAGAGAAAGAGAGAGAGAGAGAGAGAGAGAGAGAGAGAGAAAGAGAGAGAATGGGGGGGGTCCTCATTGCTTATACGGTTCTTTTTGCTGACCAACTGTGATTCCCAAAGAGTTTGAAGGAGTTCTTTAGGGGGACACATGAAATTAATGCATCATGTAAGCTGATTTGTCAGTGTGTAGCCAAATCGTCCAGCATGGATATTTATTCATGAAAGAAAACAAGACTGTCACAAACTTCTTTTTAACTTCGTTTCGTTGTTGGTGAAGGGAAGACGTGAATAAAACTGATTTAAAAACAAAAAAAATGTAAAGGAACAATATATCCTTCTAATCATAAATTAATCGAAATGAAAACAAACAAAAGAATCCTAATATTATCTCTACTGCACAGTCAACTCCCCAGCTTTTTGCTGGAGGGAGCAAAAGGAAGAACATCCGCTCGCTATGATTATATTTCCGATTTCCTCTCGACCGGTAATATAATTCTGAAGATTATTTTTAACACATTCTTCAAAATACAACCGATAAAATATTTATATTTTAATTTTCGCCTTAAGTTTGAAATTATCAAAATAATCACAGCCGCATTCAAAACGCTACGTCTACCTACAACCGTGACCTACTTCTCGTTAACATCTAAGTTATAATTCTTATTTACTCTTCTGCTTTCACTCAGGAGTATTCTTGTTACAGTTTAGTAATTTATGATTTGAACCAAGGTTTAAAAGCAAAGGTCAAGTAGTATGCCTCGTTTATGTTACCAAAAAAAAAAAAAATGAATTTTTGAACGTGGCCCTGTCGTAACAAAGAGTCGATGTTTTATTGTTTAGAGTAAAACTCTTGGCTTCTTCTAAGAATGAAGCCATTGGATTTTTTTTCTTTCTTGTCTGGCAACAAACGCCATCTACTTTGTCTTGCGTTCCTTCCGTTTTTCCATCTTCTTAGCAAATGTTTCTACCCCCCTCTCATTTCCCTGCAGCATTTTTCTCATTATACAAAGAAAGCAAGAGAAAGATGAATTTCTCGATGTTTCGCCGCCCGCCCTTCCGAGCGACAAAGCATGTACAATTCTCGTACTGTTCGGTGTCATCTCAAGTTCATGAACACGATGGTCTTCTAAAGGCACAAGAGTAATCAGCTTTAATCTGACCTTACCCCACGCAAGGAGATGAATACAATAAAAATCTACTCCAACCCTCTTTACTTTTTTTTTGCCATATAAGTTTTCATTTTTGTGAAATCACGTATCACGTATATATATTTTTTACAAAGGAGTCACCACTTATCAAGGCCTGAAGGCCACTCGAGGATAAGGGTCAATAAGATGCTCAGTGAGAAAACAGTGTAGTGATTGTTAGTGGTGGAAATTGGGTAGAATTGATTATTTAAGAGAATTTGTTAACATTCAACTTGAAGATTACCATATTGTAGTCAGCTGGAAAGTAGGTCCGGCAGTTCTAGGAAAGAAGCCTAATTCATAAAATTTGCGTTTAGATTGCTTCCTTTATAAAGAATGAAACATCGGGATTCTTGCTTCGGTCTTGTCTTCTGGAAACGAACGCCATCTTTGCGTCGTGCTCCTGATTAGATTTGTCTTATGCAAATGCTTCGGGAGCGAGCGAAACATCTCTACTCATGCATTTTTTTATTTAACGCTTTTTGCTTCGTTTGTATTTTTTAAAAGCATTTTTCTCTCCTTTTTCTCTCCTTTTTAAAAAAGATGGCAATCTCTTTTAAAACGTCGTTCTCCACTGACGTCTCTCCTTCTTCTCTCTCTCTCTCTCTCTTTTCTTATTCTTTTTTGCTAAGAGCATTGCAACTTCGAAAGAAACGTTTCCCCAAATAATTACGTTTCCATCGATTTGAGCTGCTGCTGATGATGTTCACATCGGCTGGATCCAAGCAGTCCAATTTTCAGTTGCCATGGCAACTTGTGCGAGTTTTTCTAGAGATGGTGGTGACGTTGGTGATAACCGAGTAGTGGTAGTAGTAGTTGTTAGGGTAGAGGTGGGTAGAAGAAGAAAAAGAAAAGTAACGTTATATTTTTTCTTAATAGTTATACCTCCTTCCTCTACTTAAGCACCCTCTTCCCCTTCACCTTGTCTCTTTCTATTCAATTTACTGTTTCTTCGTCTTCGTCGTCATTTATTCTCTCCTCCTCCGTCTTTCGCCTTTCTTTTATATCTTGTCACTCCCACTTCGTTTTTTCTTACTCCTCCCCTTTCAGTTTCTTTCTTCTCTTCTATTGATTTTTTTTTTGTCATTTTATTCACCCTACATCTTTCATTCCCATTTATATCTTGTCCATCCTATTTCTTTTTCGTTCTTAGCTCCACTCCTCCGTTTCGTTTTTACCTCCTCCTTCTTATTTATATTTATCTCCTACTCTCCCTCTTTCGTTAATTTAAAAAAGAAAATTAAATTATTTGACAGTCTCTTTCATCTCTGCCCCCCTCTTTTTTATACGATTTATTTTTCTTCTTATACTTGTTTATAATTTTTATAGTCTACTCTCCTCTCCCCCCTCTTCCTTTCAAGCGTGTTCTTCTCGTCTTCCCTTTTTCCGCTATTCGTCTCCGTCCCGCCTCTTTCTCCATGATTGCCAAGCGGCAGTTGGTAGACAACGAGCGCCATCTTGTTTGTACCAGAGCAACGGTTATCTCCTTGGCGGCCATCTTCTATTCCAGGTTTCAGCAAAGAAAAGGTCTTTGATATGACAGGGGCACACGATAAAATTCGTGTTTGCCTTTTGTTTACGGCCACAAATAAAACAGCATTCCTCTTTTTTGCTTTTAAACTTTAATTCAAGCAACTATATGACTGTCTAATCGGTACTTGTCCTGCTTACGACCCAATCTCCAGTAACTTTGCGTCAGCAATCTTCAGGCAGGTTACGTAAATAGCCGGAAGATACCGAAGTGGGGGATTGTTAAACGATTAACTCAAAACATGGCGTCCCGCTATCCCATGCTAAGAATGGTTTTCTATTTAGAAATGGATGCTTACGTAATCTGTCGGAAGATGCCGACACGAAGTTGTCGGAGATTGGATCCTAAACTGGATAACTACCACAAATAGCCCAATAAACGTAAAAAAGCGGACGCTTGTAATCTTAAAAAACGCTTGAAATATGTACAAATACTTAAATATCGCCATTTCTTCTCTAACCACTGTTTGTATGACGACTCCATTGTTTTTTTAGCAGTTATTTCAGCATTGTACACATTTCGAGCGTGTTTTTAAGATTACAAGCGTAATACTAACTAGAATTTAACGCGAAATAGATCTTCATTTACTAATATTTAACAAAAGCAACGAGACAAAATATTTGTCGCCTGTACATGGCATTATATCCAGGCCACTAAACTGCGGTTTCACCTATTTCTGTATCAATTTTATTTCTTCGTTTAATTCTCTTTACAATGATATTTAAAAAGAAAAATTGTACATTAAAGCCATTATGAGAAATTGAAGGATTGGGCTCGAAAAAAAAAAAAGAAAAACGAAAAATGAAATTTTGCTTTTTAAATTTATATTAGGTTGGTGCAAAAATAATGCTTTCTATCAAATATATATGAATTTAGGAAAACTGGTCCCCGGAAAACTCGTCTCCGGAAAACTCGACCCCAGAAAACTCGTTCCCTTTTGCTAGGTAGGAAAACTGGCCCCTTATTGAATAAATATCGATTGAAAACACATTTTATGACCGTTCTTCAAGAAGATATTGTCTTTAAAAGAGAATACACATCCCATAATATTTTTTTTAAAATATTTTTACTTGTTTACTGTTGTTTTAAAAAAATTAAGTTAATTTTTCTAAGTTTCCGTTTTCTACCTAACTTTGAAAGTTTTTGTGTCTTTCAACTTATTTTAAAGAGTTTATTTAGTTTTAAAAAAAAGTAATGTCGAGTGTTACTTATGAAAAAAATGTCGGACATAAGAAGATTACGTCTTAGGAGGATAATTGCTCAAAAATAGAAAATTAAAGAAAATATTAAGGTCGCTATAGTTTTAAAACGAGCCCCCTCCCTCCAAAAGAAAATAAATTTGTATATGTTTAGGTAATAATGCACATCCCATAATATTTTTAAGAATATTTTTACATGTTTAAAAAAAAATTAAATTGATTTTTCTAAGTTTTTGTTTTCTACCTAGCTTTGTAAGTTTTTGGTGTTTATTTAGTTAAAAAGAAATAACAAGTAACGTCGCAGTCGACATTACTTAGTAAATAATTTTTAACAAAAAAAAAATGCCCGAAAATTAAAGAAAATACTGAGGTAGCTTTACTTTTAAAATGAGCCTCCCCCACCTCCAAAAGAAAATAAATTTGTATATTTTTAAGTACTGCACAATTATCTTGACTCTGTGATCAAGTTTATTTTTTTTTAAGCAAGAGTTAAAAATATTTTTAAAAAATATTATAGGATGTGTATTCTCTTTTAAAGACAATATCTCCTTCAAGAACGGCCATAAAATGTGTTTTCAATCGATATTCATTAAATAAGGGACCAGTTTTCCTACCTAGCAAAAGGGGGGGGGGGATTTTTGCGAGTACGAGTTTTCCGGGTACGGGTTTTCCGGAGACGAGTTTTCCCCGGGACGAATTTTCTGGGCACCATATATATATATATATATATATATATATATATATATATATATATATATATATATATATATATATATATATATATACACGTCAAAAGACGTCATTATTTTTGCACTTACCTACTAGTAAACGTTTATCATTTAAATAAAAGTGCTTCTTTCATTACTTCATGCTCTGAAGATTTTATTAAAATCGGGCGAATAGATTTTTAGCTGATTTTTTTAAGATAAAAAAAAGCTGATTTTTTTAAGAAAAAAAAAAAGTTTTTTTTTCGATTGACCACATTTTGCCCATTTGGCTTCTTCTAATTGATCAAAATGCCCAACTTGCGTGAAACTTCGAAATTAAAAAATGGTGCTGAATGTTTTTGATATGCGGAAAAAAAATTATGTGTGTAATATCCTAAAGGTGGCTGGAAATTATCTAGAATGAAACCGATTTCTGCAGAGTTTCATTAAAAGCATTAAGTCGTAGTCAGTCTAATCGCCTACTTGAAAGGCGGACAAACAAAAAGACGGAGATAAGAAACATGCTCGATATATAAATCAAGAAGGTAGATATATAGCGTCTGTTTCAGTCTTCAGATACCCCTTGTCAGTATGGCTGCGCATGTAATTGTGAAGCAAATGTGGCGCCACCTCAACCACACTTCTTCTGAGTCAGCATTGCTTGGTTCCAATGGCAAGGAGAAAGCCAGGCGATTGGAAACAATGCCGAGATAAGCAGAGATCACATTGAGCACCTGGTATTCCCAAATGGTTACCCATTTAGTATTAACCATTTTCAACAATGCTTGCCTTCAGTGATTTAACAGGAACCGGAATAATCACATTGGCACTTCACCATTTTGGATGTACTAACTTGCTGACTCTGTTCCTTAGTAAAAAGGTTTTTTAGTTTCCTGCCACTGCTAAAACTTGGACACCGGGGCCGGAAAGTGGAATTGAGAAGTCAGCGCCCTCAAGGAGGGGCATTTTGACCTGCAAAAAGTGCCTGAATAGTCCCGTCGGCATTCCAAAAAATTATAAAATCTGGAATTATCCCTATTTTGATTTTATTATGCGTAGGTCATGTTTCGTTTGCCGGATGCCTTGTTTTGTCCACGTGCGTTTCACGTAACCGATCAAACTTGCTATAACTTAATGTTTTTTAATGTTTAACGTTATTAGTATCATCATACTCAGTAGGAGTTTTCACACAAATGTGAAATCACTGATAATAACCCGTGGTGTTCCGTTCCTTGGAGTCTGAGTGACAGCAAGTCTCTCCATAGTTCCAGCATTCTCCACTTCTTTTGATAACTGTTGAAAATAATTTTCAGTTATTGTTTTTTCTTTTCTTTTCTTTTTTTTTTATTACATTTTCACCCCAAACAAGGCATATTGCCACTTTGGTGTAGGGGGCTACTATCAAGGGCAGCAACTGCTGGGGTACTATGTTGGGATTTGGGCAGCAAGATGTCGGTTCACGTTACACTTGAACTTCTGCATGTCAGTACAGTTAAGGAAGCAGGGACCTGGAATGGAATTCTAGAGTCTAGCGGTTCTGGGGAAGAAACTACTGGAGTAGAAAGATCTTTTGCATCTAGGAGTCTCTACTGTGTGGGGGTGGGATTTAGCTGCCTGTCAGGTTTGTCGAGGGTGTGGGGGCACATGTGTCTGCAGTTCGTCAGAGCATTCACCATTAAATACTTGTAGAACAGGCAGAGGGATGCAACGTTTCGTCGATGGGAAAGAGGCTGAAACTTAGATGCCAGTTCAGGGCCTATCAGATTGGCGACTCTCTTTTGAACCTTGTCCAGGAGCGAGAGACTAGCAGCAGATGCACCAGCCCAAATGTGACAACAATGCTCCATACATGGGCGAATGGTGGCCTTATAGAGGTACAGGATACTTTCAGGTGTCAGTAGTTTTCTAGCTTGGTAGAGAGAGCCTACCTTTTTCGCAGCGGGCCTGACAATGTTTTCAATATAATTGTTCCAACTCATGTTTCCTGTGAACGTTAGGCCAAGCAGTTTGAAAGATGTACTCTCAGACAGGGAGTCACTGCCCATTGCTATTGGTGGCAGAGAAGGTTCCTTGTAATTATTGAAGGAAACCAGTTTAGTCTTGGCAGCATTGAATGTGACCATCCATTTATGTCCCCATTCCACTAGAGATTGGAGGTCATCCTCTAGTGTTTTTGCCATTTCTTTAGATGTGTGTTCATTTGTTTTCCTGTCATGCCTGTTATAGAGTGAGGTGTCATCAGCATATATACCCATCTCAGAGGCAATTTTGTCGGGGAGGTCATTAATAAATATTAGGAACAATAGAGGCCCAAGGATAGACCCCGGAGGCACTCACGCATTTATATCACACTGTTTAGATGTACGACCGTCGAGGACAATCTGGATTTTTCACTTATCTAAGAAGGATTTAATTATGCTAAGTATTCTACCAGTGATACCGTATGATTTAATTTTCCTGAGGAGACCCTCATGCCATACCCTGTCAAAAGCCTTAGATATATCTAGAGCTACCGCTCTGCCCTCCTCCACTTTGTCTAGTGAATGGTATATACGTTCAGAGATTACAGTGAGGATGTCTGCTGTGGAACGGGCTTGTCTAAATCCATATTGTTTGTCAGTCAGAAGTTTAGCATCTGCAAGGTGCCGGACTAGAGCATGGTTAATTAAGGTCTCAACTATTTTGACGAAAAGTGGGAGGAGGCTAATGGGGTGATAATTTGATGGGTCAATTTTTTCGCGAGAATTCTTGAATACTGGTACCACAGAAGCAGTTTTCCAACAGCCCGGAAAGCATGATTCATTAAGGTATTTGTTGTAGAGTTTGAAGAGAACTGGAGCTACTTCGGCTGAGCACTTTTTTAATAGCACAGCTGGGATGAGATCAGGTCCACATGCTTTTGAAGTGTCAAGGTTTTTTATGATAGCGTGTACCTGAGCAGGAGTGATTTTTAGATCGTCTAGCGTGGTGTCTGTCCGCAAAGGAAAGTCAGGCAGGGGGTGGTTGGAAGGGTCCAGTGTGGAGTTCGAGGCAAACCGGCTGGCAAGCATATTAGCCTTGTCGGTTGCTGAACAAACAACCTCATGATTGTTGGTTAGTAGGGGAATTGTTGATTGCCCATTATTTACTACACTGTTGTAGATTTTCCAGAAGTCACGATTTCCTAATTTTTGTGCTTCGATGCGTTTTTTAGTGGTTTCAGTAAATTCTCTCTTAGCTGTCGCTATTTCTTTCTTAACGTTACTTCTAGCTTCTATATACTTCTGTTTGTTTGAACTGGACTTATGTTGGTTAAATCTGCGGTATGCATGCTGCCTTTGAGCAATGGCAGTTGCGCAAGTCGAAGTAAACCATTGGGGAGAGTGGGGCTTGCTATAAAATTTCCGCATGGGAACATGTGCATCAATTGCAGTTTTGAACCATTCAGTGATCTCAATTGTGCACTGTTCAGCAAGAAGAGAAAAAATATTTCCCCATGGGGCATCTCTGATAAGATCTCTGATGGCTTCCCAGTCAGCCTTTTTATAATATCTCGTTGCTTTGAGCACTGGCTCTTCAGTTTTGGGTCTAAAATTTAGAGCGATTTCTATCATTATCACTGCATGGTCAGCGTTCCGAGTGGGCTGTCAGCATTTGTTATACAATTCTTGGGAACTGTAGTCAGAAACAGATCTGGAAGTGATGCGTGTTGTTCTTGCTGGTCAGGGAAACGGGTTGGAAACGTAACCATTTGTGATAGGGAGTGAGATATAGCAAAACTATGTGTTGAGCTGCCCGCTGCATCTGTGTGAGTAGAGAATCTAAGCCAGTTTTTGTATTGTAACTACCGATTACCATAGATTTTCCACTGGTAACGACTATTGTCTTTTCTGGAATCTGAGTGGCAATAAATCTCACCAATTACCCGGTACTTTTCGCTCACTTCTAGTAGAGGTCTGGTTAGTGCTCTCCCTCCTTGGTCTTTTCATCCTCCTTGACCATTTACAATCGTTTTGTGTGAAATAATAATAATAATAGCAACAATAATAATAATAATAATAATAATAATAAGCACTGAGGATCAATACCGAAAAACTGAAAAAAAAAAAAAATGGAGAGATTGGAATCAAAGGGACGGCTGAGAAGATACAACGGATAATAATTAATAATAATGAAAACGGCTGAAATATGAAAAACCTTGAATTCAGATACTAACTCACATGAGTTACAGGCACAAGCCAGATATGCAGCAACTACTACAGATGTAAAACACAAAGAAACATCACATAAAATAATGAAAAATTAAACTGTATAGTAAGTTAACCTCCCTGCGCCCTCCCTTTTCTTGTGTGTGTCACCATGAACTGGCACCACACTAAATAAGTGAGGAGAGTCAAGGAGGATGGAAAGACTGAGAAAAGAAATATTAACAGGATCTCCACTGGATGGGTGCAAAGAGGACTGGAACCATAGGGACGCTTATTTCCGTCATTTTGGAGGTCACCACTTGTAAAATCTCCATTTTTGTTGAGGCCTTTAACCTATGATAAAACATATTTTGAAAACAAGCAAAATACAAGTTCCAAGATATGAATTCATTGTAATCATTATTTTTTTATATTTACAACAAAAATAAATATTTACAGTATAGAAATAAATTCGTCGTGAATGTTTGTGAACATTAAGGGTTCTTGTAGAGCAAGAGAGTCTTTAGTTGAGATATAAAAGAGTGTCGATGCCAACAGTTTTAGTGTCATGCAGCGCATGGGTCTGAAATATCGTATCAAAACTTCTCCGCTCAATTATATAAATTATATTATCTTAATTAAAAGTTATTAAAGAGAGTGCTCATTGTCTTTTATATTAGAAAGAAATTGAAAGACTGTTTAAATGTTGTGTGTGTGTGTGTGTGTGCGCTCGCGCGCTCACTCGCGCACGCGCGCGCGCGCGTGTTCGTTAAGTTGCGATAGATTTTATCCTGCCGATGGGGCACTGTTGCACGCGTGCTGTCAGTTCTGGGTTCAAGCACAGAAAAGAGGGAAAAGAGAGCGAAATGTTTGTGGTTCAATCTTTTTGTTCACTTCGTCACGTGCTCAGCTCGCCTGAGACATGATATATGATTGAGCAAGCCGGGGAGGGGGGGGGGAGGTAAGCGGCGTGTCTACGCCAATCAGCTTTGAGCCTTATAAACGAAAGCTATTTAACTATTAAACATCTGCGCTGAAGTCGCTACAGGAGCAACGCCGAAATCCATTTCACTATAAATAATTTCGAAATAGTCATTAAGATATTACTGTGATTTGTAGTATATTATATAAATCTCACCTGTCTGTTTAAATGTATGTATGTATGTATGTATGTATGTATGTATGTCTGCCTAAAACTTTCGACAGAGGCGATGGATTTTCACGAAATCGGCATCGTTTTGAAGCCGACCCTTCGGACGACAAATATCGATAAATTGGCTAAAAATATTAATTTCTTCACCCTCAACAGGACACTTTTCTACAAGGAGGAGTTGCTTTTTTCGCCGATATTTTTGAAAGTCATCCTCTCTTTTCGATTAACTAGCCTTAATTAAACCTTCGCCATTTCCGGTTTGGCGATGGACACAACAGCAAAGACGTCACTTTTTTCACGTTCTTTTCCTCCTTTGCGGTACGGGTTCGAGCATGCCTGCCTACTACCACTTTTTTTTTTTTTTTTTTTTTTTTTTGCTTAACACACCTTCAAACACTCGAGCAACGTCGGGCACCCAGGCTAGTAAAAAGATAAAAGGCAAAAATTGTGGTTCTCATAAAATGAAAACAAACTTTATCACAGGTCTCTGTCATATCAAAGATTAAAAAAGTTTACTCAAAAGAAGACGAAAGATGAACAGCAACAACAAAAAAAAGAATCAATTAAAGCAATGAATGCAAACTTTTAATACAAAATCTCATCTTCAAACACGATGGGACGTATTTTGTTAGTGTCATTACAAAAATACGTTTTTTGTGTATGCGTGTGTGTAACTGTAGTGCTCGTCACATTAATCAAAGGAATATTATCACCAAATACCTACGTAAATCGGTATCGCGCAAGGAAACGCGTCACCTTGACACAAACTCATGGGACTACATTTTTATCCATTCGCGTAGGAATACAGTAAACAGGTTAGAACGTTCGAGAAAGCTGGTATATAAAGATTAACGCGCCAAAATTTAAACAGTTCAGAAAGCATTTCCACAAGTAACCATCACCGCTCTGCCCGTGGTTATCCAGACTCCGTCTATTAGGCGTAAAACAGCATCGATAAGAATATCAAAGACCAGACAGTCCTCTCAAAACACTATCGTCGCCGCCTTTAATGTCGCTGAAATCTAACTCTGAAGGACGGTTATGTACTATCAAATTCAGACGGCCGTTCTGCAAATCCCAGCAATAATTCCCCGATCTACAGACAGTCTTATCATGATGCGTACTCAACTGCTAGTACCCAAATCGGCACGGATTAAAGTGTCGGATAAAAACTGCAAATGAACGAAATTAAGGAAGATAACATCAGCAACAATGAATGAATATCCTATGCTTACAAACTATTTCTCCACAGTGTTCAACGTTCGTAAAGTTTTCTTCGTTAAATTACGCTAACTTGATACTTTCCTCAGTCTCGAAGGATTTATTCAGTCACTTAAAAACTACCAGTCCTGTATTCACAATTAAGTAACATTCTTTTCCCAATTGAAGGAGTTTCCCAAATCTTTTCCTTATAAAAGACACCCATCTCACCGTATCGTTAACGGACTCCAATCTTTTAAATTTCCTCCACGTGGGGAGACAGAGCACATTCAAGAACTCTGAGTTGCGCTTCTAGCACCAAAAAAAAAAAATGATTTTCTTCTGGTTAATAAAAATTGCTATTTAAAACATTTGTAATTGTTTCAGAGTCTTTCTTTTTTATTCTTTTTTATTTTTATTTATTTATTCATTTATTTTTGTAAGAGAAAGGTGTTTCGACCCACGCTCTCGAATTCGTCATGAATTCAGAGACCAGTCGGTCCATCCTACCTCTAACATAAAAAAGGAGCAAATGAAAACCAGACCCGAAAAGTATACTAATTTAGTCAAGTTTTATCTCCTGAAGCAAAGGTTAAAACTTAACTTCATGTACCAATTGCGAAAGGATTTTTTTTAATAGAACATACAGAAAGAGGTCTCTAATTTAGAGACTAACTTTAGAATTAATTCTATCGAATGAAACGACAAAGTTAAATTTATCGTCCAAACGATAGTAACAAAATAAAGTGGGGAAATAAACGTTGTCCTTTTTGAAATAATTATACAAAAATAGTATTACTTGATATGTAACACCTGAAAGGAAAGAAACATGCAAAAAAGAAACTTTAAAAAATTTCTTTTTCTTTTAGTCTTCTTTTGAGAGGCACTCTCTCAATCCTCTAGAACCTTCTGTTTCTAATGTTGCTTCTTTTTTTTTTTTTAGTAAGAATGTCCTTAAGAAGGGGATTTCGGTTGAATTGTTTTCTAAGACAGCCTCTTTCCTGGAGAACACGTATGCCGATAATCAACTTGTCTTCTTGTTTAACAGGCCGGCAAATTTAATTTTTTGTTTCTTACAGAAAAGTACCCCAGTGCCTTCATTGGTCTTTTTTGAGACTCATAGTTTCCCAGTTGATGTTGATAAGGGTGACTGCTGTAGGGAAGAAGGTGACAGCGGGGATAGTAGTGATGATGATGATGATGATGATGATGATGATGATGATGATGATCACACCAAGTCCAAAAGTGTAGGCATTCTATTTCACAAAGATAAAATAAAGGGCTGCACCCCAACCTACATCCCGACACTGCTTTATGGCTGCTAGGATTTAAAAAATAAAATTCTCAAAGATGGTTTTCATTACTTTTAAATATATATTCGATTTTTGTTCTTATCTTTTCCCAACGTTTATCTAACTTTGTTCAGCAGTAGTACACTTTAACTAACCGGAATTTCTTTTCTTTTTCTTTTTTTTTTTTCTTTATTTTTTTTCTAATTTTGGAAGAATTATGGATAGAGAAAAAAGGTGGGGAGCAACCCTAATTTTAATGATTTTTTTCTCAAACCAAAATTTTCTGGTAAGTTTAGTAAAGGAAACGAAATAAGACAACAGAAAACATTACTTACAGAAAGATTTATTGAATTGATTTAAATTTTAAACATTTTTTTACTAAAAAGCAACAATATTTCAAACTAATTTTTTAAATTTACAAATGAAATGTAACATTCTATATTTCGAAGCAATTAATTTTAAAACTAATATTTTTTTAATGCACAACTAAAATATAACATTCAATCTAATACAACATATAAAAAACATATCTTCTACATTAAATGCATTTACGTCCATTTTCGGAGAAATAATTTAAAAAAAATATCATTAAAATTAGAATTATCTCCCCTTTTGCTTACTAGAACTTTTACAAACAGAGGTGAAAATTTAAAAAAAAAAATGAATATAGTCCCGGTTAGTTAAAGTGCACCAGTGCGCTTTATTCTTCAAGAGTCGAGCTGATCTATTAAAGCCAACGATACATTGTCTTCGACCAAAGAAAATAATAAACCTTTGAACTAAATTCCGTACACATTACGAATCAATAATCAATTTTTCTTGTTTGTGCTTGACAGGCAACATAGCCAGGAAGTATAGATTTACTGTATAAATATATTGAAAACACTGTGCCCCCGCCCTAAATTCACATATGCAACTGTGTCTGTCACGCTTCCGTTTGCTAAAGAGACAAATTGGCTGGACGCATGAGCTTATCATAAGAGACTGTCCGTCGGCATTCATATATATGTGTGTGTGTGTGTGTGTGTGTGTGTGGTTAAGAGGTTTTTTATAAGTTATAAAATCAACGTTTCGGTCAATGTGATTTTTCTCGGTGTATATTATAAGTACTGAGAGTTCGACATATTTTCAGTATTGTTCAATGCTGTATTGCTGTACACACATGTGCGTGTGTGCGTGCACATATATAATGTATATATATATATATATATATATATATATATATATATATATATATATATATATATATATATATACACACACATTATATATATATATATATATATATATATATATATATATATATACACACACACGCACGCACATACTAGCAGCACGCCCGATCGTAAAATACGATTAAGTATGATATTTTAATTTATTCAGATTTCGTGTTTATTATTATTATTATTATTATTATTATTATTATTATTATTATTATTATTATTGGTTCACAGCTAATTCTCTTTTGATTATCATATTGTATCTAATATATAGTACCTATTTACGATGCCTCCCCACGGGACAGAGTTAGACACCAAGGTCGTTTTTTAACGTGGAGAAAAGGTACAAAAATAAAAATTGTCTCAGTCATGAAGGACTGCTCCTCCACCAAAAGAGAACAAGAAATGGAAGTGCAGCATCTGAAGAACAGATACTACACTTTGATCTTGGCCAAAATGCCTCCTTGGCGTAGCCCAGCTATAAAATATGTGTAAATATTATATTTTAATTCATGCAGATTTCGTATTTATTATTAGAGAACCAATTTATAATCTGGAAAACGTGACACATGTACGTACGCTAAAGGTACTATAGTATTAATATAGAGATAATACAATATTACATTTAGTAAGTGGTTTATGCTTAATCCAAAAGTGCTCAATACCCTTATTTGCTTTAATATATTTCTGGGCAACGCTGAATATCCCTCCCCCTACAAATCATTCAAGCTCAACACTTTATTAAAATAGATATCTGTTTATAATGATTTTCAGGTATTGCCAAGTTCATTGTGAATACTAAATAGAAAGGAATTAGCCTTCATACACATATCTGCATTATCTAGGACACTGAGCACTTTTTTGACTGAGCATATACCACTTACTCAATGTACTACTGTATTATTACTCTATCTAGAGCATATACCACTTTGAAAGAATAAGACAGTATTACTAAACACATCTGTTCTATCTAGGGTATTATATATTACGGACTCTTATAAGGATATTGAAGAAAAACCGTAATAATGAGACATATTCTGACATTACATTAACCAGATTACTTAGATAAATACTTTTACAGTTTTAACAAAAGAGCTACAACAATATTGTGGGGTCTCCATTCATGCTGAACATCCACAGAATGTCCAGCAGCAATATATTACATTTGAAAAATGCCACTGTGGAATTTCCACAAGTCCTGCTAGTAACTATTATTCTTCCTCAGTAGTGCTAAGTTTCTTGTCTAGCGTACAACACTATAATGAGATAAATTAAACCCAGCCAACACAGTGTTTCTTGTTTCCACCATCTTCACGTCTTTCGCAATAATATGAAGAGAAATGACGTTGATGATGGGAATAGAATGAAGAGAACTTGACGAAATGTTAGATAACAGTAAACGTATATTATTTTTAATTTAATTGGAATTCATTACTGAGATGAGTATTATTTATTCATTTGTTTGTTGCAGACTATTATCCTCATCTTTTTTTAGTTGTTTAATGACATTTCGGCCAATTATACCTCTGGCCTTCGTCAGGTGGTTGGATAGAGACGTTGAATCTCTACGGTTCCAGGTGAGCATTGTCTGAAGATAGCAGTTTCAATCCTACCCAAAGCCAGCTAGAGGCTTACTTGGCCAAAAACGTAGTAAGACGACGACAACTATGGAAGGCAGTAATTGCTGAGGATGCAGTTAGGAGATATGGAGTTCCTATCCTGTCGCGGTTACAACCTGACGATGGCTAGAGGAATAATTGGCCGAAACGTCATGAAACAACAACTAAAAAGATGAGGATAATAGTCCGCAATAAATAAATTGATAAATAAACGTTTGAAACGTCTTGAGGATCAAATTATCACTTCTTCCCATGTCTGCGATATAATATAAAAAAAAAAACAGAAACACTTGATACCTCCAAAGCATGTGAGTCTGATCTTATCCCTGCTATAGTACTTAAGAAAGGCTCTACTGAGCTGACCACTGTCCCCTTAAAACTCTACAACAAATACCTAGCTGAATCTCCAATCTAATAGGTTCCACTTTGTCAACTAGACCCTGACCCCTGTTCCATCATTGCAATGTTGCATCTATGTGCCTGTTTTACAAGTATTTCAATGGTATGTGCTCCGTTGAACTCATTGCATTAGTGCCCCCCCCCCCGACGTACATATCCCCGACAAACCCGCTTAGCAACAAAATCACACCCCTTCACTGTTGAGGTCCCTAAATTTCAGAAAGCTTTCTATTCTTATAGCTTCTTCCCTTGAACAACTAGACTTTGGAATTCCCTTCCTGCTACTTGCTTCTCTTACTGTACTGATATGCAGGAGTTCAAATAATTAACATCTTGTTAATCTTTCTTAGGCATGGTCCCAATTAGTAGCCCCTTACGTCCAAGTGGTGATATGCCTTGTTTGCGGTGAAGGTGGATAAAAAAAAAAAAGAAAAAGAATCTTGCTTCCCTAATACCTATAAAATTTCCTCTGAGATATCAGTATTCAAGAATTCTGGTATAAGAACTAACCCGCAAAATTATCTCTCCATCAGTCTCTTCTTGTTCTTTACCAAAATCTTTGAGTCACTAATACTTCTAGCACCACCACCTAGTTAATGCTAAACTTCTTTCTGGGCAGCAATATCTACTATGGATATCCTCACATTAGATAATGCAGGTGAAGTTAGAGCAGTAGCACTTGATATACCAAAAAGCTTTGGCAAGGTCTGGCATGAAGGGCTTCTCATAAACATTAATTCCTGGACGAATATTTAATATAATCAGATCCTTCCTAACCAAAAAACAGTTGCACACGTCCTTCCACTCAGACTATGTTGAGTACATTCTCGTGAACTCGACTGCATAATATGCATTGTTTACAAAATACCATTTACAGACTTTTTTATACACATTCTCAATGGATATTTTACCTTTGTATGCGTTCACATGCTGGTACATAAGAGTTTTTTTTTCTTACTTCTTCTCTTCATTGTTGTCCATCATTATCCAATGATGACAAACTTTCCTCTTGTGAGTCTGCTGATGTTTACATAGTCCGATCCCACAGGTACGGTCATAGATCGGGCATGTGAAGGAGGTGCCGAGTGGAGCAGGTATGGTCTAAAGAGCATGCTTTGCTGTATGGTCCTGTATTTGCTGCTCTTCAATACAGTCTACTCTCTGTGAGCAGAGAGAGTGCCAGAGATCTCGTCAGGAAGCAAGTTCCTCAAGTGAAGAAGGTCTATTCAACACCTCTTCAGGCATCTCTTGATTGAACGCTTCCTCTGACTACCGGCATTACGTCAGTCTTGGAGTAATTGACAATAAAGAATGTGGTAGTCTGTGGCTGGGCATTCGAATGATATGCCCAGCCACCTGAGTTGGCATTGGATCATGATGAACTCCATGCTGCAGTTGCCTGCCATCCCCAACACCTCTGTGTGCAGCACTCTGTCCTTCCATGTGATGCCAAGGATCTTCTGAAGACATCTTATATGGAAGGTCTCCAGACTTCTCATATGGTGGCTATAGGTCGTTCAAGACTCACATCCATACAACAGTGCGGTGATTCATACTGATCTGTACTAGCATTTTGGTATGGAGTCTGAGATTGCTGTTCTGAAAAACCCTTATCTTTCTTTATTTACACACACACACACATGGTCCTGGATATGACCTTAAACTATATCCGATGGTGAGGCCCCAGCTTGCAGGCCTTAGGGAGTGTGGAGCCACCCTTTAATTGCCATTGCTCCCAGGTCCACTCTGACCCGGAGTGGTAGCACCTGTTAGGGTCCCAACTATGGGTTAAATAGAATACGACTTAAAAAACAAATATACTATATTAAAAAATCATTCTTCAAAATCACCAGATTCGGCATTAAATAACCTGAAAAGGGTTGATATGCCGTAAAACAAAACAACCAACCAACCAACACACACATACACACACACACACACACACCCACACACACACACACACACAAACGCACACACACACTTTTCTTCTCAACACACATACATGATTCTATTACATTTGCACACATTTTCATGAGCACAACTTTATAACAAACCGAATTGGATTCATGACTAATAAATGTTTTGCCCTGGACTTGTTGCATTATTTGTATTCTTCAAACTACTGTTCTCATCTTGAGTACTATTTCCACAGCATTTTGGACGATGGCACCTCCGACCTTCCTTCTTCAGGTGTATCTTGTCAAATTCGAGAATCTTTCTATCAAAGTCAGATCCGTGACATAGTCGATAGAGTACTTGGTAAAACTCTTCTGGAGGTTGAAGGTTCAACCCTCAGTGCGGGTGGCACTCAAAGGACTTTCTACTCAGTCATGGCTGACAGAACAAGAGCATGTTATCCCCGTGGATTAAATAAAGAGTTCTATTCGAAATTCTTTGATTGAAAAATTCCCGAGTTTGACAAAATACACCTGAAGAAGGTCAGAGGTTACATTGACTGAAACGTTGTGAAAATAACATTCAAGATGAGAACAGTAGTCCAAAGAATATAAAATAATACGAATAGTCAATCCTCATCTACAAAACTTCAGAAACATAGAATTGTTGCTTTAGAGATCACCTGGCACTGCCCAAGCATTGACATAAACTCACAAAAAAATATAATAAAAATAAATAGAAAGTAGATAATAAAAAAAAAGAATTGTGGGCCACATTTAAGTTTCAGTGTTTCCCAGAAGGTTAGGTAGACCCCAGTTGAGAATAATTGCTTTAAAGTCTGCGTAGAACATGGCTTCAAGTTTGTAGCTTATTGATTATCTTAGTTTTTAAAAACGATGCCACAAAAAAATATAAGGTATGTTGGGCGTTGCATTTTTATTGCAGTTTTGCGAGGCAGACTCTTTGTCGGGACGATCGGAAACCAGATAAGTTTTTCTTATCCAGAATTAAACTTAATTATTTTTCAAAAGCTACATAAACTTTTTTACAATGTACGTACCCTCCATGGAAAGAAAATCTCATATTCCAAAAAATCATGTAAATTGATCAAATACTTTTTTTATATAGAAAATTATTTTCTTGCGATTTTCAGTAATTTTGAGAGGAAATTATAGCCATTACAAGATTGATGTAGATCTCGATAGATCGAATTGAGTTGTCTTTCTCTTATTTATTGAACATGGCAGATGAAAATATAATATCTCGTTTTGTCATAAAATTGGATTTTCTTAATTTAAAAAAAAAAGGAACTATTTGATCAACTTATGTGATTTTTGGAATAAGATATTTTTGTTCCCTAACGAGTATATACATCATTTTTTCTGTATATTTGGGCGCTTCTATATTTAAATAAGGAAAAAATATTGGATTTCAAGAAAAGCAAATGGTATATATGTAATTGTCATGTCGCAAATAGTAACATATCCAAAAATTACGGTAGCATTTGTTTTACTTGAAATTCCATATTTTTTCGTTATCTAAATATAGAAGCACCTATTTTTGTTTTGTTTTTTCAATTTGAATTAAGTTGAAATAAGAACAACTTTTTTTGTTTCCGGTCGTCCCAACAAACTGTTTGACTTGCAAAACTAAAAAAAAAAAAAAAAGAAAAAAAAAATGTAATGGCCAACATATCTTGTACTTTTTTGTGGCCTCATTTTTTTTTTTTTTAATTTAATTCTGGACTTTCACTGAAAAAATTTATCAAAATGAAAGCACCGGATAGAAATGAGATTTTTAAATTCAAAACAGTCTAATAAAAAGATGTATCATTCTCTCTATCCTCGCCTCCCACCAAACAAAAGCGCAATTATCTCCACCCCCCCCCCAGCCCTGTTCCACAACACACGTTATTTTTGCCTTCTACATCCTCCCCACAAATTGCCTTCTCCGATATTCCGATTGCTAGAAGCTTCGCTGCATACCAGTAATGAACAAAACACCATTTTGCCAGAAATGCTATGTCGGCCATGTTGTAATTAATTACGTGGTGAATGACGTGGCCATATGACTAAGTCCGTACGGACAAACGAATAGTTAAATTTTTGGATGGGGAAAAATGCTCTTTCCCTTTCGTAATAAGTCAACAAAAAATCCCATGAACCTAACAAATAACTAGTATACTTAGTTTCAGTTTTCTTTAAGCTATTTAATAATAAAACGAGAGTATTTAGCATGTACCTTACTCCATGGTATTATGCCATTTTGGGGGTTTGTTTTACAATCCACAGCGACTGGAAATTAATAAAAGCTACTTTGCAACCTACCCATATCATTTTCGGGTGTTTTTAAGTAGTTTGAAATACTTTTTATTTCATCTCAAATATTAACCATTTCTACAAAGTTTTAAATTTTCTAAACAAGATGGATGTTGTTTCTCCATTTAAGCGTGAGTGAACCTCGATTACTCTCTCTCTCTCTCTCTCTCTCTATATATATATATATATATATATATATATATATATATATATATATATATATATATATATATATATATCTTCTATAAATATAAAAGCGAAAATGTATGTATGTATGCATGTATGTTTGGATGTCGGCTAAAAACTTTCGACAGACGTGACGAAAATTCACAAACACGGTATCACATCGAAGCTCCATCCTTTGCGCGAAAAATATCGAAAAATTGGCCAAAAACGTTAACTTTTTCACCCCGAAATCGACAATTTTCAACAGGGGGGGGGTCAACAAAAACGGTCCTCTCGTGACAATGACCGATTCTACGCATGCTTCAGATGACGTCGTGACCTGATTTACTTTAAATAGTTGAAAAACCAAACATATTTCATGTACGTCGCATTAGCTCAGTTGGTTAAGGCCTTGATTCGTTAACTAAACATTTTAGGTTCGAATCGTGGTGTGAGATGGGTTTTTTTTTTCGATTTTTTAAATTTAAATATTGAATCAGTGTTATTGAAGCCATTTTTCACGTAACGTTCGGTTTTCTGCTTTTTTTTTTACTTCAAACATCTTACTTTGCTTATAACAAACAAACCTACATCGTCGTCGTCGTCGTCGTCGTAACGCTCAACGACTTTCGGCCGCGCACCTGTCAATTTCGTTCTTAAATAAATTCAAACATCTTTCACTAACTCATTCTGGCTGGCCGATTTTATTTTCAAACTTCGCCTCAGGGCTTCAGGTTCGATCTTACCCCCTCCCCCCAGGGTTCTTTTTTATTTAACACCACACACACCTACAAACACCTGGGCAATGCCGGGTACCCCTCGCTAGTCTAAAAGCAAAAATGTATGTATGTATGTATGTATGTGTGTTCGCTTTTTCTGTGTGTCTACAAAAGGCTTCTTTCAGAGGAGTAGTCGGTCGGTTCACAACTTTTTAAAACTTTTTATATCACATATAAATCGTAGTATCTCACAGTTAACAACGAAGCTCGCCTGTCTATTTAATTTGCTCAATTTCGGGAAGATAAATATTCAACATTTGTCGCTCGCCTCATGTGGGTTAGTCTTTTTCCTATAACTTGGGAAGCGGTCCCACCCCGCAGTCAAACTTGACCTCATTAACTCATTAAAACGTGCACCTGCCAAATCCAAGTAATTAAATAAATTCAAACGTGTTTCTGTTAGCATCTCGCGGTGGGGCAATCGTTAACGTCGCACTTTTTTTTTTTTTTTTTCACCCTTTAATTTGCAACTTTGCCTCAAGGGTTCGGGTTCGATCCTCATACTTACTTTTTTTTTTTTAACCCCCACCCCCGGAGTTTCCACACACACCTCCAAACAGCCAGGCAACGCCGGGTACGCCTCGCTAGTCTATATATAAAGCTGAACGTCTGTGTGTGTGTGTCTGGTTACGAATAGACTCCTATATGGTTGACTAGTATAGAAAATTGATCACATATAATGATAGAAGATGTATCGAGACACAGGAATGGGTATGCTTGATCTGGCATAATGATGATTCATTAAAATTGTGGGGTCTGCATACGTGCCTGGTCTACAAAGTATGGAAATAAAAAATTTAAAAATTAAAAAAAAACGTTTACAAGTGTTTTTGATATAGATGTACATAATAATACTGTGATAAGTATGTTCTAACTGAAATCGAGATGGTATAATAAAATTGTGCCTGGCCTCCATAGAATGGAAATAGGCACAAACTTTAATAAAGACTTTTCATATCAATCTGAGTAAGTATACTTTGATAATTATGTTTCAGTTTGAAGATATATGGTATAATAAAATTATGGAGTGTTCGTTTGCGCCTGACCTCCATAGAATGGAAATATATCACAAAGTTTAACAAGGTTTTTTAATATAGATCCACAGAATATTGTGATAAGTGTTTCAGTGTGAACAGGTATGGTATAATAAATTATGGAGTTTATCTATTTTATTTTTACTTTCATCATATTTTGCTTTGGTTTTGATACCCCCGAATTTGAAGCTATCTCTTTACAACCCTTCCTTTTCATAACCTATCATACTTTCATAAATCAGAGTCCATTTTCTGTAGGCTGTTTTTGAACCCAGTCAATGACGGGTACTTTTGCTAGTATATATATATATATATATATATATATATATATATATATATATACACTATAATGTGTATTTAGGTAAACATTATACTATTGGCTACAAAGATTGTATTGTATATACAGGATGGCACAAAACTCATGTATTGGTTTGTTTAGGTGATAAAAACTAACATTTAAAGTAATTTACTACTGTTTATTTATAAATAATACATATTCTTTTTAATTTTTTTACCTTAGGTTTTAGAAATTATATCCCTTAAATGGCCAACATTTTTGACTTCACAAAGGCGACCCTTAGTTATGGCATTTTCCATTACACTTCTAAAAATAACAGGCTTTAGTTCTTGGATTTCATGTCTGATATTGTTTTTAAGTTCTTGAATTGTTCTTGAACTCTTCACATATACTCTTTCTTTAAGATAACCCCAAAGGAAAAAGTCAGAAGCTGTGAGCGTGAAAGCCAGTTAAAATCAGAAAATCTGCCAATTGAACGCTCGCCAAACAATGCCCTTAGGAGCGCCATACTTTGGCGGGAAATGTGGGCAGTCGCTCCACTTTGTTGGAACGACATTTCCGGGTTGTTCTGAATAGTCTGAGTTTGGCCCAAACATTGGGCCAATGATAATGCAATCCGTTATGAATGCAGTAATTTCCCAAGATACGTCAATACAACGAGCCATATTGTCATACATTGTCGAGGTTTTTGTAACTTTACGTCTCACATCTACAATCAAGTGAAGGAACATTTGGCAAAATTTGGACTGGTTTGTAAATCTTATGAGTGGCTCAAGAATGGAGTATGAGTGCTCGAATTGTACATTCACAACAACAGGTGTAGACTAGAATGGATACGGAGAGGAAATACTGCAGAATCTTCACCAATCATGACATGGTGAACGGTCTTTTCATTATGCAGGAACCTGGTTGGTCATTTTCCTGTTTGTGGATAGCTCTGTATAGCTATAGAATACAGAAAACATCATGTTAACAAAGTTACAACTGGCTGGTGTGACGAAATGAACGACCCCCCACCCCACCCCACCCCGCTAGGAGTATGTTGGGAACTCTGAACAGGATACAACCCGTAGAAGACAATAGATATGTGAACGAAAACGAGTTTACAGTTTGGATGGACGCAAGCTCACTTGCCACTGGGGTCACACCAGAGGCCGATGGATCAGTCATTGCGGATGTGAGCAGGTTTGCACCTAGTGAATAATGTGCAACACATTAACCTGACAGAACTGGATGCAGTGTTAAAAGGAGTTAACCTGACACTCAAGTGGCAAGCAAATATACTACATATCAGAACATGTTCAGCCTGCATTTACCATAATAGGCAGCAGGTGCCTTGATAGGCAAGTCATGACTAACCATCAAGGCAGCCAGTGAAATGCTGCTATGAAGATGACTCAGCATGCACATGGATGCGGTAAAAGAGTATGGGCTAATAATAGATGTAGCACTGGTCAAATCAGTTGACAACAAAGCCGACCAATTGACAGGAGTATCACAGCAGTGGCTCAGCATAGTAAAATCC
The DNA here is from genome assembly GCF_053919585.1 of Euprymna scolopes. Classification (NCBI taxonomy): domain Eukaryota; kingdom Metazoa; phylum Mollusca; class Cephalopoda; order Sepiida; family Sepiolidae; genus Euprymna; species Euprymna scolopes. Next base: position 72,973,297 of record NC_136496.1, read on the forward strand.
AAAGTTGAGTCCATCCAAAGTATGTGCACGATCACTTCACATCGGTTGAACATTCATCAAATCACATCCATCATTAGTGAACACCCCCGGAATAAAATGCACATTATACTCTGCCAAATAAAAGAACCCAATGGTGTTGAAATTTGATGTACAAATGGCAGTTAAAACATGTGAGGCATGCCAGGTGAACCACAAGGAAACAGTCTGGTTGAGAGAAGTCACAAAAATGTGAAAACCATCACAGCTAGGAAACAACGTTTTATACCAGAGACAGTTTACTGGTATAATATTACACCAAAAGACAGTGTTTCACCGTCCACAGTGCTGTCCAACACCATATACACATACTAGCCTGGATGCCTGGCATTTGCCGGGTGTTTGGAGGTGTATGTTGAGCAAAAAAAAAAAAAAAAGTTGTAGTAGGCGGGAGGCTCAAACTCGTGATGCGAAGGCAGAAAAGAAAGTGGAAGAAAATCTGACATCTTACTTCTACTCCATGACGCAATCGGAAGTTCGGAACATTAAAATTAGGCAAAGTCAATCCAACTGATACAATGACTTGCAAAAATAGCTTGCAAAAAATCGACCCCTCTTTGTAGAAAACTGCCCTGTTGAGAGTGAAGGAATTAATGTTTTCGGCCAATTTTTCTATATTTGTCATCCAAGACATCGAGCTTCAAAATGATACTGATCTCGTGAAAATCCGTCGCCTCTGTCGAAAGTTTTAGGCATACATACATACATACATACATTTAAACAGACAGGTGAGATTAATATTACAGATGACGTCTTCATACAAGGTATTAATTCCATGACTAGTCCTGACCTGCAAGATGCCCAAGGGCAGTACCGTCAGAGTTGATGTTTGGGTCAGAGAGTTCAGGATAGATTGAGTGACCAGAATTAACAGTCCATGCTCAGTGATGGTTGATAGAATCCCTCATCATGTAAAGAATTTGTGCCTTTGTCCAGGAGCTTGCATACCATTGGATACTATCAATGATTTGTCAAAAGAAAGCGGACAACTCAACAGACCAAAATCGGTATTGATAAACGATGCTCTGACTCTAATAGCTTGGAAACTACTGATGACAATGATAAACTGCCTAATAAAGACGACGGTGATGATAGACCACTCGATAACATTCTTAGGCATAATTTTCCTGTTACTGCTCTCCCACTCTACAGGAGCGCCTTAAGAAAGAAGCTTGCATCTAGCTGCACTATTTGTGATGATGACATCAGGAGGGAATGTGGAGAAGATAATGAAAGCCATGACTTACACAAGTGGCAATGGCTTTGTCTGTTCTGTCAGGTAATGGGATCAGGAAAGGAAAAAGAGAAAAACTTTCATTTGTAGATGTACATATGGCATTAATTTGCATACAAGCAGAGAGGTAGCTATAAGAGGGATAAATCGGAGAGGACAGGGGTCAGGATTTTTGACAGAGAGAGAACAGACGTTGAGAATTATAGTTTAAGTTAAGACGAGTTGGTACAAATTGCAGCGTTGGTGAAAAGAAGTTCTACCAAAATTATTTATTTATTTATTTATTTAAATTTATTTTACACAGTAGGTCAACAGGTTTTGTATATTGAACTGGAGTTCATTTCGTTATATTTCTATTTTGAAATTATATTTTGCTGACACTATGAATTTTTGCTGCAAGTCTAGGATTCGCCCTAATAAATAAAAAAAAAAAAAAAAGAAAGAATTTTTATAATGTACAGACCCGTCATGGAACGAACATATCATATTCCAAAATTCATATATATATATATATATATATATATATATATATATATATATATATATATATATATATATATATATATATATATATCCTTTTTTACAATTCTTCGCAATTTACTATTAATTGTAACCAATACAAGGCTGATTTCTGTTTATGGAGAGCTTATTAAAGGAGGAGGGGTAATCAGTGATGAATTTTAAGAATTTAGGAAAACTCGTCCCGGGAAAACTCGTCTCCGGAAAACTCGTCTCCGGAAAACTTGTCTCCGGAAAACTCGTCTCGGGAAAACGCGTCCCCTTTCGCTAGGTAGGAAAACTGGTCCCTTATTGAATAAATATTGATTGAAAACACATTTTATGATCGTTCTTGAAGGAGATATTGTTTTTTAAAATAAACTATAGTCCCCCCATAATATTTAAAAAAAAATATTTTTACTTGTTTAATGTTTTGGGTTTGTATTACTGTACACATAGATTCAAAAAAGTTGTCAAAAAACAAATATAGAACAAATGTTATCAAAGGCAAGATAAGTTACTTTTCTACCTAACTGGATATATTTTTTGTGTTTTTATTCAGTGTAACATGTTTATTCAGCTCGAAAAACATGCAGTGTTTACCGATGTATTGGAAAATTCAAAATGGAGGCCGACTCTCTCCCGGAGAGGGTAAGTTTGGGAAAAGGTGTTATAAATAATAAACTAGACAAAATACTAATAAAAAACAACCGAATATATGTCAACTTATGTCACGGTAACATATATTGAGCGAATTTCTAACAGTATTTTGTCTAGTTTATTATTTATAATACCCTTTCCCAAACGTACCCTCTCCGAGAGAGAGTCGGCCTCCATTTTGAATTTTCCAATACATCGGTAAACACTGCATGTTTTTCGAGCTGAATAAACATGTTACACTGAATAAAAACACAAAAAATATATCCAGTTAGGTAGAAAAGTAACTTATCTTGCCTTTGATAACATTTATTTATTATATATTTGTTTTTTGACAACTTTTTCGAATCTATGTGTACAGTAATACAAACACAATTTATTTGGAATCGTTTATTTGGTAAAGAAAAAAAAAACAGAAAACAAACAAAAAACATGTCGAGTGTTCAGGGAGAACGAGAAATAATGTCGGGTATATCACATCTTAGGGGGTCTTGTAATCGCTAAAAAATAGAAAATTAAAGAAATTACTGAGGGAGATTTGGTTTTAAAAAGAAAATAATAAATTTTAATATTTTTTAAAATATAATTTAGAGAGAGGGGAGAGAGAGTGGAGGGGGTAAAAACTATGGTGCCCGGAAAACTCGTCCCGGGAAAACTCGTCTCCGGAAAACTCGTCTCCGGAAAACTCGTCTCCGGAAAGCTGGCCCCCTTTCGCTAGATAGGAAAACTGGTCCCTTATTGAATAAATATCGATTGAAAATACATTTTATGATCATTCTTGAAGGAGATATTATTTTTTAAAATAGACTATAGCCCCACCCCCTAATATTTTTAAAAAATATTTTTACTTGTTTAATGTTTTTTTGTTTTGTTTTTTTAAATAAAATCGATTTTCTAAGTGTCCGTTTTCTACCTAACTGGCTTAGTGGTTTCACTTATATTAAAGCGTTTATTATGTTCATACAAAGTTAATTACAAATTTTTTTGTTGTTCTTATTTTAACGATGTTTTTTGGAGTCATAAAAACAATAATTAAAAACAAAAACTAAAAATTAAAAAAACAGGGAGCGATTCGATTTTTCGTTACTTTTTTGTTTTGGTTTTTTAATTATGATAGTTTTTTTGTTGTTATATTTTTGTTTTCTCTCATACCAAATGCACTCATAATTTTATCAATTATCAACATTTATTATCGTCCTGTCAAATTTTGCAAAAATTAACTAATAAATTAAAAACGAAATATTTTTTTGGCGCGAGGGATGCCATGTGCTAACAATCTCTCGTTAACTAATTTTTAATTTTTTTTAATTTTTACTTCAACACCGAATATATGTCAAGTTATGTCACGGTAATATATATTGGGCAAATTTCTAACAGTATTTTGTCTAGTTTATTATTGATAACACCTTTTCCCGAACTTACCGTGTTAAAGAGAGAGTCGGCCGCCATTTTGAATTTTCCAATACATCGGTAAACACTGTATGCTTTTCGAGCTCAATAAACATGTTAAATTGAATAAAAACACGAAAATTATATCCAGTTTGGTAGAAAAGTAATTTATCTTGCCTTTGATAACATTTATTTGTTATATATTTGTTTTTTGACAACTTTTTCGAATCTATGTGTACAGTAATACAAACCCATAAATTCTTTTTATATTAATATAAAAAAAGCGGTCTCGTTTATGAACATAATAACCGCTTTAAAATAAGTAAAACCACTAAGAACTTAACCAGTTAGGTAGAAAACGAACACTTAGAAAATCGATTTTATTTAAAAAAAAAAAAAAAAACATTAAACAAGTAAAAATTTTTTTTTTTAATATTATGGGGGTTATAGTCTATTTTAAAAAACAATATCTCCTTCAAGAACGATTATAAAATGTGTTTTCAATCGACATTTATTCAATAAGGGACCAGTTTTCCTACCTAGCGAAAGGGGACCAGTTTTCCGGAGACGAATTTTCCGGAGACGAGTTTTCCGGAGACGAGTTTTCCCGAGACGGGTTTTCCCGGGACGAGTTTTCCTAAATTCAAAAACTATATCTCCCTCCGAAAAACAACCAACAAAAAATGAAATTAAAAAGATTCTTGATAAACGATAGCGGGGTTTTCAAGAAAATTGATTAATAAATTTATTTAGTGATTACTTTTTCTCTTAATGATTGATTTTAGAATTTTGAAGTAAAAATTAAAAAAAATTAAAAATTAGTTAACGAGAGATTGTTAGCACATGGCATCTCTCGCGCCAAAAAAATATTTCGTTTTTAATTTATTCGTTAATTTTTGCAAAATTTGACAGGACGACAATAAATGTTTTTAATTGATAAAATTATAATTTTAAACAACGCATGAGTGCATTTGGTATGAGAGAAAACAAAAACATAACAACAAAAAAAACTATCATAATTAAAAAACCAAAACAAAAAGCAACGAAAAATCGAATCGCTGCCTATTTTAAAAATTTTTGGTTTTGTTTTTAATTATTGTTTTTATGACTCCAAAAAACATCGTTAAAATAAGAACAAAAAAAATTTGTAATTAACTTTGTATGAACATAATAAACGCTTTAATATAAGTGAAACCACTAAGAACTTAGCCAGTTAGGTAGAAAACGGACACTTAGAAAATCGATTTTATTTAAAAAAGACAAAAAAAAAAAAAAAACATTAAACAAGTAAAAATATTTTTTTAAAATATTTAGGGGGGGGGGCTATAGTCTATTTAAAAAAAAATAATATCTCCTTCAAGAATAATCATAAAATGTGTTTTCAATCGATATTTATTCAATAAGGGACCAGTTTTCCTATCTAGCGAAAGGGGACGAGGTTTCCGGAGACGAGTTTTCCCGGAACGAGTTTTCCGGGCACCGAATTTTAAAGATGGCAGAGACACGCTTCCTCATAAAATTTAATTAATTAAAAAAGAAAAAAAAATACTTTATCAATTTACGTGAGTTTTTGAATATGAAAATTTCGTTCCGTGATGGATCATCTGTACCGCAGAAAGATTTTTCTGTATTTTAGTTTTTTAATTAGGTTGCGTTCTGGACAAGCACCTGAGCTTTTCAAAGCTTGATCTTAATTGCTATTTGATTTAACGCGTTATTTTTTGCTGTGGGCTTTTAACCTAATTTAAAAAAAAAAAAAAAAAAAAAAAAAAGAAAGCATGTCGATTTTATTTCGCTTGTCTGCTTTTCGTCGATAAACCGTAAAGAAACCAAAATGGCGAAGTTGCCTGCATTTTCTGACGCTCCTTCTTCCACGTCCTCCATTGTGTAATCGTTGTGTATTAACAAAATGAGTCATGGTTTTGTCACGTGATTTAGGTGTTTGTCGACAGGCAAGGTTAAAATTTGGAACTCTACGTTATGCGAATTTAAAAGTGAAAAGAAGAGTTATCAAATCTCGAAAACGTGAAGGAAACTTAATTTGAGTTGTAATTTTTCTGTTATGTTAGACAAATATTGAGATTGACGGTCTAAACAGAAGGAGTTAAAAAAAAAAAAAGAAAATTGTATAGAGGCGATAAACATGATAGTGTTGTTGTTTTCTATTCTATTGAAGTAGTGTTTCTAGTTAAAAGGCCAAAAAAGTAAACCGTGAAAGTGTCGTCATAAATAAAATGAGATAAAAAAAAAATGTGTATAGCGACGAAAATGTTATTTTTATATTATTAAATAAAAAAACATTTTGAAAAAAGTTAGAATTTATTCACTATTATACATGAAATCTGAAGAAAAAAACGTTTAAAATGTGTAATTATGCTAACAAAGTTAAGATTTTAACAAAATACAATATTATAACCGGAAGTAATGGATTTGGCTCATGGTGCCATTTTTTTTTTTTTTTTTGTATCGCTCCAAATAAAAACGTATAAAACGTTTTTTTTCTGACCCATTATTACGTAACTGATTTTCAACTCCAAAACGTACGTAGTGTTATTCACATTGTCGAAGAAAATGTTTAGACCGTCGATATCAACATTTTTTTTTTAAAAACAAAGGAGTCACCTCTTATCAAGGTCCGGAAGCTACTCGAGAGTAAGGGTTAATGAGTGTACAGTAGGCAATGGGAAAATATCGTAGTAATTGTTAGTAGTGGAAATTTTAGTAAATTGGATTACTTAAGGGGATAGCTCATCAAGAACTTGTTCATGTTGGACTTGAAGACGACCATATTGTAGTCAGTTGGAAAGCAGGAAAACAGAACAGAGTTTGGAAGGCATGCGCCATGCGGTTCTAAGAAAGTAGTTGTGTTCATGGAATCTACGTTTGGCGAAATAAAACCTCAAAGCAGCAAAATGTACTGAACGTTAGCGAGTATTTTTTTTTTCTACTCTTGCTCGCTCCAAGCAAAGTACAGTGCTGCTTGGATGTAAAGAACTATTATCTGAGACCATATCTATGTGGACATTATGTGACACTTGAACTTCTGCATATCACTACAATTAGGAAAGCAGGAAACCGGGAGGGAATTCTAAAGTCTAGCAGTTTGAGGGAAGACACTATTAGAATAGTAGGTTTTTTGCCATCTTGAGATTTCTACAATTAAGAGGTTGTAGAGTTGAATGTAATAATCAAAGAAGAAAGCACCCACGTGTGTGCACATTGTGTGGTTATACCTTCAGATGAGATCTAAGAAAGAGAGAGATTAAAGATGGCGTCTATGGATTTATGAGGTGTAGTCTCGTGGAATCTCACAAGATCTCATCTTCCACTGCACACGTATGCAAATGGAATGGAGTCAGTTTTCTAATAAAATACCTGTTGGCAGAGGTGGTGGGGAAAACACGTGCTGGAAGTTGAGAAAGTTGACAGTGATGAGTTCTAGCTGTACTTTTGCTTATTGTATTTATTTTATTTTGTTTTGTTGTTTACCAGCCATTTAACTGCAAGCTATTTCAGCATAATGGGGGACAATTCAACCTTAAATTAATACCACAATTCGACAGCTCAACCCCGGTACTTGATTGGGGGGAGAAGGTGGAACTGCATTGTCTGTTGCCTAGTGTGAAGAGCATTGAACACGTGGTTCCTTTACGTCTGTCCAGTGGGGTTTTCGCAGTATATCAACAGCTTAGTCCTTAAGAAAAACACGATTATGAAAGGATCAAGGCAGCATTATACAAGGCGTTCGTTATTGACCCCACCGTTGCTTGGGAGCAATTTGAGGCAAGAACCTTACATCCTGGAAAAACTGTCAACGTTTATTTGGCTGAGCTGACGAAGTTGACAGTGCTGTTTTGTGGGCAGGACTCCCAACCGGAGCAAAGCAACTCCTGCGGGCTAACTCAAGCATAGCTTCATTGTCCCTTAATGACCTGATAGATCGGGCCAGGACCATGATGAAGAATACTTATGAGATGAGAGAACTAGTAGTTGCTGCTGCACAGCCCACACCAAGTGATGATGGACCGTCTCAGGGGCCCAGCTTGCATGGTGAAGTTGTGTGTTATAGGTGCAATGGCCAGGGCCACATTGCAAGGAACTGCCAGTGGCGACTGACAGCTGTTCGCTACTATCAATGTAATGAGACTGGTCACATGACCCGGGATTGTGCGGGAAAAAGGGTTGGGGCCAAAGTGCCAGCGTTGACCTCTTCCCCAAACAGAAATTAGACGAGGTGCTGCCGACCATTCAGGTCTATATCAATGAGACATTGTGCTCAGCACTCCTCGACTCAGGGTGTTCTCGCACCATAGTGAGCGCGGACCTCTGCTGCACTTGGAAGAAGAAGACTACTAGAATAACCATCCTCAGTGGAGCGACGCGTAAATGATGCGGGGTGGGCACTGTGAACATTCGCACTAGAACTGGAAATTCGGTTAACGTCGAAGCGCTTGGTAGTACTCGAGAAACCGCTGAGCTTTGACCTGCTTCTAGGCTATGATGCCATCAGAGCCCTAGGTGGTGCTCACATAATGCGAACGGGGGCAGTACAGTTTCAGGAGGAGGTTCCAGTGTGCACTGCTTTAAAGATTGACCAGCCAGACTTTATTGTCGAATTTGACCAGCAGCAGAAGGCTTAGACAGCTGCGTGGAAGTGGTCAGAAAACCAGGAACCAACCAAACTGTGTAATGAGGTAACAGAGTACCATGTGCCCGACCAAATGAGGCTTGCATATGAAGAGGAACTTTGTGATTGGATCAAGGATGGCTGGTTAATTCCCTACCCCTATGAGAAACTTGGACCTCCCAGAGGCCTGATTCTGCTGATGGCGGTCGCTCAGCACAACAAAGCAAAGGTGAGGCCAGTGATTGACTACCGTGAACTGAACGTGCATGTTGATGCATTCACGGCAGATGCTGACGTTTGTGCCAGCAAGTTACGAGAGTGGTGTCAGCAGGGTTCCAATGCGTCCCTGCTGGATCTAAGAAAAGCATATCTGCAGGTCCGAATCAGTGAAACAATGTGGCCATTTCAGATGGTAGTGTTTCTAATACACACCAGCTGTAGACAGTGGTGTCCTTTTTTTCTTTTTCTTGTTGCGCAAGCTTGCACAGACTTCCTAATTTGAATATGTGTTTTTTTTTTTTCAGCTACTTCGCAAACCAGCTAGCTTGCAACTCATGCTAATATCTTCCCATGTACTCTGTTACACAAGGAGATCAACCTTTGAGAAGGGGTTAGTTTATTGATAATCGCTTGAGGCGCCTTTTGCATGTCAGAGTGTCTCAGGGGCACTAACTTCTCAATCCTACTTTCTGGCCCTTGTGTCTAAGTTTTTGCAGTGGGAGAAAACTAAGCCATCTTCAGTTTATCTTGGAGGTTAGGAGCACTCCCATCCTGACTTGACTCTCATCGAGTTACCGTTCCCAGTCACAGTGGAGACCAGGGGCAGCAGAATGCAATGCACACTCCACTCTCTACTTCTGCCCGCCTCCTGGGATTCCCCATCACAGTCTGCCACTATAGTTTCTGAATCTGCTTCAAGTGGTTCACTCCAGCTTACTCCTGCAGCGATTCCAGCTCACTCCAGCAGCTCTACAGCATACACTGATGTCCGTCTACCAGTTCTAGTATCAGACGCCATCTATACAACAGATCAACCAGAGGTACATCATCCTGCCTCAGGGATGCAATAATTTTAACACGATGAGATGCCTGTTCTCATTCCAGCTGGTCCTGCCGTACATTTTACCTTTTTCTTGGTGAACAATAAAACATATTATCTTTTTGTCTTTAACCGATCATCTATGTTTGTAATCATTCTTTGCTATTGCCATCATTTTCTTTGTCTTGTCTACCTAATTAGTTGTACGGTTGATTGGTTCTTTCACACCTTTTGCCTCCGTCCTCCGCAACAAATTCATCAGATCATATTCCATTAAAATAATTGTAAAAAAGGCACAGAAATGCAACATCATGACGATGGGGCAGGGGTTGGAGTTTGGTCGATAGTGTGGAACCTATTGGGTTGGAGACTCTTTTTTGGATCCTGTCCAATAGGAAGAGACTAGTGATAGATGCACCAGCCAAGATGTGGTAATAAAGCTCCATGCATGGGTGAAGGGTGGCTTTGTAGAGATATGAAATACTGTTAAGTGTGTGCAATTTTAAGCCAAGGAGTTTGAATAAAGAGTTTTCAGGTAGTATTGATTTGTCTATCTATAGATATAACAGAGTATACGTTACTATTGGCACCATAAATTTTTTTTTTTTTTTAAATGTTGTTCCGAGAAATCAAAAACAAACCAAACATACAGCAAATAATTTTTACCAAACGACAGAAAAATTTAGCAGCAATAAAACGGTTGAAAATGAAATGGAGACGTTGATGGTATGGCCACATTGAAAGAATGGATGAGAGTTTTTTTGGGGTTTTTTTTTTTTTTGGTCAGTAGATGTAGAACAGATGAAATATCAGACTCAGTTCACAGGGAAAGGTCAAAGAAAACATGGGAGGAAGTGAAAAGAATGAAGGTGGAGGAGGAGAAGGAGGATAGAGGAAGCTAAGATTCACTTTGATTTGGAAGAAATTTGAACCATAATATTCGCTTTTTTTTTGTTTTTGTTTTGCCTTTTAACCTTAATTCAAATCAGAACTATTAGAATGATTAAAAAGTTTAAAAGGTTGAAAATTACTTCTGAACTGCAAGGTTGCATGGGAAGGTAAATATGCTGTACGAACGAACATAAAAAAGTTTATAATTTCCCTTTTTTTTTTTCTTTTTGTATCGAATCATCATCATATCGTATAAATCCAAAGATTCAATTGTTGGCAAGAGTTTCCCCAATATTTTTCTAGTCAGAATTCTTTTTAGAAACACATTGGGGATTACCGAAGGGACCTTGTGAAGGTTGCCAACATCCTAAGTTAAAGTGTTTTTGGTGAAACGAACTTGGGACACCTAAGTTATCAGTCTGTGTCGTCAACTACTAGACAACGTTCACCTCCTTTTTTGTATTGAATGAAAATGGGAAGCAGTCAAATCAATAGCTTTTTACTATGTCTGCTCTCGAAATAAAAAATTAAAAAAAGAACATGATTTCACATGAAGGTGTGAACTATGCATTTTTTCATCCAATGAAAATAATTCTCGCTAATACAGACCGATTCACTTAGCGAGCAAGTAAAATAATAATTGTTTAATAAAAAACAACTCAACAACCAAAAACACAAAAAGTTCAGCAGAGCCAGAAACAGAACACTCAATGAGCACAACACTGTAATGAGCTTCCTGACCCTTCGAGGCCTATAGCAGTTATAAATAAAGACATTTTCTCTAACAGAGAACTGTCCCTGCTAGGTGATTTGGTCGCGCACAGTTTGGTACCTTTTGGTAATCACGATCAGACAATAGATTTTTGAAAGTAACAATAAAACCCGTCCTCCCTCTCCCTCTCTCTCTCTCTCTCTCTCTCTCTCCTGTCCTATCCTTGTCCATTGAACGTTCAATCATCAACTATCTTCGCCTGAAGGTAACTGTTGCCATACTTTCTGGGGCCTAAAGAATTTTCTACTCTTCCTTTCCTTATTCAGACACTGTCCAACTTTCTTCCACCTACACCGAACGGTGTAGATAATTAAATAAACCCTTTCGTTGTTGATATAAAAAGGGTTTTGTTTTTCCGGTTACGGTTTTCATTAATTTCTAATGATGTATAGGAGTTTTGTCTTCATACCCACTGATAAAAGATCAGCTCTTATAGATCCATGGAAGCGAATAACTACTCAACTCATGCACTCAAAAGTCTACATATATTCACACACTGACAAAGGTCGCATGTACATATTCACACTGACAAAAAAACAGACGTATACACACTTCTGGTGATACCTATCGGTAACCTCCACACACCCAAAAGTGTCAGGAATTTAAGAGAAGACAGAAGAAATAAATATATATTTTTTTTACTTTCTTTCTACCTCAACACTCACCTTTAAAATGACGACTTTTAAAGGTTTTGGAGTATGCTGAAAACGAATATAACATTTAAATCTGGAGCAGACAAATAGTTTCCTAGATATTAAGACATTGTTTTTTTTTTTGTTTTTTTTTTTCAGTGTATTATTTAATGAATTTCAGTGGCTGTCGCCATTTTGTTTTTGGCTGAGATTGCTTTATGCTTTCCAAGAGATGATGGACTCTGGCAGAATAAATTTGTTGGTACTTGTGTATCTATGTTACCGTGCTGAAATAGCATTATTATTTAGGAAGCCATTCTTAACATGGAAAGGGGAGGGTGTTTTGTAATTAATCTGTACTTTCACTTAATTTAATAAATCAAAATATTGTAGAAATTGAATTTAACATGAAAATACTCATTAAACGGCTGGAAATATCCAAATTGTGTTACATGCGTGTGCATTTTCCACCTTTGCCTGAAGTTTGAAAAAAATAAAATAAAATAAAAAAAAACATGGTGGGTCAACGTTTCACTTTGTAACCAAAACTATGTCTTAATATCCAGAAAACTACTTATCTGCCCCATATTTAAATGTGATATTCGTTTTCAGCAGATCTGAAAACCTAGAAAAGTCGTCATTTTTAAAGGTAAGCGTTCAGGTGAAAAGAAAGTAAAAAAAAAAAATAATTAAAGTGTGACGGTAATTAATCAAGGTGTGACGGTAACAGGAACAAACATCAGTCAATATATTTTAGAGTTAGTTTTAGGAATGGCAATGAGTTTTGGGGCAGTTTACGACGATTGGGAACAGTTTTACGGACAATCTTGAGTTTGCGATGGTTGATGACAGTTACGAGTTGGACACAGTGGAACGCATTCAGAGCAGATCACCATGAGCTGACAACAACTCATGAACACAGCCCGAGCAGATGATTATGTAACTGTGGACTATGGCATATAGAGTGTCGATGGTATCACACACACACCCTAAGTGCAACTGATATTTGCAGAATGTCTCGGAGTTTGTGTTTTGTTTTATTTTATTTATATATTTGGGAACCCGTGCGACCTTCTTCAACAGACACCAATATGAAAGACGACAACATGACCAGAAGAGAAGATGAAAGGAAAGAAATCTACAGCACACAACATTGTGGTCAGTGACCGTTTTCGAGTGGGGTAGCATTCTAACACTCATGCTTTCTACCATACTGCCCAAAATCTGCAAACAAAAGGACTTTGAATTTTTCTCATGTACAATTTACTGGCTCAAAATATCTTTCACACCTACATGTGAATTTGCATAAATATGTTTTGTTTGTTAACAATGTTTTCATCTTTTTCATTCACAACATCCATTTGGTAAATTTAGCACTTGCAAAATGGTAACCTTTTCATTCACAACAATCATTTTGTTCATTTTTCTCATTTTCCGTTTATAACATTTTTAATTTTCAGCATGAGTCTTGGTACATTTCCAAAGACACGACTGTCGTCCACATCCTATCCAAGCCATGATCCTCACCAAAGTTTCACTATACAACTCAGCTACTGTAATTGTAAACAATTTAAACATGTTTGACATTTAAAAAATGTGAAAGTATTAGTGATGGAACGATGCCAATATTTTTTACCGATTCCAATACCATTACTGATTCTGTTCTAAATTCCTGATTCTGATACAATTTCTGATTCTCCATGTAATATCTGCATATATTTTCGCAAACGTAAAAATACACGGGGGTGTATAGATTTTAGTTTTACTGGTAGTTTAAAATCAATAAATATTCATCATTAGTGCGAGCCAAGGAAAATTAAGCTTTAAACAAAAACAAACAATAATTCAATTAAAAAAAAAGTCATTTGGGCATCGGAAAATAGGCACTTTTTTTCTGATTAAAAAAGTCGGATCTTTTTTTTTTTTTTTTTTTTTCGATTCCCATTTTCAATTAATCGTCCCAAGTAATTATGAAGCCTTTAACTGTCGAGTACTTTCTGTCTTTAATTTTTATTCTCTCGGGCCTATGTTGTACTAAAGAACGGTTGTCCTCCACTGTATATTAACAGCACGTGAGTCTCTAAGCAAGATAGCATAGCCTATTTTGCCGTCGTGTGAAGCTTAACAAATGCCATATGTGCATTTCGAAATCCGCTTCTTCAAGATACGCCTATTTTCGTTGGCTGCCCTTGGTGTTAAAACGTAGTTAGGTTGCTTGCAACGAACTTTAAAATGTCAGACGCTTAAAAATATGAAGCGATTATTAAATAAAGGTCAACAATAATCGCTATGCGTTATGTTTATCTGTAACAGGTCACACAATTGCTGTGTTAGTTGAGTTGATATAAAACAACATTAAATAACATTATTAGACGAATTGATATAATGATAATGTTCCTAATTAATTGCCCCTTCCCCATGAGGGCAAAGTTAGACATGAGGTAGAATTTTAATGTGTTCCCCAAAAAGGCACACCATGGATTGGAACAAAAATAAAAATCCCCCAGAATCCACCCCTTCCCTATATGAAAAAAAAACAAAATAAAGAAAAATCTGTATGATGTACCGACCTGTGACGGAAAGAAAAAATTGTACACCAAAAATTATGTCAATTGATCAAGTAGTTTCATTTTTATAAGGAAAGTCATTTTAAACGAATTTGAGCTTTTCCTACGTCCCTCTCTCCCACATGTTAAGAATGGCTTTCTCAAAATCGTAACTGTTTTCGAGATGGCGTCGCCAGATTGCCGTTCGTAGTTTAGCCATAAAATTTGATTTTCTTATTTAAAAATAAAACTAATGGATCAATTTACGTGATTTTTGCTGTATGATATTTTCTTTTCGTCATGGGTATATACACAAAACATTTATTTATTTATTTATTTTCACAGGAGGGGAATGCTGGACAAGTGCCATAAAATCGACCCAATCTAGGATTTTATAGCACAGTGTATTTGCTTGTTATTTGTAATTTACGTAATGATAGAAAAGGACATTTTTTTTTTCATGAGAAAAAAGATTGAATGCTCTTAGGATAAAATATATGTGTAAGTAAAATACTGCGGGGGTGGGGGGCTTATTTAGAATTAAACCTATTTTCAAAACAAATATACAGAACATCTTTAAAAATAAAAATAAAAAAAAATAAATAAAATAAAAAAAAAAAAATAAATAAATAAATAATAATAATAATAATAATAATAATAATAATAATAATGATGATGATGATGATGATGATGATGATGATGATGTATGTATGTATGTATGTATGTATGTATGTATGTATGTATGTATGTACCCGACACTGAACGAAGATGTCATATTACAAAAATCACATGAACTGATCAAGTAGGCTTTTTTCCCCTTTAGGTTATTTTTATTAAGAAAATCAAATTTATGACGAAGCGAGACGTAGGGTTTTGATCCGCGATATTTTATAAATAAATGAGAGACAACTGAATTCGAACTATCGAGATGAAAATTAGTCTTGTAATGGATATATAAAAAAGGTGGTTTGTATTACTGTACACATAGATTCGAAAAAGTTGTCAAAAAACAAATATATAACAAATAAATGTTATCAAAGGCAAGCTAAGTTACTTTTCTACTAAACTGGATATATTTTTCGTGTTTTTATTCAATGTAACATGTTTATTCAGCTCGAAAACCATACAGTGTTTACCGATGTATTGGAAAATTCAAGATGGCGTCTGACTCTCTCTTTAACACGGTAAGTTTGGAAAAAGGTGTTATAAATAAAAAAACTAGATAAAATACTATTAAAAACCCGCCGAATATATTTCAACCTATGTCACGGTAACATACGGTAAACACTATGTTTTTCGAGCTGAATAAACATGTTACATTGAATAAAAACACAAAAAATATATCCAGTTACGTAGAAAAGTAACTTATTTTGCCTTTGATAACATTTATTTGTTATATATTTGTTTTTTGACAACTTTTTCGAATCTATGTGTACAGTAATACAAACCCAAAAAAGCTACTTAATCAATTTATGTGATTTTTTGGAAGATATCTTCGTTCTCGGAATGAAGATATCATCTTTGCGTGAAAGGTACATATATAACAAAGATTTTTCTGCAATTTAGTTTTTTTTTCGAAGTGACTATTCGCAGCCGGCTGCGGCTATTCTAAAATGCTATTCGCAGCCGGCCGGCGGCGAAACCGGAAGTTGTCGAGAGAAACGCGCTTAGACATTTTGTAAACATTGTTTTTAAAAAGAAGTTGTCGGAGAAAACGCGCTTAGACATTTTGTAAACATTGTTTTTAAAAAATAAAAAATAATACTTCTATTATGTTTTAAACGACTGTAATAGTTTATTTTGGAAGTATATTTCATAAGGAAAATAAACAACCCACTTTAAAAACAGAAATTACGAGTTTTATATATTTTATTCGCAGTTTTTTGTTGGGGGTGTCAAAAATTCCTCCTAAAATTCTGATACACCTAGCGGGCGGGCAACGAAGCCTGTAAAATGGCGACAGGTAGAGGGGTTAATACCATCTAAACGGTAAATTTGCTGTGGGGTTGATTATCAGATTCGTTGTCAGCGACCCGAAAACCTGTGTAAGAAGGCAGGACTAAAGTGATCGGTGTTATGAAAGAATGGTAATATCGCGGTTCAAAAATATCAGTAAATACGCTAATTTTATTAAAAATAAACTTTGCCAAAAAACGCAAATTATTTACTAAAAACAAAAATATTTCGCAACTGAGCAAGTGATAAGCCACGCCCATGCCGTTCTCTGCATGAGTACCCCAAATTCTCCGCTGTGTTAGTAATGAAAAACTAAAACAAATAATTAAAATGAAAAGACATGTTAAATTCTCCGCTCAAAATAAAAAATGGGAGAGAGAAAAATTAAATTCGCCACTGTGTTGGTAATTAAAAATTAAAACAACTTATTTTTTACTTGTAAACTGGTTTATTAATTGTAGAAAACAAAAATAAACGGGAGAAAAAAGCAGCTCAAAATGAAAGAAATTGTTAAATTCTATTACAAAAGAAAACAAATTATTTTTACAATTCTAGCCAAGAATTTACTGACGTCACTTCCGGTCAGCTGATGCGACCGGCTGCGAATAGCATTTTAGAATAGCCGCAGCCGGCTGCGAATATCAACGGCCTTTTTTTTTATGTCTTGATTCTAAATAAGTACCCGATAGTCTGGCGGAAAAGATTAATTAACAAATTAAAGAACGCTAAAGTTCCTTCTTTAATTGTCGATCAATTTGTTGTACTTAGACATTCAAAGAAAGACGTTGGACAAAATTCAAGATGGCGATGGTTGAATACTATTCTAGATTGAGTTAGGAAAATGTTGTTGACCTATTTTCATACGACGTCGATATATTTTATTCAACAGTAGAAATAGCAATTCTATCCACACCGAGATTTACGAGGTAAAATGTGTTATTGCCAAATCATCAAAACAGTTCCAATTTTTCACAGAACAGGGGCTAAAAAATAAATAAATAAATTTTAAAACTTTGAAAAGATTAAACTTGTAATGCCATTAATGGTTTGATTCGATGTTTGTATTTTCTTTTCTTTTTTTTTTTAATGTTTACTTGTTGTTGTTGTCGTTATTGTTGCTGTTGTTGTTTTTCATTGAAATAAAAAGCGCAAAAATTTGATAACTATTATTTATTTATTTATTTATGTTAATTAAACACACTCGCTTTTATCCGATACCATTAATTTAAATTTACCGTGCTTGTTCGGAATAATAACGAAAATCGATAAATTGAATCCCAATTAAAAACCATTTTTATCTACTTAATAGTAATGTCAAAGTTAGTGACATATCGAAAAATTACGAACAATGAGGAAATACAAAATTAGAACGAAATTAAATGAAGTTTTCAGATTTAAAAAAAAAAAACGAAAAACAATGGTTTCTACAGATTTTTTTTTTGTCAATTTTAATCAATTACAATGTTAGCTTCCAAATTCTGTGGTCGAAATTACCTGAATATTACTAAATTACTGTATATAAAAAAAACGTTAATCGTGTTAACAGGTGGAAAGTTGCCGCCACTTGTTTAAATCGAAACGGGGAATTACCTTTGAACTCTCCTATACACTCGTTTTCTTCAAATTCTATTTTCTTTAATAAATAATTTTCTATCTTATCGTTTTCGTAATTTTTGGATGTAATCATCTTTAAAATGCGAGGAATACGTAGATACCATTGTTTTCATGTGAAATTCAGTATTACAGTTTTCGAAATTTCATTCTGATAGTGTAGAAGCGCCGAAAATTAATTAATGAAAATAGTTTTCAAAGAATTGCGAGTTTTACTTAAACAATAAGCAGGGGGAGGTATTATGTCCCTTGGATCGGTGGGAGTTGTCCCCCTTTGTTCAATGTTTATAATGTAAACTCTCGGACGTAAACGTGAATAAAGGAGACTTGGTCAGTCGGCCATGTTGGTCTGAACGGTCACATAACCTTGTCCTGTTATTATTAATAGAAGCCTGACATAACATGGTGTCAGAACAAGGGATTTACTAACAAATGTGAGCAAAATACGAGGAAAGAGTTATACTAAATATCGAGCCTAAGAGCCGTTAAAAAAAAAAAAAAAAGAAAAGAAATACGTGAAGTTCCATAAAAACCCCGCAGTATGAATAGCCACGTGAGTCCACCAGAGCCCTTTCCATTCGACCAACCCAAGTTATGGGAAAAATGGATACGACGGTTCAACCGTTACCGGACAGTGTCCAGTCTTGACGAAAAACCAAATGCTTCTCAAGTGGACACCCTAATATATTGTATGGGTGATAAAGCCGAAGACATTTTCGCCACATTCAAACTTGCACCCGAGGAAGTCCAGAACTTCAATATAGTGGTAGCAAAGTTCAATGACCATTTCAAGGGTGATACGAACGTAATTTATGAACAGGCCAGATTCAACCGAAGGTGTCAAGAGGAAGGTGAGTCCATTGATTCATTCATCACTAACCTCCACACACTAGCTAAAAACTGCAATTTTCGAGACCTGCACGAGGAATTAATTTGTGATAGAATTGTAGTTGGGTGCACAGATCCTAAGCTATCATTAAGTCTGCAAATGATTCCGGACCTCACCTTGGATGGGTCCATCAGACGCGCACGACAGAGTGAAACAATAAAATCACAACAGCATCTCCTCCGGTCCCCAGAACATATCGTTGGTGAAGATCCAGCGGACAATAATATTGCAGTCCACTACGTTAGTGACAACCGAATTCGCAGACAAGGTCAGGGTAAACACATGACAAGACCCGGCCGAGAACTGCACTACGAATATCGACAAAAAAATGAGCGCACACAGCAGTATAGACCAGAGGCTGAGTGCCACCGCTGTGTTAACAAAACCCAACACCAGAGACGCACGTGTCCTGCCATCTCAGCCACCTGCCACAATTGTGGTAGGGTTGGCCACTATGCTCAGTGCTGCCGCACACGAAGGCTGCATGAAATTAAACCTAGCTCAGATGACTGTGAAAGCAATCAGAATGCGTACCTTGGTGTTCTGACGATATCAGAGATCGGCATAAGTAAGCCTTGGCGAACCAATATCGCCATCAATGGAGTGCCACTGAAATTCAAGCTGGACTCTGGGGCGGATGTGACCGCGATTCCAGAGCACATATATAAGTTACGGAGAGACCTACCAGACCTCTCAGATAGCCACAAAATTCTTCATGGTCTAAGACGTATTCCACTCAAAGTGACTGGAGTGGTCACTGCAACTGTCTCGCATGAAGATCTTTCAGCAGAACAGAGGATATTTATTATCCCCAATCTCGAGGAGCCACTGTTAGGAAGGTCAGCCATCGAAGCACTTAAGCTCGTAACTGTCCACCCAAACTTACATACCATCAGCAGCCAGAAACGCCCATTCGACCCAAAAATAGAAATGCCAGACTTATTCAGAGGCCTAGGCACATTTGGAGAAGAATGTACCATACTCTTACATCCGGATGCGAGTCCATACTCAGTACCCACACTATGACGCGTACCACTACCCTTGATGGAGAAAACACGGGCTGAGCTCCAGAAAATGGAGAAACTGGGGGTCATAAGCAAGGTTGACACACCCACTGAATGGTGTTCTCCCATGGTTGTAGTACCAAAAGTAAATGGAACGATTAGGATATGCGTAGATCTCACAAATCTCAATAAGTGCGTAAAACGTGAACTCCACATGCTCCCCACGGTCGACCACCTTTTGGCTCAGTTAGGGGAAGTAAAAATCATGAGCAAGTTGGATGCCAACAGCAGGTATTGGCAGATTCCATTTTCATCAGAATCTCATTCACTAACGACCTTCATAACTCCATTCGGACGATACCAATTCAACCGCCTCGCGTTTGGTATTTCATCAGCGAGTGAGATCTACCAGAGACGCATGTCACAAGTACTAGAGACCGAAATTGGAGCCATATGCATGCAAGATGATGTTTTAGTATATGGAAAAGACCAACAAGAACATGATGCCCGGCTGAAGAGCACACTAAAAAAAATTCAGGCTGCTGGTATTACGCTCAATTCGGGAAAATGCGAAATATCCAAGTCGTCAGTAAAATTTCTTGGACATATACTCAGTGCTGACGGCCTGCGACCTGATCCGGAAAGGCTCACTGGTATCTCGAAATTCCAAACACCAACGAACATGACAGAAACCCGCCGGTTCTTAGGGATGGTGAATCAATTAGGAAAATTCATTCCAAACCTAGCAGACATGACTAAACCATTAAGGGATTTATTGAGTCATAAATATGCGTTTGTTTGGGACAATGCACAGCAGGATGCATTCTCCTCCATCAAGAAAGCATTGTGTTTAGCACCTGTGCTATGACTGTACAATCCATCAAGTGAGACTGTGGTTTCTAGCGACGCTTCATCTAATGGGCTGGGAGCAGTATTATTACAACGACAGGATGACACAAAATTACATCCCATCGCCTACGCTTCACGAGCCATGTCAGAAACTGAAACTCGTTATGCACAGATAGAAAAGGAGGCCCTAGACATAACATGGGCTTGTGAACGTTTTTCAGACTATCTTGTTGGACTACACTTCACAGTGGAGACAGATCACAAACCACTGGTGCCACTACTAGGTACTAAGGACCTCAGTGAACTTCCAGCAAGGATACAGAGGTTTCGAATATGTTTAATGAGGTATGCATACACAATTCGCTATGTCCCTGGTAAGGAACTATACACAGCTGATGCTCTGTCAAGAGCGGTATCTGGCAACGGACCCACCAAACAAGATAAGGACCTCAAAGAGTTAGCAACAGCGTTTGTCCACACCATGATGGAATCTTTACCTGCCACAGAAAAACGTCTGAAAGAGCTGGAGGAAGCCACTAAAACTGATGAAATCAGCAACTGCATATTACAATATGTAAGAAATGGCTGGCCATCAAAGGATCATGTCCCAGCATCAATTAAACCCTATTGGGCCTACCGTGGCAGCATCACGTGTGAGAATGGATTACTGATGTATGGCACACGGATCATAATCCCATCGCTACTGAGACCAACTATTATTGCCAAAATCCACTCTGGTCATCAGGGAATTACCAGGTGCAGACAAAGAGCTTGCCAGTCCGTATGGTGGCCAGGACTATCTGAACAAATCAAAAGAACTGTAGAAAACTGTCCAAGATGCGCCGAGCTAAGACATCAACCGCCTGAACCCCTCATGACAACTGAGCTTCCAACAAGACCATGGCACACTGTAGCCTCTGATCTGTTTGAGTTGAAAGGCAGCAGCTATGTCATACTTGTCGACTAATTCTCTCGATATGCAGAAATCACCATGCTTACATCAATGACTTCCAGCGCAATGATACAGAGTTTTAAAGCTATTTTTGCCAGACATGGGGTACCTGTCATCCTAAGAACAGACCCAGGAAGCCAGTACACTTCGAGGGACTTTGCCAAGTTCGCAAATGACTGGGGTTTCCAGCACGTTACAAACAGTCCCCGCTATTCCCAAAGCAACGGAGCTGCAGAAGCCTGTGTGAAAACAATGAAGAGAATGTTAAAGAAGGCAAAAGACCCATACCTTTCTTTGCTTGCACACAGAGCGACACCAATGGACTGTGGGTTTAGCCCCAGCGAACTGTTAATGGGCCAACGTCTGAAGACAAACGTCCCGACTCACCCGGATCTACTAAACCCCAGTTGACCCGATCTTGAGAATTTTAGACAGAGGGAAAGGAACCAGAAGGCTCAACAGCAACTCACACACCGCCTATCAAAAAAAGCTAAAGAGCTACAACCACTCGAAAATGGCACACCGGTATGGGTCAGAAGCTCCAACCCCCCAAACCAGGAAGGCATCATTGTTGGAATGGCAAATACACCACGTTCCTACATTCTACGGACCTAAGAAGAAGGGACAATAATCCGATGCAATCGACGACACATTGTACCCAAACTACCAGAAATGGCCGAGGCTCACACATCGGAGACCCATGAAGACAGTCATGTACCTAGGGAAGAAACAGTCAAAACAGCATGCCCCACTCTCACCTCTCAAGAGTATACAACAACCAGATCTGGGCGTCAATCAAGACCACCTATTAAACTAGACCTATAATATATGTATATACAAATATATATATATAAAAGTAAATAAATGAACTCTTTTCTTTTAATAGATATATCAAGTGTGTGTGTGTGTGTGTGTGTGAGAGAGAGAGAGAGAGAGAGAGAGAGAGAGAGATAGAGAGGGAGACCATATAGTAAAAGAACATTAAACATTATTAAATAAAATAAAAAAAGGAGATGTTATGTCCCTTGGATCGGTGGGAGTTGTCCCCCTTTGTTCAATGTTTATAATGTAAACTCTCGGACGTAAACGTGAATAAAGGAGACTTGGTCAGTCGGCCATGTTGGTCTGAACGGTCACATATCCTTGTCCTGTTATTATTAATAGAAGCCTGACATAACAGGAGGTAACTAAAGTTTATCTAACTGCAACAGTCTACTTGTTAGTATCTTGAATTTAATTAAAGAACTTTACCTAGTTATGAATTAAAAAAAAAAAAAAAAACAATTGGCGCAGTTATTTTTAATAAATAAAAACAATTTTTAAAAAATGTGCATATATGTTCAGCCCACGTGTTATTTATTTCATGTTTTTATTTTAATAAATTCTTTCTTGTTTCATCCACATTCCAAACTATGAGTTACTTCTCTTGTTTTAATTATATTTTAAAAATAATAATGGCGGATCAATGGATGGTGATTTTTTTAGGTGTTATACAAGCGGCTGCATCTTTATCAATCCAGTCAGGTGACGAAATCAAGGAAGAGATGAGAAAGGAAAAACTTTTGTTTGAAGAAGGTGGCATTAATTTGCATAGGAGGACAGTGACGGCTGTGAAAAGGACCAATTGGAAAGCACGTGAAAGGTTTTTGATAGCCGAGAGAGATAGAACTAGTGATAGAGCGGACAGTGGAAATTACAGTTATACAAGTCAGGAGTTGTCAAAAAAGAGTTTAAATTTTTATTTTTCACTCATAATAATGTAGTAAGATGCTACAAATAATACTAACGATATGACAACTAAGTTCATAACATTGCTTTTAGTTAAAATTAACTCGAAAATTAAGTAGATAACATTGGTTTTTAGTTGAAATTCAAATTTTAAATTTTTTTTTTTTTTTTTTTCTTTACAAAGGAGTCATCACTTATCAAGGCCCGGAGGTCACTCCAGGATAAGGGTTAATGGGTATACATTAGTAAATGGGATTATAGCATAGTAATTGTAAGTAGTTGCAATTTTGTAAATTGGATTATTTAAGAACTTGTTTAGGACTTGAAGACAATCAAATTGTAGTCAGCTGGAAAGCAGGCAAACGGAAGAGAGTTCCACAGGCGTGCAGTTCTAAGAAATAAGTTTTGTTCATGGAATCTACGTTTAGGTTTAGGCATAGATAAAGAGTGTGGGAAATTATTAATAGCGGTTTTGGCTAGACGAGTGTTTTTCATGAAAGTTTGGCGAGGGGCCACTGTAGATTGAAGCTCAGACGAGCACTTGCATTGAAAATAATGATAAAGCAGAGACAGGCTCGCAACGTCTCTTCTGTGGAAAAGAGGTTGCAGGGAAGAGAAAAGGTCATTCCCCATTTTAGTTATTATTCTGTACAAGCACCGAATTGTTGTTGGGAACAAAATATACAGATATACTTAACTTGATTAGAGTTAAAAATCAGATTAGATTTTTAAAATAAAAAATAATAAATAACAATAATATTAATTCGGCAAAAAATTGACAAAACATAAAAATAAAACAATGTAGAACATTTTTTTTTTTTTTTATTTACTTTTGTTGACGTATATTAGCGTTTAATGTCGTATGAGGGATTTGAAATAGGCGAAAATATAATAATTTGGTGTAGAGACAGCGAAAATGAAGAGTTGATAAAGATTGTAAAGTTCCAAACAGTTCGAGAACGTTCTAGAGAAATAGTTGTTTTTTTCTTGTCAGAGAAATTAACCTTTTACTGCCAGAATTTTTTTATGCAATAAATCAATTTTTTAATCATGAATTTATGTATTTCTTGATTCAAGGGGAAAAAGGAAAAAAATAACCAAAATGTTGAACCATGATCTGTACTTTGAAGACCAGTTGGGCCATTCATGAACTAGCTTTTTTCACATTGACTGAAATACGGTTTTTGTCTGGTGCAGCTCTAAAAAGTCCACCCTCCCAAGGTTTGCCTTCTCCTTTTGAAAAGAGGTTATTTTTTATTTAAAAATTTTTTTTTTTTATTACATTTTCACCCCAAACAAGTCACAGTGCCACTTTGATGTAGGGGGCTACTATCAGGAACATAAATTGCAGGGTTACTATGTAGGGAGTTGAGCAGCAAGATGTCTGTTCACATTACACTTGAACTTCTGCATATCAGTACAGTTGGGGAAGCAAGAACCTGGAGGGGAATTCCAAAATCTAGCAGTTCTGTGGAAGAAACTATTAAAGCAGAAGGCTTTCTTACATGTAGGGATCTCTACTGTGTAGGGGTGGGACTTTGCTGCTTGTCAGGTTTGTCGGGGGTATTTACGTCGAAGGGGTACAAGGGCTTGTAGTTTGGCGGAACATCCACCATTAAAATACTTATAAAACAAGTAGAGGAATGCAACATTTCGTCGAGTGGACAAAGGTTGAAGCTTATTTGACAGTTCAGAACCTATCAGGTTGGTGACTCTCTTTTGAACACTGTCCATGAGTGAGAAACTAGTAGCAGATGCACCATTTGTGCACTGTTCTGCAGGAAGAACAAAGATATTTCCCCAGGGAGCATCTCTGATGTGATCTCTAATGGCATCCCAGTCAGTCTTATTGTGTCGTTTTGAGCAATGGCTCTTCAATTTGGAGGTCGAGAGTTTAGAGTAATGTCTATCATTATCACAGCATGATCAGCATTCCCGAGTGGGCAATGAGCATTTGTTACACAATCCTCAGGAACTGTTGTCAGAAATAGATCCAGGAGTGAGGCTTGCTGGAATTGACGATTTGGGAGATTGGTAGGGTTACTGTCTGTGTCAAGGAATGGGATGTAGAAAAGTTATCGATGATGCTACCAGCTGTGTCTGTGTAATTAGAGAAGCCAAGTCAATTATTGTGGTGGGCATTAAAGTCATAGATGTAGTACTCTCCCTTGACACTAGCGCCCAAATACATGTATTTGGGCGCTAGTGCTACATCTATGCTGATTGATTAAAGTACAGTCCTGGGTTGAGGGAGAGCAATAAAGAAAATATAGGTAGTTAACACTATATTGTAAAGTTAGTTTAAACCACATGAAGGCCTGGTCATCTGATTCTAGTTTGGATTCCCTAGTCATGGGGAGAGTATTACGAATATAGATTCCAAATCCATGCATGTGTCTGTCAGAGTCCTTACGACAAAGTGGAAGATAACCAGACATGTTAAAGGAATGCAAGTTGGTTTCACTAAGTGTTAAGATATCCAGAGAGATTGCCAGGAGAAATGATTCTACATCACTTAAGTTAGTTCTAAGTTCACGGATATTTGTAAATGCAAGCCTCAAGGGAGGAAGCGAATTGTTGTTTGAGTGTGTGTCTGGTTTGATCATTATTTTGGATTAATTTTATTTCATAGTTTCAGTTTAGGGTGAGAGGTGATTGACAAAGCGGGTGAGCATAGTTACCACCATGTAACACAAGTATACCATCAGCCGACTCCTCACAAGAATGTGATCTCAGGAATGCCTACCAGAGATGAGTGCAGGGTCCCTTTCCATATGCTACATGGCACTACAAACATCCCGATATTATACAACTGATGATAGAACAGCTGCTCTAAGTGCTACCAAAGAGTTAGGGCTCCTGTACTGTCAGTCAAAAACAGCAATTGAAGCCAGCAACTGTCAAACCGGTACCCTCAAACCTGTAAGACAAGAGTGGCCCATTCCAATCATGTTAGCACACATGGTAAACAACAAAATGCCCAGGTTTATGGGAAGGGAATGAGGCAGATATGGAGGACAACATTCATTGCCCCATTCAGGAAACGAGGCTAAGCACTGGGCGTCTCTAATGAGTCCCTGTGATTGCACCTCTGTTTCTGGCTAATAGGCAAAAAAGAAGTATAGAAACCGGATGATAGGCAGAGCCTATCTACTCCTTAAGAAGTTTAGGTTTGCAAACTGGTGATTTGATCGAGTCATCAGCTCTAGGGAGGTTACTGACCAGGGCTGAGGAGGCCTCCCTCTCCAGTTTGGTGTCAAGACATATGAGGTCAGTGGCATAAGTTTACATATCGGAGTTTTCCTTCTCTTAGATGGATTACCTGACAATATCTACAGGTCCTTTAGCACCAATAGAGTTATTCCCGCACCTGGTTTCAAAGTCAGGTATTTCTATGCTCCAGCATGGGTAGTTAGGATTAATAGAGACAATATGAAAGATAATTACACTCCTCTCAAAATATGATTAAGATTCGAAAATTTAAATTATTATTATTATTATTATTATTATTATTATTATTATTATTATTATTATTATTATTATTATTTTATTGTTAATCATCTGAAACGCCCCTTACTGGAAAATGCCAACAGGGCTACCTAGGCATTTTTTGGGAAGCAAGAGCACTGGTTTGCAAAGTGCTCTTCCTCTAGGGTGGAACTTCCCAAACTTTAGGACACCATAAAGCCTCTGAGCAGGACAAAGTTTTTTCACAGAACACTAACACGATAATTTCTAAAATAAATAAATATGGAAAACATTCATTTCAAATGTTAACACAAAATAATGATTTTTTACTTAAGGCTTAAGCTAAAGAGAGCAACCACAAAAGCATTAACAAATTTGCTTCTTTGGGATGTTGGAGATATGTGTCATGAAAAATATATACCAAGTAAAGAATGCTCTTTATAGATGTATATGAGAATAAACTACGAATGATATCGATAATGAAAATGAATAGGTTGAAGAAAAGCACAACTAAAGGATGGTCTTTATTACTGTTCTTCTTAAATTGATAGCCAAAAATCATGCCAGTTAATAACAGAAATAGCTGTTCAGTACAAAATCTCAAAAACTATCAGAAGTAATAAAAACTAGCAATGAAATTCGATATGAAAGATAACTAATTCAGAATGAAACAAAATCTAATGACTAAAGTGCAGCTGTTGTTTAACCTCGCAAAGCTTTGCAAAGTCGGGCATGATTGAAGTAACTTGTAGTTTCATATAATCTTTTGCATTCAGCCTATTTCTATATTTAGTTTTAGTAGCTGCATATAAGTGGAATGTTTTCTCACAAAGATATGTTGTTGGGAAGTGCATCAAAAACTTAAGGGCTTCAGATGCAATTTCTGGATAGTCTTCTAGTAGGTTTATCCAAAATGTTGAAAGTTCACTTTCCTTCAATTTTGTTTTCAACTCATTGTTGGTTGTCTATTAACTGTTCTCTTTCTCTCAAAGACAGTTCCTGTGTGTATTGGGAATCAAGAAATGGATCTTGAATCGAGAGAAATTTTTCAGTATTAGAAAAAAAAATTATACTTGCCAGTTAATTCAACCATCGTAGACAAATGCTAAGAGGTAGAGACTTTTATTTCTGTATGAAGAGAAAGCTGGTTGGCAAGTAGATATTCACAAAGGTGTTCAAAACATATTTTCCCTCAAGAATGCAATCATTCCAGAGCTTCAGATTATGTTAGAAAGCCATTATTGTTAAAATGTTTTTAACTCCTAATGGGGTATGACTCCAATGGTTTCGACGATCGTTTTTATAACCAAAAGTTATAATAACCAACCAATCAAAAGTTACTATAAAAAATGTCGAATTTTGAACTCAGTTCGCTGTCGTCCCTGTCATGAACCTGCATTTAATTCTTCACTGCTTTCTTTGTTACTAGGAAGTATTTAACACTCAAGATCGAAACTGCATTTGATTCTTTGCCGATTTGATTTACTGCCGCCATCTTTGTTCAACATAATGTCTCAACACTTAACAATTTTATTATTTTGAGCTTTGAAATATGTAAGTTTGTTGCCTTGCAATGAAATATTCGTTTCATTTAAATGAGCAAATATATCTGAAAGATAAGCCAATCTCTGTGTAGGGGAATAAATAAGAGCACCGGATTACCGATGTAGGGTAAGGAGTGAGGTCCCGTGAGAAAAGAAGAGGAGAGTCCGTGCACATGAGGCACGGACGCAAAAAGTTCTTCTCCTAAAAGACAATGTTGGACAGGCAGAGTACAACTCTAGAATACAGTCCTCACTCCTCCCGTAAACCCCACTATTGAAGTGAGTAATCTTTTTACCTTAATGTTCCGAATTGCAGTGTTGTCATGTTTTCATGTTTGTTAATAAATTCTTGTCGTTTATACTTGTTGTACGTTTAGTAATTATTAAAGCTGGTCGGTAGTTTTGGGACTTGGAAGAACCTAAACCCGTACCAACATCTGTATAGATATTTTTGTTCTTCAATTTGGAGGCAAAATCGCACTGCATGTTTGACAAAAAAACTCGTAAACCTCTTCATGTAACTCATAAAACCAAACCAGCACTTTCTTTTTAGAAAGCCATCGAACGGCAGTGCTTTGTGAGTGTTTCCCATATCCTCGCACAATGAACTAAAGATGCGAGAATTAAATGGTCTGGCCTTAATAAAGTTAACAATTTTTGTCACATCATTAATCGCTTCATTTAAATCTGGAAATATGTGCTCGATCGCAAGGGCATGCCAATGTAAGAAGCAGTGAACATGTACAATATGTGAGTTTTTTGTTTTTATGCGTGACAGCACACCTGAATATTTGTTCACCATAGCTGCAGCTTCATTGGTACATATACTTGAACAGTTCTGCCATGAAATGTCATCCTCCTCAAAAAAGGATTCAATTACTTGAAATTATAGCTTGCACAATAACATGTCGTCTTCAATGCTGAAATTATGAATGTAACGAACAAATACAAGTATATGGCTAAGTCAGCAACGTCAGTGGATTCATCCATTTGGAGTGAAAAATTTTGACTTAGCTTTACTCTTCTAATTAGTTCCTCTTGGCAAAACTCAACCATATTACTAATACGTTTAGAAACTTATTATTAGAAAGGGGCACACATTTAGGGGCACACATTCTACACACATTTTTCGCCTATCATACACTCCACTAAACCTTTTGCATCAAGTTGTGTTAGATTTTCAGCAATTGTATGGGCTTCACTTGCTTCATTATCCTAAAACTAATTCTATGGGATGCAATAAGCGCACTGTTATGATCATCACTGAAAAAAGTTAAAAAAAAAAAAAAAAAAAAAAAAAAAAGAAGTTTTTCTTGCTTTCAGTTCCTGACATTTACTTCTAAGATAACCAATACTTGTATTTTTAACTTGTGAGTGTCTTGTTTCTAAATGTTGCTTCAGTTTCGCAGGGTAGACACTACTGTTTGTAAAAACGGTTTCACACTCAACACAAAGTCCATTTGGCTTTTTCTCATTACATGTCAAAGTAAATCCAAAGCTCAAATAAATGTCATCATATTTTCTCTTTTTAGAAACTTCCGCACTTTTTTTCATCACTGTCAATAAAGAACGTTTTTCAGCAGATTGGGCATTGTTTTCACTTTTTTCATTCGAACTGTCTTGACTCTCTCTCTCTCTCTCTCTCTCTCTCTCTCTCTCTCTCTCTCTCTCTCTCTCTCTCTTTTTTTTTTTTTCAGACACTTGTCTATTTTCAAGGGGGTAATTATTTCAGGTCCCCAAACAAGACACCATTGAATATTGGAATAACTTACCAAAACAACAGGTACGTCTAGTATGAACTAGAAAAAAATGTTTCACCAACCATACAATGATTCCAAATGTTTCAAAGTGAGATTTCAATTACAACTATTTTTATTTAATCTATAATATAAATCTCACCTGTCTGTTTAAATATATGTATGTATGCATGTATGTACGTATGTATGTATGTATGTATGTATGTATGCCTAAAACTTTCGACAGAGGCGACGGATTTTCACAAAACAAAGGGCAGTGCAATACTAAGGCATAAAACATAAATACAGCAATGGCAATACCAATCATGGTAGTGTTTGTTTCAAAGAAATAAATATTTGATCATACGGAAGGGTTCATAATTCAGTTAGTCAACAGGATAGGATGGATGACTACCAAAAGATGGTGATGGTGATTATCCTGGCCGAATTGTTCTTTAGTCTTTTTGCTGTTGCTTTTGATTTTGGCTAGTCAGAAAATAAACTGCAGATTTTAATGATAGAATGTTGATCGTCTCAAACCATTGATAATTTGTTGGTTACTGCAATGAGTGTTATTATTGAATGTTATTATCGAATGTTATTATTGAATGTTATTATCGAATGCTATTATTGAATGTTATTATTGAATGTTATTATTGAATATTATTATTGAATGTTATTATCGAATGCTATTATTTAATGTTATTATTGAATGTTATTATTGAATATTATTATTGAATGTTATTATCGAATGCTATTATTGAATGTTATTATTGAATGTTATTATTGAATGTTATTTTTGAATGCTATTATTGAATGTTATTATTGAATGTTATTATTGAGTGTTGTTATTGAATGCTATTATTGAATGTTGTTATTGAATGTTATTATTGAATGTTGTTATTGAATGTTATTATTGAATGTTATTATTGAATGTTATTATTGAATGTTATTATTGAATGTTATTATTGAGTGTTGTTATTGAATGCTATTATTGAATGTTGTTATTGAATGTTATTATTGAATGTTGTTATTGAATGTTATTATTGAATGTTATTATTGAATGTTATTTTTGAATGCTATTATTGAATGTTATTATTGAATGTTATTATTGAGTGTTGTTATTGAATGCTATTATTGAATGTTGTTATTGAATGTTATTATTGAATGTTATTATTGAATGTTATTATTGAATGTTATTATTGAATGCTATTATTGAATGTTATTAGCGAATGTTGTTATTGAATGTTATTATTGAATGTTATTATTGAATGTTATTATCGAATGTTGTTATTGAATGTTATTATTGAATATTATTATTGAATGTTATTAGCGAATGTTGTTATTGAATGTTATTATTGAATGCTATTATTGAATGTTATTATTGAATGTTATTATCGAATGTTGTTATCGAATGTTGTTATTGAATGTTATTATTGAATGCTATTATTGAATGTTATTAGCGAATGTTGTTATTGAATGTTATTATTGAATGTTATTATTGAATATTATTATTGAATGTTATTAGCGAATGTTGTTATTGAATGTTATTATTGAATGTTATTATTGAATGTTATTATTGAATGTTATTATCGAATGTTGTTATTGAATGTTATTATTGAATGTTATTATTGAATGTTATTAGCGAATGTTGTTATTGAATGTTATTATTGAATGTTATTATTGAATGTTATTATCGAATGTTGTTATTAAATGTTATTATTGCATGTTGTTATTGAATGCTATTATTGAATGTTATTATTGAGTGTTGTTGTTGAATGCTATTATTGAATGTTATTATTGAATTTTGTTTATGGATGTTGTTATTGAATGTTATTATTGATTGTTGTTATTGCATGTTATTATTGAATGTTATTTAATATTATTTTTTTATTTAAAAAAAAATGTGTTTGCCGGCAATAAAAAATATTTCTATTATTTTTTAAACAATTTTAATAGTTTATTTTGGATGTATATTCCATAAAGAAAATAAACAACCCACTTTAAACGGAGAAATTACGAGTTTTGTATATGTTACTCGCAGTTTTGTGTTAGGGTTGTCAAAAATTACCCCAAAATTCTGATACTGCTAGTGGCACTGTAAACGAAAATAATGTTTAAAATTACGGCAAACGAGTAGTTTCCAAGATATGAAGAAATGTTAGTTTTAAAAAATGGGGGATCACTTTTCTATAAAAAAAATTAATGTAAAATGAGCACCCACTTTATGGCCATCGTTTTTTTTTAGGGCGCTTTCTTTTTAACAAATAAAAGCGAAGAAAAATGAGTATGGCCACCTTTATGTTGGGGGTTGGAGTCAACGTACAATGAACACAGTTTAACGTAAAATGAGCACCCCCTTTCAAAAAGTGTAAACAGAATTTTTGTCGGGGAGAGGGGGTCAACTGTAGGTGCTCATTTTATGTTTAGTTGTGTTCATTCCTACATCAAAGGGGCACTTCGCCTTGTTTGAGGCGAAAATGTAATTTTTTTAAAAAATGTCTCGTTGCCCATGTAAAAAAAAAAAAAAAATTGGCCATAAAGTGGGTGGTCGTTTTAGGTTAAATTATTCCCCCCCCCCTCTTTTTTTTAACTAACATCTCTTTATATCTTGGAAACTACTAGTTTGCCGTAATTTTAAACATTATTTTCGTTTTCAGCATCCCCGAAAACCTTCAAAAGTGGTAATTTAAAAGGATTTTTCGAAAGTGGACTAATTCTGCACATTTACCTTATTTTTTTAATTTATCGTTTTTTTGTCATGCAATTTTCTTTTCTTTTTTCTATATTAAGTCAAACATGGTACGATTTACTTTTAAATTATTTCTTTAGGTATGTGAACTTCATTTTCGACCTGAAGACATACAGCGAGAGGCATCAGCATTTGATGAAAGGACTGGAAAGACAATTAGTGTTAAATTTAAAAAATCTTTATCTTAAGGATGGTGCTATTCCTCGAATATTATCAAACTGTCCCTCCTATTTATCGTCATCAACCACTTTTAGAGAGTCTCCTAACGCAAAGAAAATGCGTTTAGAAAATTCTGCTCCTAAGCGTGCATTATGTGAAAGTGTTGCTGACGAGTTAGAGTTACGGAAACGTAAAACTTTCCATAATATTGATGATTTAGAAAAAAATTAACGTTTATAGATAAAAATTATTGGACTTCTATTAAGCAAGACAATACCATCATTATATGCCATATAAAGAGATGGCCATGCCCCAAAATAAAAATGTCTATGGTGATTGAACTGGACTTGGCCGTTAGAGTATTCTGTAGTGATGTGGAAATGAGTGCTATAGGGGAGTATAGAATTCCTAAACATGTAACAGAGGAAAATACTCTGCAAATTTTGATGGAAAACATGAAAAAAATGGACATCGAAGAACAGGAAATGAAAACTTCTAATATAAGTTCTTTATTAAAATGAATCTTATCATTTTTGCTATTAGTGCAAGATGAATCATTTAAATATTTTAATGCCATTAAGTTCATATATGAACATATTAACATAATGACAATGAATAAGGTTAATTATTCGAGTGAAATGATGATATTTTCTTCCTTATTATATAACTGCTCCCCTAGAGGGTACAGATTGTTAAGAGACACTAAAAATGTAATTTTACCATGCTATTCAACCATTCGAAGATTAACCTTATCAACTTCTATGAATCCTGTCATTGAACAACACGATAACAATTTTCTCATGTATATTAAAAGTAAGTTCAAGTTACTAATGCAGAATGACATAACAGTATCTTTACTTGTTGATGAAATACATCTCAAACCTTATCTTGATTATAAAGGTGGTAATATTGTTGGCTTAGCTAACAACAGCAATGAACCTGCCACAAATGCATTTGCTTTTATGCTTAGCAGTATATTCTCACATGTTGTGCATGTTATACCAACTAAATGTCTTCTAGCTGAGAACTTATTTGACATAATTAAACGTGTAATAATTGGCTTAGAAGATATAGGGTTTAAGGTATTATCTGTTATAACAGATAATAATGCAATAAATAAAAAAAGCTATGTCTTTCTTTTGTAGCCCATCAAAGCTTTCAATTGTATATCCCCATCCAGTTAGAACGTCTAGCCCTCTTTTCTTCTTATTCGACTCAATGCATATATTAAAATGCATTAGAAACAATTGGCTTGGTCAAAAAAGATGAACGTAAATGCATGATGTTCCCAAAGTTTTGTTATAATGGAAATCATGAATTAGATAACATCCAAAGTGCTCCATTTTCTAGTTTACATAAACTTTATTCCCTAGAATCTCAATCACTTGTGAAATATTTTCAGCGAATATACTATTCAAGGTTTGCTAACCTTAGGAAAACAGGAATGCTTGCCAAATTATGCAGAAATCGCAGAATACATTCAAATATTTTATATTTGGTGGACAATACTGAATGTGAAAACACCATATAAAGATTGTCGACTTCGTAATAAATATGCTAATCCACTTACATTAAATAGTGATAATTATAGTTTCCTAAATGTGTTCTGTGACTGGTTAGAAATTTAGAATAGCATTCCTGGAACAACTGGTAAGTTAACAAAGGAAACATATACTGCTTTGCACCATACTACTTACGCAATTTTAGAATTGACTAAATATTGTATAAATGTACTGAACATGGTGTATATATTACCAGGAAAGTTTCAAACAGATAACCTTGAGGCAAGGTTTGGCCAGTATCGACAACTTAGTGGAGATCAGTATGATATATTGATACGTCAGGTGTATGAATGTGAAAAAAACTCAGAATGTTGTCAGTTTTAAAATTGAGCTTACCAATTAATAATCGAACTATTGAATTGAAAAATTTAAAAGAAACTAACTGGGATGAAATGACAAGGGAGCAAGCGTTACATGTTTATAAATTTAACATAGATGTAACAGAAGATGATGTTAATCAATGCAAGGAAGTACTTCCTGTTATATTATACTTAGCAGGTTATTGCTGTCATGCAGTTTTCAAAAAACTGAAATGTAATAGCTGCAAAAATTTAATATCCGAGAGAGAGGCTGTTGAAGAAATAGCTGAATTAAACAGTTACTTTCAGGGTATTAACAGAGGTTCTCTGCTATACCCAAATGATATAACTAATAATTTTGTCTTATATAATTATATAGTTATAAACAAACTTACAAAATGCGATTCTTTTTTACATTCGATTCATCAGAGAAAATTAGCCATGTACATAACTTTAAATATTTTGGCTGATCAAAATCGATTATTTCATGTTGACTCTTGTGATGAGGGTCACACTATTCTGTAAATTGAAAAAATGCTGATATAGAGTTCATCAAATTCCCTTATAAACAATTTTTGTCGCAAAGAAAATGACAATATTAGTAAAAAAAAAAAAATCAGAAAAAGAAAAATTCAAACTTTTAATTACATTCTACAACAGATTTTTTAAAAGTTTTAATATTCAATGTTTGAAATATTTCTGCCTTAGTAACTTTGTTTATACTAACATTTGTTTGAATTTAATTTTTAACTTATTGTTTGTTATTCAGTTAAACTAATTGTTCGTTATTCAGTTAAACCAATTTATTGTTCGTTTTTCAGTTAAACTAATTTATTGTTCGTTTTTCAGTTAAACTAATTTATTGTTCGTATTTCAGTTAAACTAATTTATCGTTTGTTTTTCAGTTTTGATTTGTAAAATATTGTTTTTTGATTTAAAAAATATTTATTGTTCATTTTTATTTATTTCTATTGAATAAACTTCAGTTTCATACAAATCAAATCGTATTCCTTTTCTTTTTAAACTTTTTAACTTTTCTTCCTTTCAATTCGTTTTTTATTATTGATATTTTTATTATTATTGGATGAGTTTCAGTACAAAGCATCATCTTTATCGTTTTTAATCTACTTTTGAAGTTTTCTAACGCTTTCTGTAAAAAATGTTTGCTCCTTATCGACAGTCTGTGTTCCACTTATCTTGCTTGCTAGGACCTATGGCGATGACGTCATTTTTCAGCTGACAGGTTATCTATGACGATGGTCACGATAGAACAGAGTTTCTAGGCAGTTGGAGCCAGGAAGTGACAGAAGCAACGTGCATCTGAGGATGTAAAGAGAATTTGAACAAATGTCACCCTAATATCTGTCATCTGCATCTCTCAATCCCCAAGTACAAATAAGAAGGAATTAATTTTAGCCTAAGTAGTCTTTCCCCTCTTATAAACAAACTTTCTATCTCTCTAATAAAACGTTTGAGACCTCTACAAGTGTGATTAAAAATTAGGACAAACCTCTTTGTGTGCAGTCTGTGGAGTGCTGTGAAAAAAATGGCTACCTTTCTCTTGATATGTTTGTAATGTTGTCACATGACATGCAAATGAGATGCTTCTGGTTGAATATAAAAACCCCAATTTTTTATTATTATCATTGATTTGAATGTCAGAGGAGCAAGTTTTGATAGCAGACCTTGAGGTTCTTGGCATACAAGTTTCCTGCATTAGAGTCTGTAGCGCTGACAGCATCATTTCTGTTATACGTCACCTCACCAATTGTGGGAAAGTCCTTGGTAATCAGACGAAGTGCAACATAAGCTTCCCTTCTAATAAAGAATTTGTCCACACCGTCAGTAACATACACTATATGATGTGTTTCTACCCTGTTGCCTTTAAGGTCTTTGCTGGATAATCGGAGAACCATTGCATCAAGGATGTTATATCGTTATTGTTGGCGGTGTGCATCCGCATGGTGACAGGAATGAGGTCATGCTTTCTCAGTTCCAATCGATGGATCATCTTGATACTGGATAGGCAACTTTGACAACCACTATCTGCGATGGCAGTAACAACAGCCGTTTTAGGCTGAGATATGAGGGTTGGGCAAAAACCGAGTTGGTCATAGTCCTCACGGGTGACTTTTGTTGTGATGCTGATAAATGATTGCGATCATGAGGTTTGTTTGGTGTCATGTCAGACAGCTGGTTGTAGAGATGGTGGTCCAGGGTCAATTTATACGTGTTGTGGTGTCCGATATAGCTTGATGTCACACACAGGATGTCAAAAACGGCCGTTTCAGGTTCAGTGCATAACTTTAGCACTGTTTTTGATTGCCGTTTCTTTCTATTTTTGTGGCAGCACACAGTTTCGTAGTGATTTTCATGATTATATCCTTGGCATACATGGCCATAAACAGAACATTCCTTTTTTAGGGCACTTGTGAAGGACTTTTTGCCATGTCCAGTCTTTCCATAGTAATGGCATGTTTCAGAGCTGTCTGTCGTATTAGTATTATGGGTAGCTGCACTTTTCTGTCGCTAGTAAGTGTTGGCAACAGTTGCAGCATCATGAGAATTATGAAGTTGGGATGCTGAGTGTTTTCCAGCTTGTTTGGCTTCGACGATTTAAAAAACCTGTTTCAGCATCATGTCTTGGTTTTTGTCACCAAGGAGGTCTAGCTAAATTTCTGTCCTCAAGGCCACGAATGAGTACATCTCGAAGGATGGTTTCTGTATAGTTCACCTCCTTGTTGCAATTTGAACACTTGATGATAAATTTGCATATTCCAGGTTGTCCCCAGAGACGAGCACCAAAGGAGCAGATTGTTTTGTCACAATCCTGGTGCATATTGTGTAGAGTAATATGTGACACCCTGCTATTCTCCTCTCTGACTGCGAGGACTCGTATTGCTTTCAGAACATTTGCTTCTGGTTTGTCAGTTAATGAGCCACCTGCAGTGTGAGTCAGATAGGGATTCATCGCAGCATTTTAGCAGTTGCATAACAAGGTCTTTCCTGTGATTTTGGTTACAGTGACATAGTCTTTCCATCTAGTGATGCAGTAGGATTGGTCTTCATTTGAACCAGCTAGGAATACAGTAGGTCGCTTCACTTCCTCGTCTCTTCTAGTAATTGCGCCAGTGGGGGCAGCTGCGATGTGAATGGTCATGTGTACCGTCAGGAGTACTGCAACCACTACAGCATTCAAGTTGGCCGTTTTATATTCACAGTCCGTTATAGGGCATTGTACCACGGGTGTTGTGCGATTAGACTATTGGTGAATACAAAGGTGGTTGTAGGATGGTTCTGCGCTTAAGATCAGGCCAAGTCAATCTTCATCATAAATAAGTATACACTATTTCGATACCATTTCAGGATGACATCACAAATGATGAAGATCTGAAATACACAGATTGGTAGAACTAAGTAAACATAATAGTTACATAACATAACATAATAAGTATACTTATTTACAATGCCTCCCCACGGGACAGAGTTAGACACCAGGGTCGTTTTTTAACGTGGAGAAAAGGTACAAAAATAAAAAATTGTCTCAGGCGTGAAGGACTGCTCCGCCACCGAAAAAGAACAAGAAATGGAAGTGCAGTATCTGAAGAACAGATACTACACTTTGATCTTGGCCAAAACATAATAAGTATAATTACGGTACATATTTTTCTAAGATCATAAATCTTTTATTTTTATCAAAGTATGTTTTTTGTTACCAAAATAGATCAAAACAAACCGAAAATATGCCATAAAGTATATCCATTTTTTTTCTTCAGGAAATTCACGCATATCCTAAGATTGGATTAACTACAGAAAATGGTCGATTATTTTACAATCTACTTTCAATAAATTTGCTTATTAAAATCTTTTGAAAAGCAGGGAGGATATTATAGTTCAAGACTTTATCTAATCCTTTGTATGCCTATTAACGTCTGCCAGTCTACATTTTTTTTTTCACGGTTCAGAAATCGTAAACTGCGACGGCCATTTCCGGGACTGACTCGAGATTATCCGTCAATACCCAGAATAGACTTCATAAGTATTGACGTACTGACATTTTCGGTTATCCCCAAGTTCTGCATGTTTTTTTTTTACTTCCGGTTTCTGCTGACTGTTAACTCCGCAATGAAAGTCGTTTCTGATGAATGTTTACCAGTTTGAAAATATTCTGGTATTCTGAAAAACGGGAAAGTTCGTTTGCTTATTCTATAATTAGTAAGTATTAATCAGAAGGGACTTTTCCAGGGCAATCATCATGAAGAAGAACTTTCAACAGAAACCGAAAGTAAAAAAAAAATTTTTTTTTTTAAACATGTGGACTTGGGGATAACCAAATCTTCTGGGTGCTTATTCTTTAAAAGTATTATTCTTCTTTTAGCGCATTTTTTTTTTTTTTTTTTTTTTGGGGGGGGGACATAATTGATTCAAAATTGTGTCACAAAAAAAAATCTTTTAACATTTCCCCGCCATTTGGTAGGGAAACTAGAAGATTAAACGAGTTGATTTTTCAATCTACTATCAGTCACCCACAACCGCACGTGTTGTTAGAAATGGCAGCAGTGCGGTATTCACAGGAACAAATAAACTTCAAGAAGAATAAATAGACAAAAACTAATATATCTTTAATGTATTTGATAATAAAAATTTTAACTCTATTTTTCTTTCTAGTCGGCAGTTGACAATTTGTATCAACCGCTATGCCCGGCCGGAACAAATGCTCAGCAGGAACATTTCATAGCGATCACTGCTTTGATACACCCACGCGTATGAAGAATGCGTAGGTACATGACGTTGTGATGCGACCACTGCACACCCAAAACAAAAGGAACTATGTTACACTCCCTCACGTAGAAATACAGTAAACAGGCTGGAACGTTCGAGAAGGCATGTATATAAAGATTTGCCCGCCAAAAATCAAATCAGTTTTTCTCTCCAATTTTCCCGGTTCAACACGTGTCGAGTAAACTCCGTCACAGGAGACGTACAAACACCCGTCGTGATTTTGCGCGCGGTAGGCATGAACTTTATTACCTTTGTGGAAACGTATCACATTAAGCAAGGGCTTAAATTTTCCTTTAAACAATCTTATTTTGAACTACAGTTCTTATGATACCGGCACATATACATAAGTGATTGACTCACGGCGGAGTCGCCCATTTGTAGGAATGTGGTTCGGTAGGATAACCAATTTCTAATCAGAACTTATCAATTTTTAGGACCGTGGTTGTGTGTATCAAAACTTTATTGGAGTCGAAAGTAGGAGTGTATCTGCCGGACCATTAAAGTTAAATTTAACAGGGTCGCCGATTAATAGAAAAGTTTCACCAATCCACATTCCTACATAAAAGAATAAAAATGAATTCCGGAAAATAACGACACTTGACAAAGAACACAAAATCGGTGTATAAAAACAAGTAAACAACGTTTATTTACGTGTAAGGAATAATAGTTTAAATTGTTCCAACATAAGTATTTTCTTGTGCGGAATGTTCATAATGAAACATTCATGAAATGTGAAGTTTTGTGAGATTAGCATGAGGTTTGAAATGACTGATTTTTTTTTTTTTTTTTTTTTTTTTTTGATTTTTTTTATAATCAGAGTTCCGCATGCGGGTTTAAAATTAATGTGGTATTTCTGAGAAAAACACTCCGTAAACCATGTTAGCGAATGTGTGTGTGTGTGTGTGTGTGTGTGTGTGTGTGTGTGTGTGTGTGTGTGTGTGTGTGTGTGTGTGTGTGTGTGATAAGAACAGTAGTTTGAAATAAAATTGTTCAAAAGAAGATTTAAATTCTCGCTCTGTGTGGTAACTTTCCATGATGGGTATTGTTAACGTTTATATGTATTATTGCGCATAATATCTGGACAGGGGTTTTATTGTCTCCCGCGGCCGGAGTTATCCTGAACATGCGCTGTTTTTAAGAAATCGAAGAGAAAATTGATTTGATTTTTGGTGGGCAGATCTTTATAAACGGGCCTTCTCGAACCTTCCAGCCTGTTTACTGTATTTCTACGCGGGGGAGCATAACATAGTTCCTTTTGTTTTATGTGTGTGGTGGTCGCATCACAGCGTCATGTTCCTACGCATTCTTCATACGTGTAGGCGTTGAAGCGGTGATCGCTATGAAATGTTCCTGCCAGAAATTTGTTCTGGCCACACATAGTGGTTACTGCCCACACACCCATGTATTCACTTGTATGGATTTCTGGACTGGTCTTTTCAAAAATAGTCGCATGGACTTAAATCCCGCTTGTGGCATTCTTACCATTAAAAAAAAAAATCAGTAATTTCAAGCCTCGTGCTAATCTCACAAGATCCTCACTTCATTAATCCTTCATTATGAACATTCAGGACAAGAAAACACTTATGTTGAAACGACTTAAACTAATATCTCTTACACGTAAACAAATGTTGTTTATGCCATGTCAATACTGTGATTTCGTGTTCTTTGTCGAGTGTCGTTATTATTCGGATTTCATTTTTATTTCTTTATGTAAGGATGTGGATTGGTGAAACCTTTTTATTAATCGGCGATCCCGTTAAATTTACCTTTAATGGTTCCGCGGATACACTCCTACTCTTACGGGCAATTTAATGGCTGTTTCGGTAGGAGGAAGGGCATGGTTTTGAACGCCGGCTAATCATAATAATTCTTTTTCATTTTCGATTACTTTTTTATTGTGTTTGAAAGATTATAGTTTAAAGTTAATTTCTCCAAAAAAAAAATTGTGTGAAATAAAAAATACATGTAATAATTTTTCTCAAATCTGAAAACCCCTACATTTCACGTAAAAATTCATCATGACAAAGATCGTGTTTACATTTTTCTGGCAAGAAAAATATAAGTTTTCTGGAATTATTTCCAAGTTAAGTATTAAGTTAAAGTTTTAAGATAATGAATTAATACAATAAATGTATTTCACTTTGGCTAAAAAAAAGTAATAATTATCCAAAAATGTGACACTGATAGGAACGAGACTTGTTTATCGTACAAAAAAAAAAAAAAAAAAAAAAAAAACTCTGGCGGCAAAATTCAAATATGTATGGAAGGACAAATTAGACATAATTTATTTCTTTATTTAACATTATTCCGGCATACGGAACGACTTTTTTCTTCTTCTTTTTTTTTTTTTTTTTTTAGTCGCAGCAGACCTCCTTTCTTCATTTAAAAAAGCATAACAGTTAATTAAATTCATTTTTATACTACTGACAATTTATTCATTGAAAGAAAAAAAAGTTAGTACCATTATTTATTAATATTAATACAATTGGTTACGAAAACAATTCATAATTATTGAAAAAATTTCACACTAAAAAATACAAACCTACGTTAAAATTTATGATAAAGTTTACGTGAAATTTAAAGTTGATAAACACAAACAGGCGGGTAGTTGAAGAGAGGAGAAGGACGGGCAAAACAGACTGATTTTCTTTTCAAGTCTGTGCATCCGTACTTACCGATGTGGGACGTTCGTATAATTGTTACCATTTTTTAATTAAATTATTTTTCTATTTCTGTTTTTCAATTTAATTTTTTTTTTTTTACTTTATTTCCCAAGATTATATGAACATTATCTTACGTTGATGATTATACGTTAATGCGTGCAATGGGAATATTAGAATCTTACATGTAAAGATTACATTAAAAATGTAAGCGCAAAAAAAAGTAGAAATAATTTTTGCAATTATAATTTTGTGTGTGAAAATATTAAATAAACAACGCTTAATTCAATGATAATATTGGTAGTTCGAGAAATTAATTTTTCTTCGAGTTATATCGATTTCGTTAATACGGATTTTAGGGGCTTTTTTCGTAATGTTCCTGTAAAAATGATTTTTTTATTATTGTTACAAATTACGATGCTCTATCTACATAACAAAAGCAAAAATAAATTCTTGCATTTTTTATTTACTACTGAAAACCATAACTTTAGTAAAGGTATTCTTTGTTTAAACAAAATAATACATTTTCCCTAAGATTTAAATAAAAATAATGGGTTCATTATATTCCGTGGTCATTATTTAATAAATACTCAAATTTCATTAAAATTGGTTAATTTCCTGATTTTTTGGTGAATTTTTAAGTAAAGGGAGGAGTCAAAATGCTTATACATTTTGAGCATTTTTTGTATAAATAATTGAATTTAATTCCAAATGATAGCAAAACAAAAACAAATAAATAACATCTACATAAAAAGCGATACATCCAGCATATATATATATATATATATATATATATATATATATATATATATATATATATATATATATATATATATATA
This sequence comes from Euprymna scolopes, assembly GCF_053919585.1. Taxonomy (NCBI): domain Eukaryota; kingdom Metazoa; phylum Mollusca; class Cephalopoda; order Sepiida; family Sepiolidae; genus Euprymna; species Euprymna scolopes. The sequence continues at coordinate 73,016,408 of NC_136496.1, forward strand.
TATATATACTAAGTTAAAGATATTAAGAATATAAACCCATGAATTAAAACGAGGTTATTAAGAGTGCTCAATAAAAAAGAGCCAAATATATTATTTTTATTTATATAGGCATTTATATATACTTGTGTACATAAATAAAATAATATATATATATATGTATATATATATATATATATAGTTACGTGATATATATATATATATATATATATATATATATATATATATAGTTACGTGATATATATATATATAGTTACGTGATATATATATATATATATATATATATATATATATATATATAGTTACGTGATATATATCTATCTATATATATATATATATATATATATATATATATATAGTTACGTGATATATATATATATATATATATATATAGTTACGTGATATATATATATATATATATATATATATATATATATATATATATATATATATATATAGTTACGTGATATATATATACTAGACCACCCGTGACCCGTTGGGTCAGTACGTTATATTAGCTATGGAATTCATGTATGAGCGTGACACTTGTGGCATAAAGAAAATAGTTTTTTTTTTACATAACAGAAGCATTTCTATGAAAGTATATTAAAATGAAAAAAGAATATAGATAGATTTCTATGAGTCGTTCTGTTTATTATAATTGTTATTTTTTTTAAATTACAGTTACTGAATTATAAGTGGTTGGTCATACTTATAGGTAAATATGCACTGAACAGGTATCATAATCCTTATTATAGTTAAATTCAAATTTTGATATATCATCTTTTAAATGAAATTGTTAGTTGAAAGTACAGAATAATAAAAAAAAACACTCTCCACATGTTAATAATGGCTTTTTAAATAGAAAATGAAAATAAAATGTAACTTTTTTCATTTAATTTAAGCAAACATTCAGTACCCATTGTGTAAAATATTTAATTTGTATGTTAATAATAAGGTCAATAAAATTAAGACAATTCTTTTCGATTTACATTTTTTGTACAATTAATTTTTTTAAAGAAAACTTTTGTTATCCTTTTGCTTAATTGAGACTTTTTATCAGGTTCTAACTCTCTTATATCCAGATTAATTATATTAATCAATTTATTTTATTGAATATGTATCGCTGAAAAGCACGGGTGCTTAAGCACTTATTGTACAGAAAATAAATATTGTATTCATATGCTAATAATAAGGTCACTAAAACTAAGACAATACTTTTCTATTTACAACATTTTTTGTACAATTTGAGTGTTTTAAAAAAACTTTTATGTTTTCCTTTCGCTTAACTATCCAGTTTTACATCGCTCCCTTTTTCTCTCTCTCACACATACACGTAACTATTTCTCGCGTACGTAACGAAAACAGAGGGAGTAGGAGTGTTGAAATCTATGAGAGTGAAAGTGAGAGGTGTTTTCTTTCACCGCCGCTGTTTCTATTAATAATGAGTGTTGTTTTTTAAAAGGGAGAAGTTTTTTTGAAACTGCGACAGACTTTACGAAGTTGAATGTTTGGTTATCTTTCAGATGCAAGGTTCCTTGTTTACTTGCGATTGTAACGATGTAAGATTCCGTTGTACGGAAGACCAATTCGGCCATAATTTTAATATTTAAATTTATTTACTGAATTTAAATATTTAAATTGATATACTGTTTAAATGATAATATACGTCTACGATGTTTTTATTGGCGCTTTTCTTCGTATTTTTTAATAACATTTTTTTGCACCATTTACAAGTTTTTTTTTACAAATAATTTTTTTAATACTGTAATAGTAAAATTATTTTAGTAAAATTCTATATTGGATACGTTTTTTTATGAAGTTTAAGTAAAAAAAGTTCACTTTTTTTATTATTAAAAATACATTTCATGAAAACACTCATTATAAAATGTTCACGTTGTTTAATTAAAAGTTCTCAATTTTAATCTAATAGTTTTATAATTTTGTTATTTTGTTACAAATTTCTAATAAAGATTATTTTAATTTTAACGGTAATTTGGTTTTCATTATAAACTCCGTCATGTTAAAGGCTTGAAAATCACTTTAAATCAATTTTAATATTAAAAAAAAAAGAGAAATCAACAGGAAAAAAATCTCGTGTGAAAACATTACGAGATGCTTTTTCCGTATAATTAATAAATGTATCTTTATTTTACTATTACAGTATTAAAAAAATTATTTGTAAAAAGAACTTGTAAATGGTGCAAAAAAATGTTATTAAAAATACGAAGAAAAGCGCCAATAAAAACATCATAGACATTTTGGCCGATTTGGTCTTCCGTACAACGGAATCTTACATCGTTAAAACCGCAAGTAAACAATGAACCTTGCATCTGAAAGATAACCGAATGTTTTTAGCCGTTAAAAAAAACCCAAAAAACTACGGTTGATTTTATAAAATTATTTATTTATAATGACATGAATTAAAGATTTCTCGCGTACGTAACGAAAACAGAGGGAGTAGGAGTGTTGAAATCTATTAGAGGGAAAGTGAGAGGTGTTTTCTTTCACCGCCACTGTTTCTATTAATAATGAGTGTTGTTTTTTAAAAGGGAGAAGTTTTTTTGAAACTGCGACAGACTTTACGAAGTTGAATGCTTTTAGCCGTTAAAAAAAAACAAAAAACTATTTGATCAAATTAAATGAAATTGTTTGTATTAAAAGCGATATAAAAATTCCGGAATTGGAATAACGGATTGAAGACGTTGCTATTTACGCATGCGCAACCGGATGTTGAAAACCGGAAATCTGATTGCAAACATACAAGATCCATAGACTTTTAGTATTATATAGATATAGTTACGTGATATATATATATATATATATATATATATATATATATATATATATATATATATATATATATATATATATAGACAAATATTATTGAATAGCACGGAGTTATTCTGTTTTACAATTTTCCTTTTTATCTTCTCCAATCTCCGAATAGTCATTTTTGTGTTCTCGAAATTGTATATGTTGGATCCATAATCGCGAGCACTTTCGACAGAAGTACTTCTATCATCCTCAGGCATATTGTAGAAATATATGTAGAAATTGTTTTTTAATTTACGTATATATATATATTTCCTAGTCACGTGGTAGCTTGTTACAAGTTAAGTGGGCGGACTTTTTTTTTCTTTTTTCTTTTTTTTACATATATTAAACACATTTATATATACAAACACATATATACATATTCAACAATTTATCCCAAACATTTCAAAACGTTCCAGCTGCACTCATAATTAATATTATTTATTTGAGGCTTCTTTGTTTTAATGTACAATGCTTCGAGTATTCTTAGCCTATTTACATTTCTCTTACTCTGCAATATTCTTGTATGAGGGGCGTGCAATAAGTAATGCCCCTGACCCACTTTCCATAGTAGTAGAGCAACGAGACTTGGCACAGTTATTAGTCTTTCTCTACATAGGAACCACCAAGAGTTATGCATTTCTCCCATCGTTTGATGCAGCTCTGGAGACCGTTTTTGTAGAACACCCCAGGTTGGTCCTCCAACCACAACGTGACTTCAGAAAACAAGGCTGCATCATCTGGGAAACGCTTTCCTTTCAAAAACAACTTCATGGCTGGGAAGAGGTTAAAGTCAAAGGGTGCAAGGTCAGCAGAGTAGGGATGAGGGGGGAGGGATTTCATAACCACATGCCCATGCTTCTGATCTGGCGACATGCGATTTGTGGACCGGAGCGTTGTCCTGCAGGAGGAGGGTAACTTAGTTGATCTTGCCCCGCCTCTTGATTTTGATAGCTTCCCTTAATTTCCTCAAAAGTGAAGCATAATAGGTTCCTATAATTGTGGTACCCTTTGCCAGGAAATCTGTCATCACTACTCCGTCCTGGTCCCAGAAGACTGTGAGCATGACCTTGCCAGCGGAGGGCTGCACCCTTGCCTTCTTTGGAGGTGGTGAGTCCAAGTGGTTCCACTGCATTGACTGGCCTTTGGTCTCTGGATCATAGTGATGGACCCAGGTTTCATCCTGTGTAATCAGTCTTTTGAAAAACTTTGACTCATCTTCTTGGCACATATCCAAATTCATCCTCGAGCACTTGACACGTTCTCGATTCTGGAATGGTGTGTGCAACCTGGGAATCCATCTGGCAGACACCTTATGCATATGCAAATGGTCATGAATGATAGTTTCCACAGACCCTGTACTAATCTTGACATCTTGGGCTATTTGGCGAATAGTAATGTGCCGATCTTCCAAAATGGCAGCCTCAAATTGACAGACAGATGCCTCATCAATGGCAGAAGGGGGGGCGACCAGGTCTGGGAGCTATTTCCACAGATTTCCGGCCATGTTTGAATTCACAATGCCAGCGTTTTACAAGGCCATATGATGGAGCATTATCACCATTTTTCTTTCATTTCATCAAAAGTCTCCTGTGGTGTGCGTCCTTTCAAATACAAAAACCAGATCACTGCTCGACATTCAACAGGCTCCATTTCACATCTGACTCTGTTCAAACACCTGTAAAACAGAAACCACAATTAGTTCAGAGCTGTAATTTGACACATAACCCATAGAAATATAAATCATTGCAAATGAAAAATTTCAGCTAGATCAGACAACTGGAAGTGGGTCAGGAGCATTACTTATTGCACACCCCTCGTATTTTCTACCATAATTTTTCGAAATTCCGAATGGTGGCAGCCATGTCCCTTCAAATGTTGTGATATAGAGCTAGAGTCAGAGAGGTGGAGAGTCAATCTTCGCGACATATATATATATATATATATATATATATATATATATATATAGTTACGCGACATATATATATATATATGTATATTATTACATGATATATATATATATATATATGATATATATATGTGTGTGTATATATATATATATATATATAGTGACGTGATGTATATATATATAGTTACATGATATATATATATATATGATATATATATATATAATATGTTTTATATATTATTTATTACAATATATGTATATATATAATATATTTTACAGTCTTATATATATATATATACTGGAAAATATATTTTATATATCATATATATATATATATATATATATATATATATATATATATATATATATATATAGGAAATTTATTACTGTGAGTCCAGAATGAGTTTACAAATTGTTTCAGCTAGAGGAAAATCCTCAAAGAGGAAAAATCCAACTAGCATCGTCAGAATTCATAGATGGACTAAATTATAAAATCAAATAAGAATGGAAAAATCGTAGATGAAGGGGAGTTAGAAAAGAAGGGGGGAGTGGTAGGGAGAGGACGTTGGAATTTAAAGTAGTAGGAGTGTATACAATAAGAGAGGGGTTTATAATTAAATATTAATTATGTGTAAATTCTTATATACGTTTTTTTTATAAAAAGTGTGTGCAATATACAGTCTTAATAAATAAATAAATAATAAATTTATTTAATATATATATATATATATATATATATATATTTTGAAATGAAAAAATAAAGAATCTTTTCAGTATTTAGTGAAAAGCCTCTTGTTTTCAATGACACTATAGCATCTTTTGCTGCAAGACAGAACCAATCGTTCACATATTATATATTATGAGATATTATTCCAGGATTTTTTTTTTTTTTTTGTACATTCCCAAAAATCATCAAAATATTTTTTTTTTTTTTTTCTGTGATCTTATCACCAATAATTTTCCAAACATTTTCAATTGGATTCAGGTCGGGGCTCTGAGCTGGCCAATCCATAACGCAAATATTGGATCTATTTAGCTTCTAAAATTATTTTTGCTTTATGGCACGGTGCGTTGTCTTGCATAAAGATATCAGAATCAGAAAGATTAGGAACCACATATTCTCTAATCAATCCTCTGTACATTCGGGCATTAACTTTTCTATGAATCCTCACAAGGAGGCCAGTTCCTTTTGAAGATATCATGCCCCATACCATTATACTGCACTCTCCAAATTTTACTGTACTTTTAACGCACTTAGAGGACAGTCTTTCTCCATTTTTTCTGCTGACATGTGGTCTTTTGTCTGATCCGAAAAGATTGAATTTAGATTCATCACTAAAATGAACCTTTTCTCATTTGTTTTCTTCCCAAAACAAATGTTTTTCTGCGAATAACAATCTGACCTTTTTATTTTTAATAGAAATTAAAAGCTTTGAGCATGGACTTCGTTTAATCTTTGTGAGATCGTTTGTCGGGAAATATCGGAGCCGCAGTTTTAAAGTGATCAGAACGAGATGATTGAGTGATTTTTCTATCCTCCCTCTTAGTTGTTATTCGGAGTCGGCCCAATTTTTTTCTTCTCCCGTATGGACTTCATCATAATGGTCACAAATAAACTGTTTTTCTTGTATAGATAGCTTTTTTCGAATATTCGGAGTCGACATTTTGTTAAGTTTTTATTAAAATTGCTAAAGTTTGTATTAATTTTCCGCGTTCCTTAACTTTTGGACGCCTGTAATTTAATTAAATTTATTTATATGTAAAAAACTAGAGCAGGCAATCCATCGATTTGATTGAAAAATAGGTGATATCACCAATTTTGATGACGATAAAAGTATGGAAGGTTGGAATATTTGTTGATTTTCATGCAATCCCGGACAACGTCAGGTCTCCTTGATTATTATTATTATTATTATTATTATTATTATTATTATTATTATAAAAAAATTTTGAATAAAAAATCGAACCATAAACTATCCTTCAAATGTCAGTAAAAATAAGCAGACTTGGTTATCAACATAACACAATTTTCCAATTTGTTTGAATATTAATCTTTATTTTTTCTCTTAGCACATTCTTTTCAGTTTCTCATCTATTCATCAATACTTAGTGTTATTTATGCGCGTATTGAAATCAGTTGGGTTTTTTTTTTATGTTGATGCCAGTTCGATCGAACGCACACGCGTTTACAAATCAATTTTTTTTTTTTTTTTTTTTTGAAAAAGACTACGTTCTTCTTTGTCAAACGGTTAGGAGATTTTGTAAGGAATGAACGCTGCCCAAATATTTCCGGTACTCTCAACGGTTTTCATATGGATTTATTTCGCTTCATTTTGTGACATTAAAATAAAATATAACAAATTAAAAACAAGAACGTTTTTTTTATGCTTCTGACACCACCTATGACCCTGGAAATACTTCCTTAGAAGCCTTCGTGAAACAAGGTATAAACTTAAATTCTCTATTTCTACTAATATATAAAAGTAACTTTGTGTGTGGGGGGTAAGAGAGAGAGAGAGAGAGAGAGAGAGTTCCTTATAGGTTCCTCCAAACGACTGAGCTTATCCTTTGCAAATTTCACACAAAGGTAATTTATATGTCTGGCAGTGTTCTTTGATATGTTTTGTACAGAAATTCATCTGATAAGTATGGAAAATCAAAAAAAATCCAATCTTAAAAATTTTTTTTTTTTTCTTAAAAAAAGAATTTTTACAAGGGAATTTTTATTTTTCATACCGGCAAGGGAGATAATAAAATTTTAGCAAATAATTTCTTCTTAAAAAAAAAAGAAGAAAATTATTGACATCTAAAGGTATAGCTCAGTGATAGAGCATTCGACTATGGATCGAATGATCCCCTGTTCAAGCTCATTTTATTTTAAATTTTTCTTATTAATGAGTTCAATTTATGGTAAAAGAAGAGGTACCATTTAAAATCGCCGCAAATCATTTTTTCCTTTGCATATTTTAAAATTTTTAATAAAAAGTGACTTTACAAGAGGATTCATCAAGACCAAATATCAGCTGTAAACAAACACAGATGGAATTTGATGAACGACATTATCATTATTATTATATTTTTTTGCGAATTAGTCCATTCGGGCAAATTGTCCCTTGTAATATATAATATTCAATAGAAGATTGATTCTATAATAATACATACGCAATCTCCATAAGTTAAAATATAATGTTTAAGCATATTGTATGACTGAGCAATGCTAGGCATCCAGCTAGTATATATATATATATATATATATATATATATATATATATATATATATATATAAAATGGGTTAATAAATTCCAACGAAAGAAAGATGTATATTTAAATAAGGGAGTAGTCACCAACATTGTGTATTTTTTAACATTATTTTATTATTTTATTATTCCGTGTCTTGGTTTTTCATTGAGAATTATGTTTGGATCATTGTAATAATGTTTTTAAGGCATTGAAATCGTTTACGCGCGTTTCAGACGGTCTGTGATGCGTCCTCGTCAAAAAATTATTTTCAAATAATTTGAAAATAATTTCTGACGAGGACGCATCACAGACCGTCTGAAACGCGCGTAAACGATTTCAATGACTTAAAAACATTATTACAATGATCCAAACATAATTCTCAATGAAAAACCAATACACGGAATAATAAAATAATGTTAAAAAATATACATTGTTGGTGACTACTCCCTTATTTAAATATATATATATATATATATATATATATATATATATATAATGCGAGATGCTGCATAATGATTTCCAGAATCAGACACAACATCGCAGCCCACACAAACCCTGAAGCCACAGACTGGAATATCTTAGCTCGAGTTTTATCCTCATTAGGATACATTTAAACTCATGATTTGAAACCTGAGTCACTTGCATGAGAAATGATCTTAATATAATGGGGGGGGGGGCTAGAAAGTTACCTCTTATTAAGGCTAAAAATCCACTCGAGGATAAGAATTAATGGGTGTCATGTGGACGGCGAAACAGCACCATGATTAGTAATATGGCAGTGATCGGGCAGAATTTGATTGTTTAAGAGGATAGCTCAACACGAACTTGTTCACATTAGAATTGAAAACGACCATGTTATAGTCAACTGGGAAGTAGCCCCACAGTATTGTTTACACAGATGTGTAGTTCTAGGAAAGAAACTTTGCTCATGAAATTTTGGTTTAGTTTTAGACACAGTGAATAGGGAAAATTGTTAACAGTGGTTGTAACTAAAGAGCGTTTTTGTGAATGTTTTACAAAAGGACTATAGATTGAAGTTCAGTCGAGCACATACTATGAAAATAAAAAAATAGCTCGTCTCTCAGGAAAAGGACATCACAAACTAGATTTTAAAGGTGGTTTCAAAGCATGAAAGTGAGTAGTTGCTACCTAGATGTGGCAACAGTACTCCATTTTAGGACATATTTGACTCTTATGCAGGTAAAGGATTGCATAAGGGGAAAGAGAGACCTTCTGCTGGTATAATAGGGATCTGAGCATTAGTGATAAAAGGATAGAATCTTGATCTTGGATGCATTCGAAATAACCAACTACCTTCCCCCCTGTAACATAGTCGTTAATCTTCTTCAACGTTGTTGTTTCATATCAACACAGACCCACACATTTTAAAAGTCTCTTATTGCACCATGTAGTTCACAAAACACTGGTGTCTCAACACGTCATCTCCAGTCCCTCATGCTGCCTCATGGCCACATGTCCATCTCACACTAACACGCCTTGCCGGTACCCTCACCATGTTATTCCTAGCCATCGCCACACACATGCTTTTCCCTCACTTGCTGCCCACATGTGTTGTTTTCTCTCTGCTTTTCTTTCCCTTCTGTTCCTCCGCTGTGACGTCAGCTTGTGTACTGACAAGGTCATTTGCATACATATCATACAGCTTCTGCTGTTGCTGCAAACATGCATCAGAAGCTGTAAAACCCCCTTGCACCACATGCTCGATCGGAAGAGAGAGACTCAGAAAGAACTTGATCATTGCTAGCCTTTGAAGTGTTGCCATAATTGATAGTGACATCTGCATAAATGTCGACGAATGATCAAGGAATATAATTTCAGAGATCCAAAAGAGAGTGGAGCTCAAAATGCCAGCATTAGTACAATGTGCCTTAAGCCCATCAACGACTATTTTTATAAACCTATCAGAGAGAAAGGATTTGATTGTTGAGAGGACATTTCTAGATATCCCATAGCAAGAAATCTCATGAAGTAGACCTTTATGCCAAACCCTATCAAATTCCTTTGATATGTCAACTGCTATTGCTTTAGAAACGAAGCCCCCATGAATGGATTCTCTGATCCTGTGTGATATTACAATCAGCACATCAGCTGTAGTTCTCGCAAAATGGAAACCATATTGCTTGCCATTGAGTAGGTTGTTTTTTGCTCAGATAATTAACAACTTCTTTATTTAATATAGATTCAAGCAAGTAACTGATGACATATAGGAGATTGATTGGTCTCTACTGAGATGCAGAAAACCAATCTTCAGTATTTTTGGATACTGGGGAGACTGTCAGAGTTTTCCAACATGTTGGGAAGCATTTCTCTATTAAGCAACATTTGAACAGCTTTGCAAGTATGGGAGCTAGTTCTGGTTGCAGTATATGGCACAATCATATGGACACACTAGTTCTCACCAGATCACAGAAGTTAAGCAACGTTGAGCCTGGCTAGTACCAGATGGGTGACCATTTGGAAAGGCAATACGTTGTATGTACTGCGGGGTAAAATACCAGGTTGGGAAACTGGCGCAGTCTATCTTTCTCTTCAGGGTAGATTAGATGGCCCTCTGTTAAGTCATGGTAGCTGATGGCATCACAATAAAAAATACCCTTGATAGCCCTATCGAAGCATCAAATATTCAGCTATGGACAAGATTTAAATTACACTACCAACTCGTGTAGAAAATTCAATCTCGGCTGCGGCTACATGTTACGTTACGTGCAGTTTTTAAACAATACGATGTCAGGTCTAGTTGTTTTGCTGTCATCAAGATTTTTGACAAACAGATATATGCATGTCACTCAGTATTTTCAGTCTGGGTAAAGGGATTCAGATTTGGAGCACAGAGAGAGGAGTTTGATGCAAAGTTCTCAGCAAAAATGTTTGGCTTTGCCAAATACTGATAAAATCATATCTGGTGGTTGGGATAGACGTCATGCATGTTGAGGACCTTGTTTGTTATTTGCCAAAACTCGTGAGAACCATGCCTCTGCTCAGTTACTTTAGACTTAACAGACTAAGTATATAACTCTCTCACGTTTTCTATTACTCTTTTTTTGCAGTGGTTTCTCACAGTCTTAAAGGCGATGTTAGTTTCAGAACGTCTGTGGCATTGAAAGCAATTAAAATAATGATTTCTGCATATAACGGTGATGATGTACCAAAGTCAGCTGTTTGGTTTTTGTTGGAATTTCTTCAATGATATATAGCTTTTTACTGCAACGCTTAAACAATCAGTTAAGTTGGATGCTATAGAGACCGCATTCTGTCAACATAGAATGCAGGGGCATTTCAGATATTAACGATCTGAAGTTGTTTCAGTCAACCATCAAGTATCGATAGACTGCACGATGGAGATGAACATCATAGCTCTAGTTACACATTCTTTTTTATTTTAATTAATTTTTTATTTATTTAATTGATTTTAATTGAATGATTAGAAAATCCCAATGGAGATGGAACAGAGTATGAGCAGGGTTCAGGGCAGGTTGTCAGAAAAAAATTACAAAGACTTGCAAATTGTCCTTCAGCATCAGGTACACAAGTGGGTTCATTAGCAATCTGTGTCAGATCAAAAGCAAGGGAGAAATCATAGAACTAGATTCGATTAGACTATTCTAGTGATAACTTGAGGGGGGTGCAAGTAGTAAATTCTATATCGGTCAAATAAGCAAGACTTTCAAACTGACCATAAATGCTCCTTCGTCAATCCAGATTATAGTGATAAGACATCGCTTGCTTTATATTACAGAGAACTAATAAGAAATAAGCTAAGACCAATTGCTAACTGGAAAATTTTTTTAAAAAAACCTGTCAATCATTAAATTCATCATGCTTTCTTTGCCTAAATGAAAAGCTGTTTACCGTGAAACTTAAAGAAATAAAAAAAACAAGATATCAATTAATTGTAGATATTATAAATTACATCTCCTAAGCCACCTACTTACTCCACCCCCTTAACATATTTTGTGGTACTATTTCTAATTACTGAAATTTTCACAAATTAGTAAATCTTCCAATCTTCTAACTGCATCATCTTTATTGCATTTTCATACCATTTATTTATAACTTGCAGCTATTGCTCAAATTTTTATTATTTACCACCGTTTTTATTTTTACTCCATTTTTATTACTCGGTTTGTTGTGTAAGCTTTCCATGCTTTAGATATTTATTTGTTTCCCCCCATTTTTAATGATGTTATTTTTTAATGATGTTATTTTTTATGATGTTATTTTTTTAATGATGTTATTTTTTTAATGATGTATTTTTAATGATGTTATTTTTACTGATGTTATTTTTTTAATGATGTTATTTTTTTAATGATGTATTTTTTATGATGTTATTTTTTTAATGATGTTATTTTTTTAATGATGTATTTTTAATGATGTTATTTTTAATGATGTTATTTTTTTATGATGTTATTTTTTTAATGATGTTATATTTTTAATGATGTATTTTTAATGATGTTATTTTTACTGATGTTATTTTTTAATGATGTTTCTTTTGTATATTCTTATATATTATAATTTTAAAGATTACTAGCAGGGACTCAACGTTGTCCGGGATTGAATGATGATCAACGAATATTTCACACTCCTATATTTTTATTGTCATCGAAGTCATGAAATTGCCCGGGAGGAAGCTTCACATGCCTCCATACAGTAACTTAGTTCAAAATATATGTTATTCTACATTGCACTCTTGAGAACCTACTGTTTCTTTTATAAAATTATTTTATATAACCTTCTTTCCAGTTAACAAAAAAAAACATTAAGAAATTTACATGCGAGGTTTGAACCTACAGACCACATCATGAAAAAACAACAAACAAACAAAAAAAACACCTAAATTTTCAAGTCTTATAAAATTTGTTGCAGTTAATGGAAAAAAATTATGAAATTTACGTGCAGAGTTTGAACCTACAGACAACGTCATGCAAAAAAGAAGAAAAAAACATGCTATCCCATAGTAGAATTTTCACGGCCCGTTGTTCTATCATTGGTGCTAAGCAACAACATGGAAAAAATGGCTTTACCGATAGTAGATAAATTAAGATAACAGTTTCGATTATCGATCATCCGTAATTATTGGGGGTATTCTGAGACAAAACTTAACTAAGATCACTCCCAGATTTCTACACTAAAGTTCTGTAAATTTTAAAGGAAATTTGTTCAGCCGTTTCGGAGTCTATAAGGAACGAACTCTCACACACACACACAGACAAAGTTGCATTTATATAATTGTAGAGATTATGATTTGTATTATATGACTTATATAGCTTAACACATTATTTACTTGCGAATTTTTTTCAATTTATGTGTGTGGTGTTTATGGTGTTAATACGTCAATTCTTAAGAGTTTAGAAACCTTTTTACATTAGGAATAGATTAACTTCAATTTTTTTTAATCTTAAATTTTAAATTTTAATCTTAACTTCTTGATTATTGTCTGAAATTGCTAAGCATTTTCTTTGAATATTCTCTTTCCTGCCCTTTATCTCAAAAGTTTCTATTATTACCAACGATTCCAAAATGCTTTAACCATGATTTGTAATTTCTTAACCCTAATCATGAACTATTTATAATTTAAATTTCTAATACTTATCCTGTATATTTTAAATTGTAGATTACATTAACCTTAATATTACATAATCTTAAATCTGCCTGAACTGCTTAACAATTTACACTTGATAAATATGGAGTGTAAGATTTACCGTATATTTCGGCGTGTAAGATGACCCTTAAAGTTAAAAAGTCATCTTTAAAACACAATATTTGATAAGATACCAGGTGTTGCAATCTCTAGCCTAGGCTAAACAAACATGGTTTCGTGATTTAGTAGTCGTCTTATACAACGGATATTTGATAAATTTATTAAAATTTGCTCCAATTTTGTTCCTTGTCTTATCTGATGGTTGCCTTATGCGCCGAAATATACGGTATTTGTTATATAAATTGTTTAAATACTATTTTTTAAATATCCTTTAAAATTAATTAACTCTAATTAATATTATCTTTTATTATTTTTATTTTTATCATTAATATTATATTCGTTGTTGTTGTTGTTGTTGTTGTTATTATTATTATTACTATTATTATTATTATTATTATTATTATCAATGCGTTGGTAGTGGTTGTAATTATTATTATTATTAGTAGTAGTAGTAGTAGTAGTAGTAGTAGTAGTAGTGTGATCATCATCAGTTTCATCATTCTTTATCATTTTTTTATCATTATTATTACTATTTTAGTTTATTATTATTATTATTATTATTATTATTATTATTATTATTTACTTATTTATTTATTTATTATTTACTAGCCTGGGTGCCTGGCGTTGCCCGGGTGTTTGGAGGTTTGTGTTAAACAAAAAAAAAAGTGGTAGTAGGCAGGCAGGCTCAGACCCGTACCACAAAGGAGAAAAAGAATGTGAAAAAAAAATATGTGACGTCTTTGCTGTTGCGTCCATCGCCAAGCCAGAAGTGGCAAAGGTTTAAACTAAGGCTAGTCAATCGAAAAGAGGGGATGACTTTCGAAAATATCGGCGAAAAAAAAAACAACCCCTCCTTGTAGAAAAAGTGCTCACTTGAGGGTGAAGGAATTAATGTTTTTAGCCAATTTTTTTGTATCTGTCGTTCGAAGGGTCAAGCTTCAAAACGATACAACCTTTGTGAAAATCCATTGTCTCTGTTGAAAGTTTTAGCCAGACATACATACATGCATACATTTAAACAGACAGGTGAGATTTATATTATAGATTATTCTTATATTTTTTATTTTTATTACTATCATTATGTATTATTATTTATTATATTATTATTATTTACTCATTAGGAGTATTCACACAAGCCATCATCAAAGATTTCTTTTGAGAACAACTTGTGGTGTTCTATGGAGTCTGAGTAACAACAAGTCTTCCCACATTTCCAGTACTCTCCACCTCTTTTGATAACCTTTGCAAAAGAATTTGCATTATCGCGATGGCCGCTTACTATTGATTTCTCATTGGCAGCAACCATTGGTCTTCACTGGAATTTGGGTTGCAATAATCCTCTCCAAAATCCTAGTCCTCTTTGCACTCATCCAGCAGAGGTCTGGTTAGTGCTTTCTCTCCTCAGTCTTTCCATCCTCCTTGACCCTCCTCACTTATTTGGTGTGGTGTCAGTTTATGGTGAGATACACACACATGCACACAAAAAAGAAGGGGTTGCTGGAATGCAAGGGCGCATGAGGTACCTTAAAATTATACCATTTTAATTTTCATTATTGTTATCTCAGCCATCCCTCTAATTCCAATTTTTCCCATTCTTTTTTCAAAGTTTTCAGTATTGTTCCTAGTGGTTAGTGGTATTATCTGGACTTTCTTCATCTTCCAGATCCCTGTTCCCAGTTCCATGTATTTGTGCCACTTCTCAGTTTTCTTGATCTTCAAGTCCGTTGCCAGTGTCTGCTGAAACAGCAAAATCTACAATCTACAGGAATTATTATTATTATTGTTATTGGCTAACAAGGAGCTTTCACGCAGGTCATAAACGATCTCTCCTTGAAAACAGCCTTTGGTGTTCTCTGGAAGCTGAGTGCCAACAAGTCTCCCCAGTTTTCCAATGCTTTCCACCTCTTCTGATAACATTTGCAAATGAATTTGCATTTTCACAACAGCCACCCACCATCCATCTCTCGCTAGCACCAGCCATTCCTCCACTGGAATTTGAGTGGCAATAAGCCTCCCCAAGATCCAGTTCTCTTCACACTTGTCCAACAGAGGTCTAGTTAGTGCTCTTTCTCCTCAGTCTTTCAATTATTCTTGACCCTTCCCGGCTATTTGGCATCATTCTTTTGTTGGGAGCGGTGATTGGGTAATGGAATGGGGGAGGGAT
Source organism: Euprymna scolopes (assembly GCF_053919585.1). Taxonomy (NCBI): domain Eukaryota; kingdom Metazoa; phylum Mollusca; class Cephalopoda; order Sepiida; family Sepiolidae; genus Euprymna; species Euprymna scolopes. The sequence goes on from NC_136496.1 coordinate 73,032,254, forward strand.
AGAGAACTTATGTATCTTCAATGTTCTTGGTTCCATGTAACGCTTCATGTTTTGTCTCTGCAGCAGTTCGTTTGGTTTATTCCCATTTTTGTTTTCTTGTCTCATCCTTTGTGGCTCATGTGTATTAGTCCCTGCATTCAAGAGTTTTCCTTAATATTTCAGCTGTTTTATTATGTTTACTGTTATTTGTTGTATTTTTCCAGTCATTTCTCTGATTCCAATTTCTCCCATTCTTTTTTCAAAGTTTTTTTTAATAATTCCTAGCGCTCTTGGGTACTATCTTAATTTTTTTATATCATCCATATCCCTTTCAGTTCTCTAGCTAGCTCTGTGTATATGTTCTGTTTCACTTTTTCTTTGATATTTGTCCTGTGGTCAGCTGGAACAGCAAAGTCTATGATTTGGCAGGCATTTTCTTTCTTGTTAATTATTACGACATCCGGTCTTCTTGCTTGGATGGGTTTATCCGTTTGTATATTCACGTCCCATAGGATTTTGTGATTTTCGTTTTTAGTTACTGTTGCTGGCTTATATTTGTACCATTTGTCTGCGTGTTCGAAATGCAGTTGTTTGCACAATTCTCAGTGTACTGCTCTCCCACTTGGTCATGCCTGTTCTTGTATTCCTTTTGAGCTAGTCTGCTACATTCACTTACTATATGGTTTATCGTTTTCTCTCTTTGTCCACAGAATCTGCATTTGCTGTTTTCTTGTGTTTTGTTGATCTTTGCTTTGATGTCATTGGTTCTTATTGAGTTATCTTGTGCTGTCGTTATTAGGGATTCAGTTACTCTGTTTACGTGTCCTTTTCTCATCCATGTCCAAGTGTTTTCGTTATTCTCATCTTCTGTCATCCTTACGAATCCGTGTAGTTGTTTCTCTTCCCATTTTTCTTTTCTTGTCTTATTCTTTGTCTGTTTTGTTGTTTATTCCAGTGTCGCTTGCTGCCATAATTGTCCTTTCAGTGTTTTGTGTTATGTAATTTTCTAGTTCTTTTTTGGTGTTATTCACACAGTCTTCTATAGATACCAGTCCCTTCCTGATGTCTTTCCTTTTCACGGAGAGTTGATCAAGATCGTCCTTTGGGTGTAGTGCATTGTGCATGATCATGAGTTTCCTGGTCTCCTGATGGAGCTGTCTTAGTTTTTCTTTGGTCCACACTATGAACGGTCCAGAGTATCTTACTAGTGATACTGCCCATGTATTTATAACTTTTATTAAGTTTCTGCTATATAATTTAGTTTCCAGAAGTTTTCTTGTTCTCCTGAAGTATTCCTTTCCAATTCTCTCTTTCATTTCTGTTGCTTTGATGTTGTCGGTTTTCAAAACTCCCAAGTATTTATAGACGTCTTGCTCCCCTAGTGCCCTCATCTCCATTTGGTTGGGCAGTTTCATGCCTTCTGTCGTCTCCAGTTTTTCCTTTCTTATAACTAGTAGTGCACGTTTTTTCTATACCAAATTCTATTTGGATATCCTGGTAGTGTTTATTAGTGTCTCTAGTTCATTTTCAGCCCTTGCAAAAAGTTTCATATCGTCCATGTACATCAGGTGGTCCATTTTTTCGTCTGTGTTAGAGAATTTGTATCCGGCTTGGCACTTTCTCAGTATATTGTTCAGGGGCATCATGCCTATGATGAACAGTAATGGTGATAGTGAATCTCCTTGGAAGATGCCTCTTTGTATGTTAATTTCTGTTATGTGTTGTCCAGGAGCTGCCAGTTCCAATCTCCACGTTTTCATTGCATTCTCTATCACTTTGATGACTCTGCTTGGTATTTTATACATTTTTAAGCATTCTATTATCCATGTTTGGGAGTATACTTTTTTGTAATTGATCCACACCATGTCGTATACTTTTTTGTAATTGATCCACACCATGGCGAGATTTTTTCTCCTTCTTTTTACCTCCTTTAGGATTTTTTGGTCTTATTATCATTATATTATTACGTTTATCGCTCCGTCCGTTATCATGCTGTGCATCTCTAAAAAAGGAAAGTGGAATATTCCAAAAAGTGGAATATTCCAAATAAACCTTGTCATATATATATATATATATATATATATATATATATATATATATATATATATATATATATATATATATATATATATATATATATATATATATATATATATATATATATATATAAATTGGTATCGCTGTTGAGGCAAAACTAATAAAAATGATTTGCCTTTCTTGGCCTTTTGGCTAAGATCAAAGTGTAGTATCTGTTCTTCAGGTGCTACATTTCAATTTCTTCTCTCTCAGTGGAAGAGAAATCCTTTATGACTAAGGCAATTTTTTTTCCACGTTAAAAAACGACCCTGGTGTCTAAATCTGTCCCGTGGGAAGGCATTGTGAATAGGTACTATGTTTAATGTAACAAAGTTTTAATATTAAAAAAGTAACTGGAAAAAGTTATTTCTGATTTAATTACAAAATGCCCTGGAAATGTCACTTCTGATTAATTATAAAATGCCCTGGAAAATGTCCATTCTGATTATTTTTTTTTTTGTTTACTTGCCTCCCCACAAGGGCGGAAATAGACATGAGGTCGGTTAAAAATTTAGGGGGAAAACCAGCTCCCCAAAAGGGGCACTCTGGTCAATAACAAAAATAAGAATTGTATCAGTAATGAAGGATTTCTCCTCTATTAACCAAAACCATAAAAGGGGGGATTCAAGTCACTGGAATGCTGAAACTGATACTACACTCAGAAATTCATGTTGAAGCAATGGTTGCCTAATCCGTAACCGTGTTAATGTTTGTATGTATTACTTTTGAAAAGCTGCTGAAACAGTTTATGATTTAAACATTACTTTATTTCAAGCAGTGGGTTACAGGATATGAAGTCAGTCCCGGTAATTACTCAAACTGTTTATGATTTAAACATTACTTTATTTCATGTATATTTTTAACAGTGGGGTGGGAAATATGAAGTCGGTTCTGGAAATGCCTGCAACCATTTACGTTTTGTACATTACTTTATTTAATGTATATTTTTAACAGTAGGATGGGAGATCAGAAGTCGGTCCCGGAAATGGCTGAAAAAGTTTACGATTTATAGATTACTTTATTTTATGTATATTTTCAACAGTGGGTTGGGGATTATAAGTCAGTTCCAGAAATGGCTGAAACAGTTTACTATTTAGACATTACATTATTTCATGTATATTTTTAGCAGTGGGTTTGGGATATAAATTCGGTCCCGGAAATGGCTGAAACAGTTTACTATTTAGACATTACATTATTTCATGTATATTTTTAGCAGTCGGTTGGGGATATAAAGTCAGTCCCGGAAATGGCTGAAACAGTTTACGATTAAAACATTACTTTATTTAATGTATATTTTCAACAGTGGGATGACGGATATGAAGTCAGTCCCGGGATTGAATGAGATGTGCAAATATATACTATCAGAAAGCGTCGCCCAGTATTGAATGAGATAGGTCAAAAGCATATAGTAGCAAAATACGCAGCGTCGCCCGGGATCGAATGAGATAGGTGAACGATATATATTAGCAGAATATGCAGCGGCATCTGGGATTAGATAAGATAGGTGAAGCATATATACTATGAGAATAGCCAGAATTGATTGATTTGTTTGTAATGAAATATATCAAAGTTATTATTTAAGTAAGGGGGAGCGACATAGTGGGTTAAAGTTATGAAAATTATTGTTAAAATGAGTAACATATCCAAGAATTATGAAAAATGATGAAATGTGAGTTACTTGATTGGTGTGTTTGTAATGATATAATAAGCCCAGACAATATATCAAATATATTATATAAATAAGTAGGAGGGAGAGGCATAATGTGGGTTTTTAATTATTGTCGAAATTAGTAACATATCCAAGATTATGAACAAAGATTAAATGTGAGTTAATCGAGTGTGTGTTTATAATAAAATTATCAGCCCAGGAAATATATCAAAGTAATTATGTTAGTAACAGAGGGTGATAAGGATGGTTTAAATTATGTTAAATAATTGTCGAAATTAGTAACATATCCAAGAATTATGAAAAATGTAATATGTTATTTAATGCATTAGTGTGTTTGCAATGAAATAATCAGACCAGACAATATATCAAAGTTATTATTTTAATAAGTGGGGTGATGATGTGGGTTAAAATGATGAAAAATGATTGTCGACATTAGTAACATATCCAAGAATTATGAAACATGACAAAATGTGAGTTAATTGATTGGTGTGTTTGAAATGAAATAATCATCCCAGATAATATATCAAAGTTATTATTTAAGTAGTGGGGGGGGGGGTGATAATGTGGGTTAAAAATATTAAAAATAATTGCCGAAATGAGTAACATATCCAAGAATTAAGAAAAATGATGAAGTGTGAGTTAATTGATAGTTGTGTTTCTTATGAAATAATCAGCCCAGACAATATATCAAAGTAATTTTTAGTAAGAGAAGGCGACGAGGATGGTTTAAATTATAAAAAATTATTGTCGAAATTAGTAACATATCCAAGAATTACGAAAAATGACGAAATGTGATTTAATTGATTGGTGTGTTTATAATAAAATAATCAGCCTAGACAATATATCAAAGTTATTATATAAGTAAAGGGGAAGGAGATAAGGAGGGCTTGTTACGAAAAATTATTGTCGAAATTAGTAACATATCCAAGAATTACGAAAAAATGATGAAATATTAGCTAATTGATTGGTGTTTGTAAGGAAAGAATCAGCCTAGACAATATATCAAAGTTATTATTTAACAAAGAGGGAAGGGCGAGAATGTGGGTTAAAATTATGAAAAATGATTGTCGAAATAAGTAACATATTCAAGAATTATGAAAAATGATTAAATGTGATTTCATGCATTGGTGTGTTTGCAATAAAATAATAAGCCAATACAATATTTCAAAGTTATTATTCTATTAAGGAGGGGGCGATAATGTAGGTATAAATTATGAAAAATGATTGTCGAAATTATTAATATACCCAAGAATTATGAAAAATGATGAAATGGAGGTTAATTGATTAGTGTGTTTGTAATGAAATAATCAGCCCAGCAAATGTATCAAAGTTATTATTTTAGTAAGGTTGGCCGACAACGTTGGTTTAAATTATAAAAAATATTGTCGAAATTAGTAACATATCCAAGAATTAAGAAATATGATGAAATGTGAGTTGATTGATGTGTGTGTTTGTAATGAAATAATCAGCCTAGACAATATATCAAAGTTATTATTTTAGTAAGGTGTGCGATATGGTGAGTTTAAATAATGAAAAATTATTGTCAAAATTAGTACCATATCCAAGAATTATTAAAAATTATGAAATGTGAGTTAATTGATAGTTGTGTTTTTTATGAAATAATCAGCCAATACAATATATCAAATTTAATATTTTAGTAAAGGGAGGGGCTTGAAATTATGAAATATTTTAGTAAAGGGAGGGGGTTGAAATTATGAAAAATTATTGTCGAACATAGCAACATATTCAATAATTATGAAAAATGATAAAATGTGAGTTAATTGACCGGTGTGTTTGTAATGAAATAATCAGCCCAGGAAATATATCAAAGTTATTATTTTAGTAAGGGGACAGTACAGTTTTAATAAAAAGTAGAATAATATGATTGTGCATTCATTCATGCTGAACAGAACGCTCACAGCATGCCCAGCAACAGTATATTACATATGAAAAATGCTGCTGTGGAATTTCCACAGGTCCCGCTAGTTATTATTATTATTATTATTATTATTATTATTATTATTATTATTATTATTACAACCACTACTACTACTACTACTACTACTATTAGCTTATTATGACCATAGTAAATTTCATTAATATATTATTAATTTTTTTTAAATTCGTTTTTATCACCAGTAATTCAAAATGAAATTAAAATCGTCACCCAAAATAATGTTTTACGAGCTAAGTCGTTTAAATTGAATCTAACTTGCAAAAGAGTTGATTTTATCGCTGGCCTACATTTTTTAAAACTAGACGCTTGTATCTAAAACTGTCTGTTTTACTTCCGGTTTGTCTATATGACAACCTATGCCGCTAACTTTTGTACCTTTTCTCCACGTTAAAAAAAGACCCTGGTGTCTAACTCTGTCCCGTGGGGAGGCATTGTAAATAGGTACAACCACGTACATTTTGCGATATGTTTGTGTTTTTCTTTTGTCTTTTGTTTTGTTTTATTGATATACAAATCTAAAGGTTTTTTATCAAGGTAACTTTTAAATCTTATAGTTTTGTGATTTTTCTAGCATTATTTTTATTTTATTTTCATTATCAATGATTTCATTATTAATTATTCAATTATTAATGATTTTATTATCTTATATATATTATGTATATTCTTATTCAGCTATTATTATTATTGTTGTTGTTGTTGTTGTTGTTGTTGTTGTTGTTGTTGCTATGTTTGTTGTTGTTGTTGTTTGTACTCTTTTCCTTTTTCTTTTCCTTATTTCTTTCTTCTCTCTTCCTTCCTTTTTTCTTCAATGATTTTTCTCCCTATTATAACATACACTTTTTAATATCTCCCTATTTTCTTCGTCTTCTTCCTTCTTCACGTATATTAAATGCTGTCATCTTTTTATTTTGAATGCCACGTGATATGTGATCTCCTGATAAAATTTGTCCTTGTAAACCTCCTGTAAAATTTTCATTACTGTCTAAACTTTTGTGTAAGCAATATCGCCTGAAGAGGTCTCTAGTTATTTGTAACTCGCTGACCGAAACAGGCCCATGAATGTATAGCGACATATTAATGCTTATGCAAAACAAATAAAAAGTATATCCTGCCCTAATTCCACATTGAGCACTCTTGCAATAACCCCGTTAAAACTTCATTGGCTTCTTTACCTCTGGAAAATATTAATCTGGAATTATATATATATAAAGTATTCGAAAAAATGGTGTTAAATTATAAGAGATGGTTATAAACCGGCGTATCATAATTCTTTGTTAGACATACAGCCGATAAATGTTGAGGGAATAGCCATGCAAAGGGCTGCTTATCGTTTCAAGTGTCAAACTGGATCTAAAAGTCACCACCTGACAGCAATTGCTCACCTACAAAATGTGAGAGAAAGTCGAAAGACGACGGCATGCAGCTACTCACCAAATGCCTTCAGTGCCTACACCTGCAGCTGCCGAGGGCTAAAATGCAAATCACTGGCGGGATTGAAACGTCATCAATGATTCAAGTACCAGTGAAACAATAGAAGAATTGTTAGAACCTCATACAACGAACATGACGGGGAGCGTCCATTATAGGGTAGAACCCCGGGGGATACGGTATTAAAAATTAGTAACAAAATACAGTACAGTATATAATACACATGTATATAATCAACTAACATTATAAATAACGCCGTAAGACGGGGTAAATACCGTAACCAGGGGTATGAAAAACATCGTATTCCACATCGTACCCTGAATAAAAACCGTGTCCTAGGGCCACCGTATCCCGGAATTCTACTGTATATACACGAGTGTACGTACAGTGTACACGCATACCCTGCGTCAAAAATGACAGTGTTTGCACAAGTAACGTTTAAATTGGTAAATTTAACAAAAAGTGTGAGTGGGCGTGGGAGGGGGTGTAAATTTGTATCAAGATGAAAAAAGTGGAAATAGAGTTGCTTTCTTAATTTTTGTTTAAAACCTGAAATGGATTTGTTTTTACTTCCGAACTTTTGTTCAACAAGCCACGCACACACACATATACACACGTATATATATATATGTGTGTGTGTGTGTGTGTGTGTGTGTGTGTGTGTGTGTGTGTGTGTGTGTGTGTGTGTGTGCATATCCTGTTAGGGAAATCTAGAAAGTAAATCTATTTCCATTTTTATTATTATGTATTAATAATAATAATATTAAATTATATATGTCGTCAAAGAGTAAATCTTTAACAAAGCACAACTTATCAAGATAAGAAAAATTCAACACTATTAAGAGGAGCAAACAATAATCTATATAAATCTCACCTGTCTGTTTAAATGCATGTATGTATGTATGTATGTATGTATGTATGTATGCCTAAAACTTTCGATAGAGGTGACGGATTTTCACGAGATCGGTATCGTTTTGAAGTTTGGCACTTCGGACGACAAATATCGAAAACTTAGCTAAAAACATTAATTTCTTCATCCTTAAATAGGCACTTTTCTATAGGAAGGGGTCGCTTTTTTCGCCGATATTTTCGAAAGTCATCCCTTCTTTTCGATTGACTAGCCTTAATTTAAACATTCGTCACTCCCGATTTGGCGATGGGCGGAACAGCAAAGACGTCACTTTTTTTCTTTTTCCCCACTTTCTTTTCCTCCTTCACTGGACGGTTGCGAGCCTGCCTGCTTACTACCACTTTTTTTTTTGCTCAACACACCCGGGCAACGCCATGCACGCAGGCTAGTATTAAATGAAAGATGAGGAATAAAAGTTATATTTAACTTTTTTATATCATCAAAACAATAAGAAAAAATAAAGGGGGGATTAAAAGACAACCTCTTTGGGCCATGGCATTTCGAAGCTAAATGCTTCTCACCAGAAGAGAAGAAGGACCAGAATTATACAAAATACAAATATATTAAAAAAAAATAAAAATAAAAAAAACTGGCTTAATAGCATTTAGATGTGAAATGAGAATGAATGAACAAGATAATATGGTAAAAAGTAATTAATATAAGGGTAAGTCGGAAAGGTAGTATATATTTAGGTAATAAAAAAATATAGGCCACTATGAAATAAGGGATCATTAAAAAAGTGCCAAAAATAAAAGAAAAAAAGGAAAATACGTGGAAGATATATGAGAGAGTGGAAAAAGAAAGAGAGAGAATAGGAGCAGTAACTAAGGGATACGGAAATACAAACATGAATAGATACACATAAAAATCAAACGATATGAAAGTTAAGAAAATAAGATTAGAAAAAAATGTCCAAGGAAATGTTCAAATGGTTTGTGTTACTATACACATAGATTCGAAAAAGTGGTCCCAAAACAAATAAATACCAAATAAATGTTATCAAAGGCAAGATAAGTTACTCTTCTACCTATCTGGAAAAGTTTTTAACGTGTAATCGCTTTGAAAACTATACAATGTTTATTGATATATTTTAGAAGAAAAACGGCGGCATGCTCGCTGTTGAACACGGTAAGTTTGGGAAAATGAGTTCAAACAAACAAATTATACAAAATACTGTTAGAAACCCACCGAATATATGTCCGCCTATGTCACGGTAACATATATTGAGTGAGTTTCTAACAGTATTTTGTATAATTTTTGTTGTTGTTTAAACTTGTTTTCCCAACCTTTAGCAACCATGCCGCCATTTGCTCTTTTCAAATACATCGGTAAACACTGTATGTTTTTCGAGCTGAATAAACATATTACATTAAATAAAAACACTAAAAATTATCCATTTAGGTAGAAAAGTAATTTATCTTGCCTTTGATAATATTTATTTGTTATATATGTTTTGTGACAACATTTTGAATCTATGTGTAATACAAAACCGGCAACTATTTACAAACTCAACAAGGTAAAAATTTGTGTAGCATCAGGTCTTAATACAATCCTTGTAAATCCAGGAAGTATTTGCATAGTATAACAAAATCCTTAGGATATCGGTAGAATCACGTGAAATGATATGAGAATGGAAAGATCCAGGTAGGAATTCTCGAAACGCGAATGTGATTAGTGAAATTCCAAGAACTGGTAGGTTTCAATCCCGTCAAGGTAAAGATTTATATTGGGATATAAAATTTAGTGCATAAACAAAAGATTACTATCAGATTACTAAAAAAAAAAAAAAAAAAAAAAAAAAAGGAGTGGGGGGGGGGAATGTAAAATAATTCCAAAACCGGCAAGGTCACGTTCTTATTAAATAAAATCCAAGATGGAAAATCCGTGATTAGAACGTTTAGCACATTAAAAAAAATGCAAAATCCAGATTTCAGATTCGATATTAGAGAAAAAAAAAAAAAACTCTTAGATGCTTTTAATTAATTAATTCACTATTTAAAAACGGTGGACATCAAAAAAAAAAAAAATTAATTATAAACAGTAAGACTATCTGTTTATTCATAATAAGTCTGAAGAGTCAGTCTTCCACAATTTATTTTTCACGAACCCTGCAAAATTCAATCATTAAAAAAAAAAGGAAATTATTTCAGAAATCTTTTGAAATTTCACGGGCAAAAACTATCAAATGTAATCAACGAATAATAAAAAATATTTCGTAAAACTTAAAATAATACTAATATTTTCCAATTGACCTACACTTTTACCGAAAAATTCGAGAAAAATCGTATAAATCGGCAACGATTACAACCCAAATATCATTCCATTATATTTTAATATGTAAAAAAAAACTATGAAAGCCCCCCCCCCCCCACAAAAAAAAATTCTGATAAGATTGCGTTGGGATGGGATATAAGAATTTTTGGCTGACGTACACGAGTCGGGCCCCGATGTTGTACGCAGCGCGTTCGGGGGAGCGTTTATTATTCTACTTTTTATTTTGGCTTGAACTTTGCGCTTTTCGGATGGATATATTGGGGGGGGGGAGATTATAGTTATATGTAATTATTAACAGGAAAAGTGACGGTAATAGAAATTACCCATTTGAGGTAGTTAGTGCAGACTGCAGAAGTACCGTGTTATTTTCATTGTTTACCTCAAAGCAGAAAACACAGAAACAGTTTTCTGCTTTAATATGATTGGTCAAATCTGTTCTGGCTATTTCTGAAACAATGCTGATTGGTCGATTATTCATTAGAGACTATTCATATCGGATATATATTGAACAAAGAAACGCATAATACTACGCCATTTTCGTTTTACCTACCAATATCCAAACATATAATTCAAACGACCGGTCGTTGACAGGCGGTGAAAATGAGTCCGAGCGAACTCAATATTCTAAGCGGTAATAATGATAATGTAGACATCGAAGTTTGTGACACCTCCAAGTTCAGACGGCTTTATGTTGAAGGCTTACCCCTAACCACCACAGAAAATGATGTTAGAACCTACTTTGCAAAATGGGGAGAAGTTGCCGAATGTCTTTTAACCAAGCACGCTACAACCTTTCTCGGCTACCTAACGTTCGTGTTTTCCAGCTCCGTGGACGCCGTACAGGCGAACCGACCGCATAAAATCCACTACGCCGATGTAGAGACTAGAAGAATACCACCGACGTATCGCCCGTTCAAGAAGCTATATGTGGGTGGTTTAAAAGGGGGCACTACGACTGGTCACGTGTTTGCAAGCTTCAGCCGCTTTGGACGAGTTCGGGCGGTGGATATGATCAAAGACAAGAACACCGGTCGGTGTCGCGGGTTCTGTTTTGTGACCTTTGATGATTACGATTCGGCGGAGAAGTGCGTCTTGAACGTGCCGCTCGTTCTAAACAACAAAGTCGTTCGGATCCAGAAAGCCGTACCCGTCTCTGAAATGATCAATATGACTGAAGAACCCGGAAACTGCAAAGATTCGTATTCGAATCCTTCTGTGGACCTCTCTGAGGTTTTCCAAAAGGAAGCCAGAAAATCAACCAGCAGTACAGACTCTGGTGTTTATCTCGAAAATTCGACGCCTGAAAAACCGTTTAATCCCTCACTTAGACGGGACTATTCTACCAGTCAGAATAAGTTTGGCTTCTCGAATAAATCCAAACGTGCCCTCTTCCCGAACTACAAAGCGACTAACTCGAACGATATCGGCTTCAATTACTATCCAACGTTACAACCGAACACTTGCTATCCATCTTTCCTACCTAACCCAATGTTGACTCCACTCAACGTAGGTCCCAACTACCTTGTTTCTTATCCGAATAACCATGCACCTGGTGGTATGCAGTGTCCTATTTATCCGGATCCTTTCGGGGCGAATTCTATCCCGCTAAACGTGCCCTGTAATGTTCCCCCTCCAAACTTGTCAAATCCCAACGCCGGTTTTCCTTTCGTATTCAAAAATAACCAGAACGTTCACCGCAGTCAGATTCCTACCGTTCCGATGTTCCACTCGGTTCCAATGATGTGCAACCCCGCTAATCCCGGTTTCGTGTGCCCTTATCCAAACGCGTTCACTTGACTGGAATAAGTTAATTTTTAGTCCGAATTTTTAACCAGAAATAAACTTACAGTTAAACCGGGTTCTTCTGAAATGTGAAACTTTATCGTTCAATAGTTGTTGCCTTATTTTTCGATTAATCCGGGGTTTTTTCGTCCGTCTCCCACCTTGTTTTCGCTTTTACAAACCGGCCATGTTCGCGCACCCTTCTGGTCGTATCCGTCCGATGCCGACACTTCTATACCGTCAACATTCTTAACTCTTCATATTTCTCATTTTCTTTGCTCAACTGTACATGTCTAACCCCATTCACAAACCCACCTACCCACGATTTTTATATATATTTAAAAAAATCTATGCGATCCTTTTGTTTGCATACTATTTCTGTAGACCTTCCATCTTTATTCATCAACTCCTATTATGTAGATTTTAATCTATATAACCGAAAACGCAGTATTCTATGGTAGGAATCTGTTTTCAAAAAGTACGAAAATTCAATATTCTAGTAAAGTTTCAATTTTAAGACTCGCTCTTATTGACTCGTTTAGAATCCGTATTAAATAAGCTTAACAACTTAAAGCTACAACATTCGCTTTAATAATTTGTAATAAATCTATTTATCTCGTCCGTTTATTTAAAACCAATTCCTTCCAACTGGGCATCGCACTGGGATAATGTACTATACTGATCAAAACTCAAAGAACGTTTTGCAATTTATTCTGATAATCTCAATAAGATTGTCGAACTGAAAACTTACAGAAAGCAACTTTTTTTTATGGTATGGGGATCCTTTATGAATTTAGGAAAACTCGTCCCGGGAAAACTCGTCTCGGGAAAACTCGTCCCCTTTCGCTAGGTAGGAAAACTGGTCCTGTATTGAATAAATATCGATTGAAAACACATTTTATGATCGTTCTTGAAGGAGATATTGCTTTTTAAAATAGACTATAGCCCCCCCCCCATAATATTTAAAAAAAATATTTTTACTTGTTTAATGTTTTTTTTTGTTTTTTTTTTTCTACCTAACTGGCTAAGTTCTTAGTGGTTTCACTTATTTTGAAGCGTTTATTATGTTCATAAAAAGTTAATTAAAAAAATTTTTGGTTCTTATTTTAACGATGTTTTTTGGAGTCATAAAAACAATAATAAAAAAAACAAAACAAAAAAATTAAAAACTGGGAGCGTTACTTTTTTTTTTGGTTTTTTAATTATGATAGTTTTTTGTTATGTTTTCGTTTTCTCTCATACCAAATGCAATGCACTCATGCGTTATTTAAAATTATAATTCTATCAATTATCAACATTTATTGTCGTCCTGTCAAATTTTGCAAAAATTAACTAATAAATCAAAAGCGAAATATTTTTTTGGCGCGAGAGATGCCATGCTAACAATCTCTCGTTAACTCATTTTTAATTTTTTTAATTTTTACTTCAAAATTCTAAAATCAATCATTCAGAGAAAAAGTAATCACTAAATAAATTTATTAATCAATTTTATTGAAAACTCCGCTATCGTTTATCAAGAATCTTTTTAATTTCATTTTTTGTTGGTTGTTTTTCCGAGGGAGATATAACCCCCCCCCTCTCTAAATTATATTTAAAAAAATATTAAAATTTTGGTTTGTATTACTGTACACATAGATTCGAAAAATAATAAACTAGACAAAATGCTGTTAGAAATTCGCTCAATATATATTACCGTGACATAGGTTGACATATATTCGGTGTTTTTTTTTAATAGTATTTTGTCTAGTTTATTATTTATAACACCTATTCCCGAACTTACTGTGTTTAAGAGAGAGTCGGCCGCTATTTTGAATTGTCCAATACATCGGTAAACACTGTATGTTTTTCGAGCTGAATAAACATGTTACATGGAATAAAAACACGAAAAATATATCCAGTTTGGTAGGAAAGTAACTTATCTTGCCTTTGATAACATTTATTTGTTATATATTTGTTTTTTGACAATTTTTTCGAATCTGTGTACAGTAATACAAACCCAAATCGATTTTACCCTTTTATAACAACAGTAAATAAGTAAATTCTTTTTATATTAATATAAAAAAATATGCGGTCTCGTTTATGAACATAATAAACGCTTTAAAATAAGTGAAACCACTAAGAACTTAGCCAGTTAGGTAGAAAACGGACACTTAGAAAATCGATTTTATTTAAAAAAAAAAAAAAAAAAAAAAATTAAACAAGTAAAAATTTTTTTTTTTTCAATATTATGGGGGGGGGCTATAGTCTATTTAAAAAAAAAAACAATTTCTCCTTCAAGAACGATCATAAAATGTGTTTTCAATCGATATTAATTCAATAAGGGACCAGTTTTCCTACCTAGCGAAAGGGGACGAGTTTTCCCGGGACGAGTTTTCCGGGCACCATCCTTTATATAGCAGGGGGCTGAAGTGTTTCTGATCATGATTTATGGAAGTAGTCGAACAGTCAACGATGCTAAATGAAACAATTTATTCCCCACCTCCTCTAGATTGTGTGTCCCAGTCCCACACACCCTCAACCACGAAAACTTTCACTTAATTACTTGAAGATTATTGAACCAATTGTTCAATAAGATTCAAACAAAGTGCGGTTTTATCGTAAATTGCTTCCGTCACTTCAGGTTTAAACTGTAAACTTTAATCGAAAACTTTCAAGCCAATATGGATTTCCTGGTATAGATTGACTGAATGGTATAGTTCGCCACCTGGGAACTGTATCCCTTGATTTCACAAGTAACTAACATTTATTGGCTAGTTTTTAATACTTTTTTTTTTTTCCTTAATAAATCCTTCGATAAAGATCTTGGCGAGTGAGGGCGAAACCGGCTGACTTTTGTTGTTTACCATATTTAAAAAAGCCTTCAGTTAAGTGCAATATTGAAATTCCACCAAAATCATGAAATATAAAATTTAAACTTTTTTTTTTTTTTTTTTTTTTTTTTATAAGAAAAAAAAACTCGTGGATAAGTCTATGGAATAGATTAACGGATTAAAAGGGGTCTTTTATTTGTAGGAATCCTCGCTTGTGGAGTGTAAGAACCTGTCGCTTTCTGTCTGCTGTATGTGATTTTAACTTTTCTAATATTCATGAAGTGTAAAAAAAAATCCATTCAAGGAATTTCTGAACTGCTGGAGGAATAGCACTTTCCTCGAATTCTATGCTGCATAATCTTTTCACTTCGTTATGAAATGTTTCTCTAATGAATTAGATCGCTTAAATATTAGGGACTTTGTTTCAACACTCCTTGGTATAGAAAATCAAAACATTTCAAGTCTCCCTAATCCTTGTAATATTAGGATGTCGTGTTTTAAATTGAAAGGTAAAAGTAACCACTCAAATTTTTAATATTCGAATAAAGACTTATTCCAATTTGGCACGCCTTTCTGTGTAACTCCCAACTGAAGTAATCGGATTTGAAACTGGAAATTTTATCTAAGCTTCTGCTTGTTACTCCAAACTTCTAGAACTCTCGAATGTTCATAAAAACTGAGCCGGTGCTTGATAATTTTAAAACCAACGCATCTCCGGTGAAAACATACTTCGGATCTTAAAAGGTGTGCTTTTATACACTACATATTATAAATATAATCTACGATACGTATATTAATAGAATAGAAATTCATATGTATATTAATACATGCTATGGAGCGATCTTATCAAACTAAAGAGTTGGTGGACAGCCCAACTTTTCTAGGATGGCAAACAGACCATCTCTACTGACCATGTCAAAAGCTTTCGTGAGGTCCACGAATGTGATATGGAGAGGCCTACGTTGTTCTCTGCATTTTTTTTCCTGGATTTGACGCACTGAAAATATTATGTCCGTGGTTGAGCGCCCGCTGCGAAAGCCGCATTGCGATTCTGGATAAACGCGGTTTGCAATCTGCTGGATGATTATGGTTAATACAGGCGAAAGTTGGCGCCATCTTTCGTCCTGAAGAACGCTGAATTTAAATTCAACTTTTTATACACTACTAATGTATATGTGGTATTAGTCGCAAGGCTAATTTTCATAATTCAATGGTTTTGATTTCAATGAGAAATAGTTTCGGAATACTTGCTTTTCTAGACCATTTTTATCTTAAAATGGCCGAATTAAAGTTGCAATCAATTTCTAAGTTGCAAGTGAACGGGTAAATTCAATCCTCTTTCTTTTACTCTCACAGTTAAAAGTAATTTGTATCGAAAATACCAAAATGTTAATGTTTGTCTATACAAATAAACTTTTCGTTACTAAAGAAATGTTGGTTTTAAATTTGTTTCAAGTGAGAAGTGGTTGCTTTACGAAGCGATAGCAAACCAACTAGTACATCCATATTTTCATTACTAGTAATATAACAAGCGAATCACATTGGCTAATTAGGTACAGTAAGCATCACTTGCGATATAAAACTAATGGCACTTTTTTATATATATATAACTGAAAATGCCCAGTAGTTTTCTATGGTAGGATTTTTCTTCACCAAGAAGCATGAAAATTCGGAAATATTCTAGACGTTCAGTTCGTTCTCCCATGAGAACGAAATATGAATGTTTGTGTAGCTTACTTGCCATAAATGTTTTTCTCCTTCCATACTATGCTCCACTCGCGTACTTAGCTAAGTTCAACGTGAAAATAGATACACGCATTATATTATACTACCTTACGTGTTTCTATACAAGAAATAATGCATAGCTATAGTTGACACCCACAAAGATTTATTTTACTAGAAAACATTTAACATTCTAACGACGTTAACGGTAGATTTTTTTTTTTTTTTTTTTTTTTTTTTTTAGACAAATTTCCATATGGAAATAAAACATATCGGCAGAAAGTTACGTATTAGCTAACATAAAAATTATTTTTTATAGATAGCACTCTACTTGGATACAAATAAGCTTTATTTAACGAACTAGCCTGGGTGGCCGAGTGTTTGGAGGTGTTGAGCAAAAAAAAAAAAAAAAAAAAAAAAAAAATGTAGCCGGCAGGCCCAAACCCGTACCGCGAAGTAAAACACGTACGTATTTGCTGTTGCGCCCATCGCCAAACTGGAAGTGACGTAGGTTTAAATTAACGCTAGTCAATCGAAAAAATCGACCCCTCCCCGTAGAAAGTTTTAGACATACATACATTTAAACATAGGTGAGATTTATATTATAGACTAGCAATTAAAAATTGAGGTCAAACATCACGCTTGCGAGACAGTTTAAGTGCGTGTTTAATGAGGTCAAATCAGCACTTAATTTTACTGAGGGATAGTTTGTTTTTGTGTTTTTACCCCGACTTTGTCTGGTTTTGTTTCCCCAACGTGTTGGGGTAAACCAGCTCCCTCGTTTATTAGGGGTAGGGGGTGTTCAAATGAAAACAATTGTCTGATATGACGGTGAAAACCGACATTGACAAAACGTCCATTGTTTTCTGGGCGCTACCCAGGCCGAGAACCGCGCCTTAGTTTCACCAGTTTCGCTTTTATACGAAAAAGCTGAATCAACACAAGAGGGGCCGAAATAGCAAGAATTGTGTAAAACTCGACGTAAATAAATCTAGCCACGACACGTGTTCGCAATTCGTACATATTATGATCTACAGGGTATATAAGTTCTAAGCGATAGTAACCCCCCCCCCCGAAAAAGCCTTCCTTGGGTGTACAAAACTCTTGTGCACGTTTTGCCTATATATATATATATAATATACATGCACCTGTGTAGTTCCCGACCATAAGAGGCCATTTTTGGATATAACAAAGACTCACACCGACACTTTTGCATTTGGAGATGTTATTTTAGTTTAGAAAAAAAAAAAAAAAAAAAAACACATGTATTCGGAAAACAAGTGCTAGTATAGCCAGCATCCAACACCTTCTTACAAGATATAAATATTTATATATTGAGCAAGTAGATCATTTTCTATCTCTAAAGTATAACAAGTGTTCAATTAAAAATGAAATTAAAAGTCCGAATTAACTTTGCCTATGGAGCATTCAGCAAACTAATAAAGTGCATCTTCAAAAAAAAAAAAAAAACTAAACTCATGGTATACCACATTATTGTAATCTTTTCGTAGGAGTGAAGCCCGGGCTGTTTGCTGGTGTGATCTCAAACTAGGAAAATTCTACCATCTATACTAAACATCAAAGGTAAGAGTACTTAACCAACACACGTGTCCTTGAGAGATCAAACAACTGCAGTTTCAAGGGCCACTATCATGCAGCACAAACTGATAAACACTGGATTTGACATTCACATCAAGGGAAAATAACAGCTCGGAACTGGCATCTATGGCACTAAACAATGCAAAAGACTAAATAAAAGGCAAGAAAAAACTGAACAGCCTGCTGCCCACACAGATTCTATGCTTAGATTAGCTTTGGGGGTCATTGCCTTGCCATCCTCAGCACTGGGTAGGGTATTGAGCAATAGACATTCTTGGGTTCATTTTGTTTGTCTGGCTGTTGAAGTCTGTTTCATTTTGGTTGTCTTCCTGCTTCATAAGAATTTCCTACTTCGTACTGGCTTATTACTTTCACGTGTATGTGTTACTTTGGGGGGGTTTGTAAAGATTTCTATTGGTTGAAAATACTCTGCAGTTCACACGTTCATGTCAAGCTTTGAGGAGGAAACAAATTCCAATAAATATCACGGTGACACTTATTGGGTGCATTTCTATCAGTATTTCGTTTATTTTTCGAGTTTTGAGTCATTATCTACATTCCAAAGACAGCATCTTCTTGTCAGTTTAACTTACCAACTTGATACTGCTTGTTTTCGAACCGAATAAACGCTTTAAATATGTTAAAACACAAACTGCTTCACAAGAGTTACTTATGTCTTTGATAATATTTGTCTATATTTTTTAGCACTTTTTGGTTTGTTGTCTATTGTAAAACACCCAATAATTTAACAATAAATAAAAATGCTGACAGTAATAGAAATTACCAATTTGAGGTAGTTAGTGCAGTATCTGTTGTTAGATTCTCATAGGAAGTACCTCCTTTTTTTATGTTTTAAGTGAAAGAAATACTATTAGACCTTCTTTGTATATGTTTGGCTGTTATAAGTAGGGCTATGACAACAGCATATTCTTTTCATTGTTTTAACCCTCGAATATATATATCCGACACAGTTAATCAACCGAGAACCACATCAGTCTACATAAACACATAAGATATCATACCTGAGAATAATATGCTGTTGTTCTAGCCCTAGTCATAAGACATCTTTAAGTTGTCCTTTTGCTTTTTAGATTGATTATGGGTAGTGTAGCATCTGTTGTGATACTGAACTTATAGGCATTACCTTTTGTGAGAGGGGGATCTTTCTAGATGTTGTCTTTTGGGGGGGGGGTTAGTATAGTATGTTCTGCTGTCATTCTACCAGCGATTCTTTTTGGAAGACAGTGTAGTATTTGTTCATTGATTCATGACATCATCTCAGACCTAACTTCCTATGTGGGGGAGTGTAGTATATTTTTATTTGTCGTCATACATTCCTGCAAGGATATACCTCTTCCTTGAGGTGGAGGCAGTATTAGTATGTTTTTCATTATATCATCCTTTCATGATTACATTTTTTGTGGTAGTATAGTACCTGTTCTGTTATATTCTCTGAGGAGTTACCTTTCTTTTGGGGGTCAATGCAATATACATTCCTTCACCCTGATACCATTCTCTTAGGCATGTGATCGAAGGGAGTATATTTTTTTGTGTGCGTGTGTATATATAAATGAAAATGTCTGTCAACAAATAAAAAAAGTATTAAATTTTAAAAAAAATTTAGTTCTGATTTGTTTCATGTTTTGGGTCAGACATTGCATTTGTAGTGCCGATTGGTTCCACTTAAATTTTTCCTTAATTTTTTGCATTGAATATTGAAAGCGGAGGTGAGATCAATTATGGTTGCATGAAGAAATATATATATATATTATATATACTTTGAAGTTTCTTTAAAACGATTAAAAAAAAAAATTGTCCTTCATTGGAACATTATTTTGTCAGTAAGTTAATTAATCTCCCGTATCTCTGAATAGATTTACTTACATGAACAAACAATAGTACCAATGTTCTTAAAAGGATCATCAGTTGTTTACCATGAAACACTTTTGGGGGATCTATATATATATATATATATATATATATATATAGATATAAAATGTAGTAATGATAAATAAGATTGTACATCTAAAAACCAAAAGTAGGTTGTAAGGACGTATGGTGTAGAAATCTGAAACTAGTTTATGTGCAAGAAGTGTAAAACAATGGACATTAATGATTTAACGATCATAAAATTCATATTTAAATTGTCCGCAAGGACCTGTGACAGAGTACTTGATTAAATTCAGTTAATCAGTTCAATCCTCAGTATGGGCGACACTTAAGATACAATTGCAAATTGCTTAGATTTTGCACATAATATAAAAACCCAAACATTGCATTTTTACTTCCTCTTTCCTTTTAAAGACAACACTGAGGTACAACACAATCCTACCAAGACCTTTTGGCTCCAAAAGCCTTCAACAGACTCAAGAGACACACACAAACTACTAAACATAGCGACAGCATATATACACTGCTAAACGAACTCAAGTACACAGTTTGTATTGTTGGGAAGAGGAGGACTTGTGCCTGACTTTATGGTTCTTGTAGGAAGACACGTAGAATCAAAAAGGTGCCATTAAAACATGGCAAAGACACCTTGATGATAAAAAAAATGTATCGTCAATCAGATTTTATCTCGGCTGATTTTAACAAAGGTTTATAAAATTGAGGGCTTGCAAACAGTCAGGAAGGCTGAACCAAATGAACTTGTCACCTGAGACTTGTAAATCAAGTTCTTCTCTGTTCTTTCTTTGATGATATGTATTCATTTTTCTTTCTTTTTCTCACTTTCTTCCTCTTTCATTTTTGGCACAACGAGAGAGAAGATTTTAGCAGTTGGAATTTCGATTTTGTTCACATTGAACAAAACAAGCCTATATAATTAATTCTCTGAAGAGAGTTAATGATGCCAAAAATGAATCTAAGACCCGTTGACCCAATTGGGTATAGCTCCTTAATTAAAAGGGATGTGTCATGCCAAGGATGTGATAGCCTTTCCAAAAAGTGTCCCCCAAGGCACCGACACACCAACTTACACACTTCAGCAAACGATCATACACACTTTGTCAAAGGGGAAACACTCACACTGTACAAGGGTTGTTCCAAAAGTAAAGCCTCCTATTTTTTTAACTCAAAAAGTTGAAGGGCTACAAAGACAAGACTGATTCCATTAAAATGAGTGGCATTGTGTGCTCAAGAATTTATTTTTCTACATAGTCACCACCATTCTAAATGTACTTTTACCAGTAATTCAATGATGTATCCATTTCTAATGTATGTCCATAACAGGGATTGCTTTCTTAGTCTCACACTGTCAATATCTACAACAGAGAGATGAAACTTTCAGGTCATATATGCATAAGTACAGTTATCATAACAATGCAATTTGCAATCCCTTCTGATCCATTCAGGCGGAATGAAAAATAAAATAGGAGACATTACTTTTGGAACACCCCTCATATGTACACATCTACAATGGCTATCCTATTTGCGTATAAACGCACATGGTGGCAGCCGAAACAAACACATAGCAGAGTGTGTCACAAGGAACATAGGATAAGTAATAACTCAACTCCTTTTTCTTTTGTAAAACGCCATTTATTTCCAGATACTTTCCAGAATAAAACGTGATTGTCTTCTCTCACATGATCATGCTCCTTTTCTCTTACCTCTGTCCCCTTGAACATCATACGCGCCTCAAACGTGGTCTCAAATGTGCTCGTCTGTCCGTTTCACACATTTTTTTTATAGCCTTTTCCTTTATTCTTACAGTGATGTCATTTTGCATTCTGTATGCATTTAGATATGCACATCCACACCCTTTATACAAATCTTCAGTTCGGAGGTTAAAAGATTCTCTGAACTTTCATATTTTACCAATTCTTTATTTATTTTTTTAATTCTTTATTCATTTTTTTTACATGGAAGTCACCACTTATCAAAGCCCGGAGGCCACTTGGGGATAAGGGTTATTGTGTGTACAGTAATCAATGGGATAATATCAGAGTAATCGTTAGTAATGGAGATTTGATAAAGTGTCTTACTTAAGGGGTCGGTTCATCAGGAATTTGTTTATGTTGGACTTGAAGACATCCAAGTTGTAGTCAGGTGAGAAACAGGTAGACGGAACAGAGTTCCACAGGCATGCATTTCTAAGAAATAAGCTTTGTTCATGGAATCTACATTTTGGTTTTGGCACAGTTAAAAAGTGGGGAAAATTTTTGACAGTGGTTTCAGCTAAACGGGTGTTTATCGTGAAAGATTAGCGAGGGAGGGACCAGAGATTGGAGCTCAGACGAGCACTTGCCATGGAAGTAACGATAAAACAAAGACAGGCTCGCAAAGTCTCTTCTATGGGAGAGAGGTTGTAGGGAAGAGAAAAGGGCATCCCCCACTAAGCCACAAAGTCTATTTTGTACTCTGTCAAGGCAGGATAGGCTGTTTTTAGCAACTCCTGCCCAGATGTGGCAGCAGTACTTCATCCTTGGACGTACTTGGCTTTTATATAGATAGAGAATTGCATCAGCAGTGAGATATCTTCTGGAGCGGTAGAAGGATCCTATCATCTTTCCAGCAACCTTGGCAACAGACTTGATGTACGTGTTCCATTTCAGGTCAGGAGTAAAGGTCAGTCCCAGAAGCTTATCAAAACATGGAGCCTCCCCTAGAGGAGAGCCATCCATTTCAATTGATGCCAGATGGGGATCAGTGTTGATGATGTAAAGATAGGAGCTTAGTTTTAGATGCATTAAAAGTAACCAGCCTCCTCTTCCCCCACTGTGCCGTGCACTCAAGATCAGAGGAGAGAGAATCAATTTCTGATTGTTGATAAAAATTGTTATTCTCTCTTTACATATTGCCTCTCCTCCTGCTTTCCCACTTAACAAAAAATCAAAATAAACGCATTATACTTTCGATAATTTATACACACGTGTACAGCTTTTTACACGCACATCAAATAAATATTGTTATCAACCATGCTTCATCGTTTCATCACCTCAGCCTTTAGAGGATTTTTCCCCCTCCCCCATTTTTCCTCTCTCTATCCACTGCTTCTAAAATATTGTACACATTCATTAAAGTGGAAAACGCCTGTCTACAAGTTCCAGGGAGATGGATGTATATCAGATATTTACTAGTCTTCTTTTACTGTGGTTGAAAGAGTATGAGTTTTTTTTTTGTTTTTTCTTTAAATCCCAAACAAGCAATATTGTCACTTGGAATGTAAAGGGCTACTATTTGGGATCATGTCTAAAAGGAGATTGTGGGGAGTTGAGCAGTAAGATGTCTCTTTACATTACGTTTAAACTTCTGTAGGTTAGTACAATCAAGGAAACATAAAACAAGGAGAGAATGCCAAAGTCTAGCAGTCCGAGAGAAGAAGCTATTAGAGTAGAACGATTTCTGGCATCTAAGGACCTATTAAATTCTATTAAATCTATCCTGTTCATTTACATATTAATTGAGAACAGGTATGACCCCCTCCTCCCCCAATATATATATATACATATATATATATAGATAAAATAGTGACTTAATTGATAGTAGATATTGTATTTTGGCATTAAATGACTTCAAAGGTGTTGCTTTGTTATAAAACAAAAACCAAACCGGAACATAACATACTTGAAAATGGACACATTTTTTTTACATTTGAAATATAAACATTTGTTTAAAAAAAAAACAATGTTTATTAAAAATAAAAAGTACATTTTATTGTATGGTCTTCAAATTTTCAGTTGCTTGCATTTTGAGATGTTTGGGAAGTGTCTGTCTCCTCTGAGGCTGTTTCATCGTCGAAACTGGGTAACTCGAATGGAGAGAGAACTTGGAAAAGAGAAAGGCTGAAAAAGAGAGTAAAAGAAAAGTGGTTTCAAATAACGACATAACGATAGAGAAATTACCCATCTTAGGAACGGCAATGTAGTTTTTATTTTGTCATGTTTCGGTATAAAGACTTATTTCAATAGTCGGATATACATTTTAGACATGGTAAAATAACTTCATAATCACCAGCCCCTCCCTTTTTTTTTTTTTTTCTGATTAATGAAATTTATTTTAGGGTTTGTTTAAAGAAAAATGAAAATTTACAACAGTGCACAAGGATTGAACTCACAAGATTATGGAAATTTTGTCTTTAATATTCCTGCCTTTTTCTTTTTACCATTTTTCATTTATTCACACAAAAGGATAGAAACACGCCACACATCCATACCACATTGTTATTATTTAGTGTTTATCTTGTTTTATATAATGTCACATATATGTTTATGGATTTCTATATATTTTCCCCTAAATTAATTAAATGATAATTATGAATTTAAGAACATAGATGCTAGACACAACAGGATTTAATATAGATTATATTCAGTGTAATGCCAAGGGTGGGGGTGAAAGGCAGGTGGAAGGCCTTTTTGAAAATTCAGATACCTTCAATTTTTGTGAAATTTTAGCAATCAATATTAGACATCGATTAATAAATATTCCCCAAATTTTAGTTTTTTTTGGAGAATTTTAATGGATTTTTTTTCACGGCATAATATGAAAATTCAAATATTTCAGATTTGCATTAAATTTGATATAAATTAACAAAAATTGCCTGCATTTCAATTTCTTAAGATTCCTTAAGCTTTAACCTTAAGTTTTAAATATTTTCTTGAATGAAAATCAAGTCATGGATTTTAATAAGGCATTACCTCCTCTTTTTTGAGAGTAGACAATATATGATCATTTCTTTCCAGGATTACCTTCTCCTTTTTTTGGTGGTGGTGGTAGGTAATGTATCTGTTCTGCTCATATGATATCATCCTCCCAGGCATGTTTTTTGCCTGGGAGGATGATTAGGAGGAGACAAGTAGTATAGCATATTGTTTGTACATCATGATACCATCCTCCCTGTCATTACCTCCTCTTTTGTTCACCATGATCGTTTCAGGCTTGCAAATATATGCGACTGGTGGAAGTATCTTTTTTGTCAGTATTTAATAAGAGTTCATATTTATACATTAGCCGAGTTCGCCTGAGAGACATTTTACTTCCATTTTTGTTTCATGAAGGAGACACAAAAGTTAACTTGAAATAAATGTTCAATAGGTTTATTTATAGTGTATTCATACAAACATTGGCTACACATGTGCATAGATGTTTCTGATGCAACACTTTTAGAAAAGCAGTGCCTTCCTGCCTTGAAGACGCTGCATCTCTAAAGGAGTCACAGCAGAAACATGTATGCACATGTGTAGCCAATGTTTGTATAAATAAATATACTATAATTATGCTCTGCTTATATTTGAGCACTTTTTGATAAACACCAGAGTTTCAGTGGATTTACATCAAAGAAACCAAAACGATACAATCATTATATAATAGATTAATTTCTGCTTAAACATTTGAAATAATTTTTAAGTTTAAATAATCGATTCAGTTACAATGTATTTGTTTTACTACTATAAAAGCAATAAATTATATCTACCCGGTATTGTCCGGGAAATTGTTTTACTTTCATTTTGTTTGAAAAAAATGAATTGAAATAAATATGTAATTACCGGAAAAAGTACATTCTTTAATTTAAAATCGATGACAATTTTAAGGTTGTTTCTCTTTTATTTTATTAATTTTTTTTTTTTTTTTTTTTAGAATTTGAACAAAATTTTTATTGAAGTTAATTTTTTGGTCATTAAATAAATTGGATGAAATTGCTTAAAATTAAAACTTGATTTTAACAGATGCATTTACACGTGTAACGTTACACTTCAATAATTGTCAGAATGATTACAAGAAAAACCCAAATTGATTTGGATGCCGTTAAACTGTCTGGCAAGAATTTAACTTTTTCGGCACAAGGTTGAGTATTATGGTTCCTTTGTGTTGATAAAAAAGAGAGACAAGTATTGCCTGAAGAGGACACAAAAATTGAAATGTGCAATTCTCAAAGAAGAGATATGTTGCTTAACTTAAAACAATGACAAGTTGAGCAGATTTTTTAAAATACGTTTATAAATTAACTAAATTTTTAAAAATTTTTACTCTCATCTCAAACAAGGCACATTGCCAGTTGGACATAAGGGGCTATTCCTTGAAAACACTACAGGGACACTACATAGGGGGAGTGAGCAGCGAGATGTCTGTTCACATTACTTTTAAACTTCTGCATGTCAGTACAATCAGGATACAGGGAGGGAGCTTCAAAATTTAGTGTAACCCAACCACCTGTGATGGTCGAAATTACATCAGTAAGTGAATTAGAGCTGAATTAAAGCCTTTCATTATGTAAACAATCCCAGGCAACTGTCAGCGTCCTTGCTGGCCAAATTGTTAGCTGATAGTAGAATACAAGAGGGAAAAAAAACTTCAGGAATGAGGAGTTTGATAATAATAACCTTAACAATAATATTGTTTTTTGATGGGTAATGTTTTGTCTCTAATATGATCTTGAGGTCAAAGGCTTTTAGTTTTTGCCTGTATGGGAAAACTGATAATGAAAAATTTCATTTCTGTTGGAAAAATCACCTAATTAATATGCACAAGTGATTTGGCAAATTAGCCAATCAAGGCATCTCAGGCCCCACACCACTACTTTCAAATAAAAAGATGTGCAGAGCATTTTTTCGACAGTTGAGAGCAGAAAATCCGGTTGGAGTCGAAAGTTGGGTTTGTCCACTCCACCCGCACCATGCTCCCCGTTCACTGACCATCCAATAAAGAGAGAGAAGAGACAATCGGCTGTCAGTAAAAAGACTCAGTTGAGTTGCTGTCGAAGCAGATTGTTTGTTGAAAGAAAAAGACATTGCATATTTTTTTTCCTTTTCTCCTGTTCATAACTTTTTCTTGTATTTGGAATTTATTTAAAAATCAATCTTTTTAAATGAAAGCCAATTAATGGTTGCGATGGCATTAATAAATACCCGACAAATGAATGATACCAATTGAAAGTAATTTCTTTCCGGAGAAAAGTTGGCGAACCCAACGCCTGTGAATATGGTCCGCAACGTAAGTACTTCTTGGAGACTCCGAGTTGTGTGTTGTGTATTTTGTTTTTTTTCATTATTTTATATTAATATCAACAAACTACAAGTGATTCAAACTGTTCAACAATGATAGTAGATATATAATAATGAACCTGCAGGATTTTACCAAATGATAACATTATAAACTTTTTTGTATTGGGGTGTATAAACACCTCATGGGATTAACCATGTTTGGAATACCCAGGTGACTAACGCAAGTTTTTTTTTTTTTTTTTTTTTTTTACAAAGAAATCACCATTTATCAAGGCCCAGAGGCCACTCAAGGATAAGGGGTAAAATGTGTACAATGGTCAAAAGGACAATATCATAGTAATCGTTAGAAGTGTAAATTTGGTAAATTGGATTACTTAAGAGGAACGGCTCATCAAGAACTTGTTTACATTGGACTTGAAGACGGCCATATTGTAGTCAGCTGGAAAGCAGGTAAACGAAAGAGAGTTCCACAGGTGTGCAGTTCTAAGAAAGAAGCTTTGTTCATGGAATCTACGTTTAGGTTTAGGCACGATAAAGAGTGGGAGAAATTATTGATAGCGTTTTCAGTTAAACGAGTGTTTCTCATGAATATTTGACAAGGGGGGGGACCATGGATTGGAGCTAAGACAAGTTTTTGATTGATTGATTGGTTTTACGGCATATCAACCTATGTGGTCATTTAATGCCGGAGTCCTTTTTTTTTTTTTTTTAAACTTTTTTTATTGGGGAGGGGGGGGGACTTTTTCAGCCTTTCCTCCCTTTTTTTATAAAATTGAACTAAGAAATTAAATGTTGTATTTATACATGGATGTGTATATTTAGGTGACTTTAAATTTCCTTAAATTTTCTTATATAAATTTACTTTCCTTAGGTATGCTAGAATATTTGTTGAGTTGACCTTTTCAAAAAGATCCTCCATATTGCTTTCTGTATATAATTTTCTAGTTGGGGCGAGGTCATCACACCCAACTAGGATATGTTTTACTGTGAGTGTCTCCTGGCATGGGATGCACTCTGGCGCTGATTCTCCATTTAGTATATAAGAATGAGTAAAGTTGGTGTGTCCTATGCGCAGCCGAGTCAGTATCACATCTTCTCGTCGTGATCTCTTGATGTCTGGACATCGTTCCTTAAGTCTAGGTTTGATTGAGTATAATTTGCTGCCCTCTTGCTGACTCCGCCACAGTTGCCATTTTTCCTGTATGTATGCTTTTATCCAGGGTCTAAGATCAGTATGTGGAATCTTAAAATTGTCAGTTGGAAGGTGAGAAGATCTTTTTGCAGCTGTATCTGCCCTGTCATTGCCTTTGATCCCCACATGGCTGGGGATCCAGACAAGAATAATATTTTTAGTAGTTGAAAGGATATTGATTTTTTCTATTAATTTTGTTGTTAGTGGATTTTCTTGTTTTTGATTTTGTATAGATAATAGGACTGGTAGAGAATCTGTGAGAATGATGAAGTTTTTGGTGGTTTCCTCTGAAATTATGTTGAGTGCTAGATCGATAGCTATAGTATCTGCAGTGAATATAGATGCTTCATTTTGAAGATTTCTCTTCATTGTGGTTTTATGGTACGTTGCTGCACATCCAGTGTGATTGTTGCTTTTAGACCCGTCTGTGTAGATAAAGGTGTAGTCTGAATATCGTAATTTTAAATGTTGAAGTTCGTTGTGGTATTCAATAGGGTTTGTGGTAGATTTGGACTTTTTGTTTAGGTTCAGTTTTATTTCTACTTGTTTCATGGTCCATCGGGGTGTTTTAGGCAGTATGAAGTTGTGAATGCTGGAGATTGGAATTTTCGATTCTTCAATGCTTTCCTTCATTCGGAGCCCGAAAGTTTTGATAGTTTTTCCTCTCATGTTGAAGAGTTCTTCATATTTAGGATAGAAGGTACATTGGTATGCAGGGTTGTTTGGGCAAGACTTCAGTTTGAGTAAATATTGAAGGGCTAACTTTTCTCGCCTTAGATCTAGTGGGGGTTCGTGTGCTTCAGTGTATAGACTGTTCACAGGGGAGGTTCTGTATGCTCCTAGGGCCAATCTTAGACCAGTATGGTGAATAGGGTCTAGGCTTTTTATATATGATGTTCGGGTTGATCCATATATGAAACAACCGTAGTCTAGCTTTGAGCGGACTAGTGCTCTGTAAAGTTTAAGGAGTGTTTCCCTGTCTGCACCCCAATCGGTATGTGCTACCATTCTCAAAAGATTTACAGCTTTGTTACATTTCTTTTTCAGATAGTTTATGTGTGGGATGAATGTTAACTTTTTGTCAAATAAAATCCCTAAGAATTTGTACTGGTCAGTAACGGGTATGGGCGTTCCTTCCATGGTTAGGACAGGATCATTATGCATTTCGTTTTTCTTTTGGAGAATCTAAATCCATTCTCTTCTGTCCATCTCATTACTTTGTTTAAGCACAATTGAAGCTTCCTTTCTATTATAGATATATATCGATCTACAGCATATTAGGAAGTCATCCACATATAGGGAGCAATCTACCCCAGGGTTAAGGTTTTTTACAATGTTGTTAATTTGGATACTGAACAGGGTCACTGACAGTATACTCCCTTGAGGTACTCCATTCTCTTGTTCCTTCAAGTCCGAGAGAGCTGTGCCAACCTTTATTTTGAACCGTCTATTTTTTTTTAAATTTTCAATAAAAATTGGCATTCTGCCTTTTATTCCAAGCGCCTTCAGATCCCTTGTAACACCGTACTTCCACACAGTATCGTAGGCTTTTTCCATGTCAAAAAACACTGCTGTTAAATGTTCCTTCCTTACAAAGGCTTCTCTGATGAAGGTTTCAAGTCTGACTATGTGGTCTATTGAACTTCGGTTTTTCCTGAATCCTGTTTGAAATTCTGTAATAAGGTTCTCTGTTTCCAGGAACCAGATTAGTTTTTTGTTTATAATCCTTTCCATGGTCTTACAAATGCAGCTTGTTAGAGCTATTGGCCTGAAATTCAATGGATCTGAGACGTTACTTGATTGGGATTGGATGAGTTTTCAGATTTGGGGATTGGTATTATTGTGGCCTCTTTCCAGGTCTCAGGTACGTTTCCACTGGACCATATAATATTGAAAATTTCAAGTAGGTATTTCATTGAGGTTTCTGGAAGTTTTTTGAGGATTTCATATGGAATTTCATCGGGCCCTGTAGCTGTGTCATGGGATTTGGTTAGCGATTCTTTTAATTCAGGCAAGTATTTTGTGATTTAAATAGAATTTTCTTCTCTTCCTTTTCTCTAATCTTTTTGAATTTCTCTGTTTGTCTGTCACACGATGAAATTTTTGATAAATTATCTGCCAGGTTATTGGAAATGTCTTTTTGATCGGTGTATATTTTGTTGCCTTTAGAGATGTGGGATATTGGTGTACTACTACACTTTCCTTCTATTTTCCTCATCATGTTCCAAACTGTTTTCGCCTTGGTATTCACATTAATTTTGGATATATAATTTCTCCAAGTTGTTCTTTTGGATTCCTTTATGATTCGTCTGGCTTTTGCTCTGTTGTTTTTGAAGAAATCCAGATTTTCGCTTGTTGGGTACTTTTCGAATTTTCTCAAGGCAGCTTGTCGAGCTCTGATGGCTTTTCTGCATTCTTTTGTGAACCAAGGTTTGTTGTGATTGTTGGTTTTGGTTGCTTTCGGTATGGTATTATTTGCTATGTTTGTGAGTGTTTTAATGAAGTAATTCAAATGGTCATCTTCATCTTTCTTTTCGATAATTAATTGGTTTTTGCACTGTTCCTGGAAGTCTTCCCAATCCGCTTTATGTAGGTTCCATTTGGGTGTTTTTTGTTCAGTACTAGTACTTAGACTTTCCAGGATGATTGGGAAATGATCACTCCCACAGGTGTCATTGTATACTTTCCAATCATAGTCCATATATATGGAAGGATCACATAAGGTAAGGTCAATGGCGGTGAAAGTACCTGTTGCTGGGTACATATAGGTGTAGTTTTGATTATTAAGGAGGCATAGATTATTTTTATTTATTATGTTTTCTATTTCTTTTCCTTTTTTATTTGTTTCTTTACTTCCCCATATTACATTGTGACTGTTGATATCTCCTAGTAGAAAAAAGGGTTTAGGGAGTTGTATTATTAATTGAGTTATCTCAGTTTCGTTGATTGTATCTTTTGGAGGGATGTAGATTGAGCAAAGTAGAGTCACTGAAACTGCAATTGCTTGCAAGTTTGTGTTTATATTTATTTGTCTTTGAGGGACTTCATTCTTCACGAGTATTGATGTGCCTCCAGAAGCTCTGTCCGTATCTTTATTTATGTAGTTGTAAGATGTGTAGTGTTTTATGTTGATGGTATTATTTTCTTTCAGAAAGGTCTCCTGTAGACAGACAAGTGTTGGGCTCATATTTGTTATTAATAATGTGAGTTCATTTTGGTTTGCTTTTATCCCTCTGATATTCCATTGTAATATTTTGTTCATTTGGAATTGTGTTCAACTTCCATCGTCTCCAATCCCTCAAATCTATTTTCTGTCGGAGTCCCTGTTCGAGATATAGATCAGGATCTTTCTTTTCCTGTTTTTGTTTGTTTGTTTTTTTTTTTGTCTGGGAGGGATTTTTGATTCTTTTCTGGCTTGTGATGTGTTTGATGGTTGTTCGGTTGTTTTTGTAGAAATGGTTTGTGGTTTTGTTTCTTTTTGTGGTTCAGTAGTGTCTTTACTTAATATTATCCTTGGATTGGTTGCAGACATTGCACTATTCATTTTCCTCATTTCTTCTAATAGTTCTTTCATTTCCTTTATTAGTTTGCTTAGAACATCAATTTTCTTGTCAGTTGTATCCGTTACATGTATATGACCATTTTGATTGCTGATTGGAGTAGTTTTTTTAGTTGCATCTGCATATGTTTTAGTTTCAATGATTTTCCTGGCCTCTGGGTAGGATATATTCTTTATATGTTTTAGTTTGGTCACTTCTTTTTCTCTTTTCCATATTTCACAATATCTAGAGCCAGCGCCATGGTTTCCAAGGCAGTTGGCACACTTGAAATCTTTTCTGCAGTCAATGTGTGGGCCGCTTTCTCCACATCTTCCACACACTGGTAATTGTGTGCACCGATCTTGATGGTGTCCAAACTTCTGGCACTTGAAGCATTGGAGGGGGTTTGGAATATAAGTTTCTACATTTATTTTCATATATCCAACTTTCACTTCTTTGGGTATGGTGAGAGAATCAAAAGTTAGTATATGTATTGGTATCGATTTTCTCACTGTTTATTTTTATTTGAACTCTACAAACATCTAACACATTCTGTTTCTGTAAGTTTGTCTTGATTTCCTCCAAGGAACAAAGTGCAAGTTCGTGGCTTTTCACTACTCCTTTGCAGATATTTAGGGTTGGATGTCTGTAGCATTTGAGTTTGATGTTTTCAAATAATTTTAGTTTCAATATTTCTTTAGTTTGTTCTTCGTTATGGGTTTCTATTAGTAGGCTGCCGTTAAATTGTTTTTTAATAGACTTTGGTTTTAGAGTTTTAAGATTTTTTTCAATTTTAAAAGGTGATAGTTTGCTCAAAGGAGTTTCTTCCATTGATTCTATTACTACGAATGTTGACTTCCTTGGTTTTATCGTCTCTTCCTCAGAGCTACTGATGTCAGAGACATCAGAGTGGGTTCTCTTTGGGTGGTTGGGTGGTTTTTGGGAGGAATAAGCTATATATTTTGTTTTCTTTTTTCGTCATCTTTGTTCCCCACCCACCTCGGAGTCCTATTTGGGAAGAGCCTCGGGGGAAACCCATTCGCCCAGCCTCCACAGGGATACAATGATGATATAACCGACTTTGGTGGTATCATAATGATTATCTGTTCTCTCTTGATATTGCTATGGGATCTGTAGCAATCCTGAGGGGTTTACAGCCTCGTCATCGATATTCACACCTAATCGATTGACCCTCAGCCACCGCTTTCCATCATATATTAGGGAGTAGGGTTATTTGTGGGAGAGGGGGGGGGTGTTGTGTTAGTAGTGAGTTTTTGGAATGGGCAATATATGGTGGGGCTTGGCGTGACTGGCTGAATCGGGTCTCTCCGACCGCCCATCCAATCGAAGTAAGGGCCAAAGTAATGTGTTGCGGTGCCTAAACTTCTATGTATCCTGGTTTAGGTTCGCTCAATCACCAGGATCACGTCCTAAGACATTACGGGTAGCAACCCACGGCTAACTGGTTGCCCCATTGAGGGATTTTTACCCTCTGCAGGGGGGCAGTCGGTTTGTTCTCAAGCCCTACCGACAGGGCAAAAAAAAAATAATAAATAAATAAATAATTTAATAAAATATATTTGTTTTCTTTTTCTTTCTTTTTTGTTGTTTCTTTTCTTTTTTAAAATCTGTTTCTATTCAACCCATAGTTGGGACCCTAACAGGTACTACCACTCCGGGTCAGGGTGGACCTGGGAGCAATGGCAATTAAGAGGTGGCTCCACACTCCCCAAGCCCCCAAGCCGGACCTCACCATCGGATGTAGTTTAAGGTCATATCCAGGACCGGGAGTAAGGTAGGAAAAAATAAAATAAAAAGGGGAGGGAGATAGGCTGTTGTTTTTGTTTTTGGTTTTGCAGAACATAATTAAGTTTTACAAAAAAGATCAGAAAACAAAAAAAAACGTCAATGTAGGTGCATTTCGTCTCAGGAAGCCACAGGGCAGCCTGATCTGATAGCACCAGGCTAAGACAAGTATTTGCCATGAAAATAACAATAAAATAGAGACAGGCTCACAACGTCTCTTCTGTGAGAAAGAAGTTGCAGGGAAGAGAAAAGGGCATCCACCTCTAGGCTACGGAATCTATTTTGAATTTTGTCAAAGCAGAATAAGGTCTTCCTAGCAGGCCCTGCCCAGATGTGATTTTTAAAGGAAAAATTATTTGTTGCATTGGAGTCTTTTACTTTCATTTTATTTCATTTTGTTCTGAAACTATCTATAAGTCAGTTTTCTTTTTTGTCTCTTTTTTTAACTAAATTATTAATAGGATTTTAATAGGATTTTGAAAGTTAAATTTAATTATTTATTTACTAGACTTTTTAACCAGTTAAAAACAGGCAAAAATTATAGAATAAGTGCTTTATGCCAAATTAATGGTTGCATGTTTAAATTTATGCTTTTTTTCATTAAATACTAATCTCTATTAATCCCTAATTGTGCATGGAATGGATACTATAATACTTAGTTCACTACAGCTTATCATAAACCAGGTCCATAAAAAATTTCAGCCAGATCAATTCAATAGTTTTTGAGACAGACGGACTAAGAGAAATATAATACAGACTATCATTTGGTCATTAAATTAATTGAATTAAATTGCTATAAAATTAAAATTAATTTTGTCATGGTAATATTTTAATATCTATAAAGTTATTGGATGTGAATAGCTTTCAAAATTTAATCTTTGAGGATTTGCTAAAAATTTTAAAGCCAAAAATGGTTGTCTATTCGTGAGTTATAATACTTTCAAATTTTCAGGCATAAAGTAATTCTTTTTGTTTTTCAGTTATTAGTAAAAGATTAAAATTACTAACTTGTTTATATAGAAATGGAAAGGAATTATGGTGGATTTAATCTTGTAATTAAATTGTATTTTGAAATAGGATTTTTTTTTTGTTTTAGTATTTTACGCTATCACATTTTTTATTTCAATGAAAAATTGATTAATAGTAAATTTTAAAAAAAGTTAATAAAATTAATGTATTTATCAAAGTTGCATTGACACGAGAAATACACTCACAGACAAGCAAGATATTAAGATGTTATTATACAATTTTATTAATACATTAGCTGTATCTACCTGGCGTTGTTGAAGATGCAGTCTATCTCTGCTCTCTCGTTATTTTTATGGCAGTCATTTTAGCTTTTAATATTTTTTTGTTTGTTCATTTTTAAACTTCTGGTTGACAACTATTATATTCTTCAATTTAAAATGAGTTATCCTCCTTACTGATTGTTATTTGTAGGTGATTATTTAAAAATATTTCATATTAACAGTTGCCTGGGTCGGACTAAGTAATTTAAAAACATATTATAGCTAAGGGCGTTATAATACTGCCAATAACACAGGACAACAATAATAAACAATGCTCTGATTCCCACCTGGTCCCAATTGAAATAATGTCTCCCATATTGAGGAAGCACCATGTTTTT
Source organism: Euprymna scolopes (assembly GCF_053919585.1). NCBI lineage: Eukaryota > Metazoa > Mollusca > Cephalopoda > Sepiida > Sepiolidae > Euprymna > Euprymna scolopes. Next base: position 73,067,566 of record NC_136496.1, read on the forward strand.
TCAAGCTTCTGGGATTGATCTTCACTCCTGATCTGTAATGGAACACATACATCAAATCTACTGCCAAGGTTTCCAGAAAAATGTTGGATTATTCTACCGATCCAGAAGGTATCTCACGCCCGATTCAATCCTCTACCTGTAGAAGAGCCAAGTACGTCCTAGGATAGAGCACTATGTCACATTTGGAGAGGAGCTGATCAGACCACCTTTGTCTCTCTGGACAGAATACAAAACTGATTTCGAAATCTAGTGATCAGTATCCTTTTCCCCTTCCTGCTACCTCTTTTTTTTTTTTTCTTTTACAAGGGTGTCACCACTTATCAAGGCCCAGAGGCCACTCGAGGATAAGGGTTAATAGGTATACATTAGTCATTGTGATTTTAGCATAGTAAACAGTGGGAATTTTGAAACTTGGATTACTTAGGGGGACGATTCAATTAGAACTTGTTCACATTGGACTTTTTCTTTTCTTTTTTTTCATAGGTATCAACTCATTATCAAGGCCTAGAGGCCACTCAAGGATAAGGGTTAAAGAGTGTACAGTAGAAATTGGACAATATAATAATCATTAGTAATGAAAATTTGTTAAATTTGATAACTTATATGGAACGGCTCATCAAGAACTTATTTACGTTAGACTTGAAGACAACCATATTGTAGTCAGCCGGAAAGCAGGAAAACGGAAGACAATTCCACAGGCGTGCAGTTCTTATAAAAAAGCTTTGTTCATGGAATCTTCGTTTAGGTTTAGGTACAGATAAAGAGTGGGGGGAATTATTGATAGTGTTTACAGCTAGACGAGTGTTTCTTGTGAAAGTTTTGAGAGGGGGGACCATAGATTGAAGCTCAGTCGAACACTTTCCATGAAAATAACGATACATCAGAGACAAACTCGCAACATCTCTTCTGTAAGATAGAGGTTGCAAGGAAGAGAAAAGGACATCTCCTACGAGGCTATGAAGTCTATTTTGAACTCTATCAAGGCAAGCCAAGTCCTTTCTAGCAGCTCCTGCCCAGATGTGGCAACAGTATTCCATCCTTGGACGTACCTGGCTCTTATATAGATAGAGAATTGCATCAGCAGTGAGATGTCTACTGGATCGATAGAAATATCCCACCATTTTTCCAGCGGCCTTGGCAACAGATTTGATGTACGTGTTCCATTTAAGATCAGGAGTAATGGTCAAGCCAAGAAGCTTGTCAAAACTTGAGGCCTCCTGAAGACGAGAGCCATTCATTTCAATTGATGCCAGATGTGGATCAGAATGTTGATGATGTAAAGAGAGAAGCTTGGTTTTAGATGCATTAAAAGTAACCAGCCACTCCTTTCCCCATTGTACTACATGCTCAAGATCAGAGGAGAGACAATTGGAGAGAACTTGGTCGTTTACTGTCTTAGATGTGCTACCATAAATGGTAGTGTCGTCAGCATAAATGTCTACAAATGATGTAAGGATATGATTTGGAAGATCATTAATGTAGATCAGGAAAAGAGTTGGGCCCAGGATGGATCCCTGAGGGACACCGGCATTAATACTGTGGGCTTCTGATTTTTGCCCATCATCTACTACTCTTATGAACCTATCAGAAAATGATTTAATAATTGAAAAGACATTTCCAGCTATACCATAGCTAGAGATCTTATGAAATAAACCTTTATGCCATACCCTATCAAAGGCCTTTGATATGTCAAGAGCAATTGCCCTAGAAAGGTTGCCTCCGTCGAGAGATTTGCTAATCCTATGAGATATAACTGTAAGCACATCTGCTGTAGATCTAGCAGAACGGAAACCATATTGAGTGTCACTAAGAAGGTTATTTTTGTTGAGATGGTTGATTACTTCTGTATTTAACACAGATTCCAGCAACTTACTCATGACGCACAGGAGACTTATTGGCCTGTACTGAGAGGGGGATGAGCGATCACCTGAATTCTTAAATACAGGGCATACAGATGAAATTTTCCAGGGAGATGGGAAACTATTCTCCTTAAGACAACGTTTAAATAGTTTTGTAAGTATGGGTGCTAGTTCAGGTTGAAGTTTTTTGAGTACTATAATTGGAATACCGTCCGGGCCAGTTGCTTTACTGGAATCAAGGTTTTTGATTAGCTTGGCAACATCACGTACAGATATACGTATATCACATAGTGTGTTTTCAGATACAGGAGGAAATATTGGGGGTTGGCGGCCTTGATCGCAAAAGGTAGAATTAGCTGCAAAGTTCTTGACAAAGAGTTTGGCTTTGTCTGATGCTGACGAGATTACCTCAGGTCCATTGATGATAGTTGGAATGGAGCACACACTCTTTCTCACAGAAGAAGTGTTGCAAGTCTATCTCTACTCTATCGCTATTTCCATGGCAGATGCTTGTCAGAGTTTCACTCTTTGATTCCCTCCTGTAAAGCATTCATGGTAAGCACTCGATTAGTTACAACTACTATCAGCATTTCCCCTACATTCTATCTGTGCTTAAAACTGTTTAAATTCCATGAGCAGAGCTTTTCTTTCCCAGAACTGCTCATCTGTGGAACATAATATTGCAGAGCTGCTTCTCAGCTGACTATAACATGGTCTTATATATTATTTTTATTGGAGCCCGTGACACAGTGGATAAAGGCGTTGAGTCTATACAGATGAGAATTGTCTGAAGATAGTGGTTTCAATCCTACCCAAAGCAGGCCAGAGGATTAGCAGGTCAAAACGTGGTGAGACGACAACTGTGGAAGGTAGTAATTACTAGGAATTCAGTTACAAAACTCACCATTCGATTTGGCCGAAACTTGGTGAAACAACAATAACTTTGAAGAAAAAAAAAGTCTGCAAAAAGGAATAAATATAACATGGTCATGTTCAAGTCCAATGTAAACAAATTCTTGATGAGTCATCCTCTAAAATAAATGAACTCCTATCTAATTTCATCCATCACTGATCATCACAGTGCTATCTCACCAGACAATCATTAACCTTTATTCTTGAATAGCCTCAAAGCCTTGATAATTAATATTAAAAAAAATTGGATAATCAGAAGCAAAGTTTGATTTGTCAGCTTAAATTTATTTGGGTTTGACTTTGGAAGATAATTTTATATGTTAGATTATTTCTTACCTGTTGTATGTCTGTTTTGCTTCTTCTTTTACTTTTTGAGTTTCTGCGCTCTGCGAATTTATAGAATTTGTTAGCCTGGAAAAACAAAAAAAGCAACAGGCATAAAATTGATGTTACATTAATTTGGATAATGGCAGAATCGGAACCTTAATTTAACAAGGGCGGTTGGCATTACTATGGAATCGTTAGTTAAATTGTGCAGATTAGTATACATAATGTATGTACCAATTGTTTTTTTTTTTTTATTTTAAACAAGAACTGCGGATTTTCGAAAAGGTTTTATGATATTCATAATTCTACAAAAAAGTTTGGATACAAGTCCACAGTTCAATCTAAATAAAAAAAATTTTTTTTAAATACAGAAAAATCTTTATGATGGACGTTCCTGTCATGGAATTAAAATATCATATTCCAACAATCACATAAATTAATCAAATAGTTTTTTTTTTATGAAGAAAATCATTTTAAACAACTTTAAACGATTAATATATGAAATTGTTAGTTTGACAAGGCTGATTTCACAAGTTTGAGTTATTGCGGTATTATCTGCTCTTGCTTTTTCAAGATGACAACAAAAGACAGTCCCTTTTTGTTTACTCATAAAATTTGATTTTCTTAATTAAAAATAAAACTACTTTATGTGATTTTTGGAATATGACATCGTTGTTCTGTGATGGGTACTTACATCATACAGATTTTCTGCGTTTTCTATATTGTTATGTTTTTTTTTATTTAGGTTAAACTGTGAACTTGCATCAAAATTTAGTATTAATGGGATCATGAATGCCTTATATGCTCAGCAATACAGATAGTCTAGCCATATACATTGTGCTACCTCCAAGCATCAACTCTATAATACACCAAGATATTTCAGCAATAGAAAGTGTGATAAACCACAGAAGACCTGACTTCAGTGTGTAAAAAATCTGATATCAACTGATCATATCGAAAGCAGTCATGAAATGTTGCCTGGTGTTGCTAACTTCAGAGCCCGGGATACTTGACTTTAGCGACATTCACCCGTGGATGAGTTGAGCTTGCTCCTTCTATAGAACACACAGCATCCTGGATGAACACAAACCACATATGGTTTGCAGTGGCCAAGATAGTTATATGCAGCCAGTCCTTGGACCAGCGTCGAAAACCATAGACTTGAGGACCCGATGTAGATTCGATGTTGGCTTTGTAATATTGATGCATAACCAAGTCTTCAGTTGGCCTTGCAGGTGTTGTTGCCAATCTTGGAACGATACTGGAGCTAGACTTCTGGTTGAAGATGTTGTAAGTCCTTCCTCTGAGACACTTGAAGTACCTTAAATACTGAAACTGGAGGAGGAAAAAGAGGGGTGGATGATGATGATTCTGAAGGAAGTAATTCCTGCAACCTTAAACTTATGTAGATCATTGTAACTGCTTAATTAAAGGTATCACATGTACACAATAACAAATCTGCTTCGCATGAATAAATTAGCGTTAAATTAAGCAGATTTTTTTTTCGCTTGGGTCATTCAGTCTCGAACACCATTTTCCTTCTCTGCCATGTTTAAAGCGAACATTGTTACATTTGATCAAAAAACTAAAAAACAGGTACAAAGCACAAATACAAGAAAAGAAATGGAGAGAAAAAGAAGCAGATCCCCTCCCCCCACCCAAAAAAAAAATTTCCAATGCATGCAATCATTGATTGAATTCATAATGCTAATAATAATATCACTCATTTAATAAAAAAATGAGAAGCGACTGTTGCGATAACACAAATTCATTTGCAAAGTTTATCAAAAAAGGGTGAAGAGTACTGGAAATCTGGAAAGACTTGTTATCACCCAGACTCCAGGCAACACCATCAGTTGCTGTCAGTTAGTAATCTCTGATGATGATCTGTGTAGGAACTCCTAGTGATTACAAATAATAATAATGGTGATGTCGGCCTCAGCTGTCGCAACCTCAGATAGTCATGAAGGAAGATGGAAAGACTGTGTAGAGAGAACACTAACCAGACCTCCACTGAAAGAGTGTGGAAAACACTGGAACTTTGGGGAAGCTTTTTGCTATCCAAATCCCTGAGAATACCGATATTCATTACCAACAAGAAATCAATCATCTGTTGCAATAACACTAAGTCATTTGCAATGGTTAACAAAATAGGTAAAGAGCACTGGAAACCTTGGGAGACTTATTGTCACTCAGGCTCCAGGTTATTGTCAGTACACTATCACTGATCATGGTCTGTTTGAGAACTCCTAGCGATTAGATAATAATAATACAGTAGAACCCTGTATTAAAAATTAGTAACAAAATACAGTACAGTGTACAATACACATGTATATAATCAAATAATATGACAAATAACACCGTAAGGCGGGGCAAATACCATAATCAGGGGCAGAAAAACATTGTATTCCACATCATAACCTAAAAAACTGTATCCTAGGGCCACCGTATCCTGAGGTTCTACTGTAATAATAATAATCATAATGATAACAATAATAATATATTAAGACATTCCTTGTTCATACATATGTTATCACCTTTTACAAACAAAATGTAAAATTTATATAATAACTGTATTTATCCGAGTTTGCTGAGAGACATTTTCAAAAACACATTTTGAAAAGGAAAGAAAAACAACATATCTTGGACAATAATTGGTGCATTTTTGAATTAAAAGTATATCTTTAAAAAAAATTTTTACAAAAAAAAAAAAAAAAAATGAGATTGTCCAAACATCAAAGGTAAACAATTCCGACTTATTTTTCAAATGAATTGTTCTGAAATCTATCATTCTGTCAGATAAAACCGTACAATTTTAAATGAATACATTTTCAAAACTGATTCTTCTTCAAATCGCTTTTAAAGACTATCGATTTGAAACGTGGACGTCTATCAAAGAAAGAGCAGGGAAGAACTTAATTTACAAGTCTCAGGTGACAAGTTCATTCTGTTCAGCCTTTCTGAGCTTTTGCAAACCCTCAACTTCATAAACCTCTGTCAAACTCGGCCAGAATAAAATCTGATTGACAATACATTTTTTACCATCAAGCTGTCTTCCCATGTTTTAATGGCACTTTTTCAATCCTGCGTGTCTCCCCATGAAAGCCATAAAAGTCAGACACAAGCCCTCCCCTTCCTAACAATACGAACTGTATACATAAGTTTGTTTATTAGTGTGTATATGCTGTCGCTATGTTTAGTAGTTCGTGTGTGTCTCTTGTTGCATCTGTTAAAGGCTTTTTGGTAGGTTTGTGTTGTACCCAAGTGTTGTCTTTAAAAGAGAAGAGGAAGTAAAAATGCAATGTTTGGGTTTTTATATTATGTGCAAAATCTCAATAGTGACTATTTCTGATTGGCGATACATTTTTTTTACCATTAAGCTCTCTCTGCCATGTTTTAATGGCACTGTTTCGATTCTGCATGTCTCCCCACAAGAATGTGAAGAATATTTAGCTGACAATTATTAAAGTATAAAAGGTAGAATATTTATTATTTAAAAAAATAAATTGCAATGATTTTAAATAAATAAAGATATATTCGTTTGTTTTTTTTGTTTGTTTAAAGCTGACAGTGAATATTATTTTTACGGAAGATGAATTATTTTCTTGCTTAATACTTATATATCCTGAAATTGAAAGACACTATTTCAAAAGGAATATTAAGGTTTGTTTTACAATCCAGAGGTACGAAAAGGTGGCCAAATAAACAAATATATAATAAATAACTGGTACAATAGAAGTTACTTTTCGACCTAGCTGGATGAGTTTTTACTTATTTTTATATGTTTATTCTGGTCGAAAAACAAGTAGTGTTGAGCGCTATGTGAGAACAAGAAAAAATAGCTGTGATCTCCTACATTTTTGAAGTCTTGACAATGACTTAACAATAAAACAAATAAAAATGAAATGATGGTAGAAACCCACCCAATAAACGTCACAGTAACATTTACTGGATGGATTTCTACATCATTTTGGTTTATTGTTAAGTCATGGTCAAAAACATAACATCGCAACTATCTACTTGTTTTTTTTAACCGAATAAACATTTTACATCATACAAAAACACTAAAAACTTATCCAGTTAAGTAGAAGAGTAACTTACCTTGCCTCTGATAGCATTTATTTGTTATATATTTGTTTTTGACAACTTTTTCGTACCTCTGTGGATTGTAAAAGAAAAAACCCGAATCTTATCATTAATGATAAGTTATACTGATTTATGTAGAAAACACTAAAATTCCCATCAGGTCTCACTAGTATAAAATAATGCCCCCCTAGTCAAAATTCTAAATAAAGTATTTGTAAATGCAATTATTTTTAGTTGAACACTAGTCAAACAATAATAAAGGTTACCATTTTACTTTAAACTGAAGCCCCCATTAAAAATTGAACAGGTTTGGGGAAGGAGGTTGTATAATCAGAAAATTTACTGTTAAATCTATATAATAAAAGTGAATGTATGTGTTTCCCACTTGCTTCAATAATCACATATGCAAATTTATTTTGTACTGATCTAGGACCTGACCTAAGGTCATGTCAGCATCTTCTGGCAGTAAGATGCAAAAAAAAGCAACCAAAAAATAATGACACAACTAGCCAATCAGCTGTCAACAGAAGATATTTTTGTTAATAGGTAAAAAAAAAAAAAAAACTATCACTTATTTGATACTATTCTTAAAAAAAAAAAAAAAAATTGTTTTCATCGTCACCAAAATACAAACTTATTCTTTTCTAAATTTTCAAGAAAAAAAAACCTAAAAAACCTCCTTAGAAAGTTTACATGAAAAATAAAACATTTGATTTTGATCTGATTTGACTTTTAAGAAAATCCAAATATAAAATTTTGTATAACAAAACAAAACATATGTATGAATTGGATCGATAAAAGTGAACCTGCATAGCTGGTTCCACCATTATAGCAAGAGTTACATCAGTTTGAGTCTATATATCACACCTTTGCATTATTCTGCCTTCTATAAACTTAAATCTTTTCTTATATACATTTGATTTTCATTCATAGTGTTTTTTTATCTTAAGACAAACAATAACATATTTCTGAGAAACATTTTTGCCAAAAATAATTTGAAATATTTTTCTTGAAAAACATAAGAAAATTTTTTTAAATTTCTTTCATCTAATTAAACTGATGGTAAATCTTAAAGTTTTAATATTACTTGTATCGATCAATCAGACTATTTGTTCTCATTTTTGTGCAACGTTTTGATCAGATTAGCCTTCAATCATCCTCAAACATGTTGATTGTTGTTTGGAAAAGAAAAGAGAAAAGTTACTAGCTCCGTAGATATTTTCGTATTGCTTGAGGCAATCTGTATTTTATGGTTATTGTTTTTTATTTGTGAAAATTTGGCTTACAAGGGAGAGACAACTCTAATAAAGATCAACAGGAGATTATCTCCCTTTCATCATCAAAATTTTAAGGATGTACAATGCTTGTTTTTTCTACAATTAGAGGCTCCCAAATGCTACTAATTTCTAGGCTTGGTCTGCTTAATAATTTTTCTTTTTTTAGCAAATGTGGTGCCTCCTTTAATTGTCAAACCTTCCACTTTGCATCCCTGTCAATTATTTGCGATGGAAGGGAAGTAATCCCTTGTCGATCTTTATTAAAGTTGCCTCCCTTTGTCAACTAATTTTTCACAAATAAGAAACAATCATAAAATACAGACTGGCTCACGGAATACGAAAATATCTACAGAGCCAGTAACTTTTCTCTTTTCTTTTCCAAACAACAACCAACATCTCTGAGGACGGTTGAAGGTTAAACCAACTGAAACATTGCACAAATAACATTCAGGATGAGAACAATAGTCCGAGCAATACAAATAATATAATCAATCATCCCTCATCTAAAAAATTCAGAACTTTTGTTTTAATGTTTTGAATTTATCTTCTGGCAGTGTTCGTCTTTGCTTTATCTGGCAATTATTCTGGCCGCTAACTGTAAAACTACTGGAAGATGCTGGTGCAGCCTTGGGTCAGGTTCTTAATTAGTACCATTTACTTTTATTAAACATTATTATTCACTGTGCCGTTTCTTTACAGAAGTATGGAAGAACAAAGGTGGAAAGTATGATTTAAGATAAAAAGGTCTCCTTTTTAAACTCTAAAAGTTGAAAAATTCTTGTTTTTTTATTTAATTACTCTTTCAGAATGTTCTTTGGATAAGTTTTCATTTACAATTGTCAGTCATGTGACCATAGAATTGCATTATTTAATTTTTATCACATATTAAAGACTTAGGCTTGATCTTAATGCTAAATGATACTAATAAAAGAGAAAAGAAAGAATCTTGTATGAAAATTTAAATTTTATGAGCAAAATAGGAGGAGCTTAATCTCCATAATTTATAATAGTAATAATTATAAATAAAGGAAAATATTTCTTCCACTTTCAATATTAACATAAAAAGTATTCCCTTATTAAAATAATTGAAAGGGAGAGTAGGGATTGTATTCTTTTTCTTATTGGATAGTTTTGGTCCAATGATTTCAAGTAGTGAGTAGAAATTAAATTGCAAATCAATAGCAAGTGACTGAAATAGGGAAAACAGGTCGCATATGTCTGCTGAAAAACAAAATACTTAAATTGAAAAGTTAGAAAAAAGTCAGACTGACTTGTATGAGAAAGAGAAGAGAGCAGGGCTCCAAATTTTCAAATAATGGGGTAAAAATTTCAATGATTTAAATCGTTAAAAATGTTAATAAAGAAGGCAAGCACTAACATTTCGCTTCCAAAAGAGTGTCAGGTGTAGCCATCCCCTCCTCCCTGCTTCTCACCCCAACAGACTCTGAAGGAAGAGACAAATTCAGACCACCTAAGAAAAAAAAATGGCCGCCAGTTTAGTGTCATGTCATGGACATTGGACAACAGAAGTTGATTAAGACAACTGATTTCAGAAAGAAAAGAACAAAAAAAATGCACAAATTGATTGCAAAGGAAAAAAAATGGCCATGGAAGTAAAATAACAATCTTCCATTTAAAAAAAAAACAACAATTTTTAAGCTTTCAAACTTATTAAAAGTTTGGTAAGGCAATGCTAATGCGATATACGATTCAAGACGTTTATAGAAAATCATAAGAGGCAAAGATATAAAAGCATCAAGATTGATGAGTTTAATTATTTTGGATTAAATATTAATCAACATAATAGCTCTGGTTTCTTCTGCAGATTGGATATTGAGTAAAGAACATGAGCTCTTTAGTGTTTTTGTGATGGTTTTTGCCGGTTCCCAATATCCAAACCCTTGAAAACAATTCCATAAGAAACCAAAAGTGTTTAGCATGTTCATTAGGCAGTTCAAAGTCGAAATGCAAACATTAATCTGCAACAAAAGGATCATTGAGAAAACATGTAGACATAAGTTATCTGTACTATTTAATTATGTCTTCATGAAAAACAGCTTATATATATATATATATATATATATATATACACTAGTAGGTAGACCTGACGTTGCTCAAGATTGAATGAGAATCAAAGAATGTTCTACACTTCTAATACATTTATTGTCATTGAAATCATATCAATCCATAAATCAAATCAATCCATTGCCTGCTCTAGTCAGGAACCCACCATTGTGCATCAGGAGAAAGCTTCAGATGCCTCCCTGCAGTGACTTGATCTACAATTCATGGTAGTCTAGATTGCACTTTGGAGAACTTTGTGTCGATTTTATGAAATTATTTTTATATAATGAATTAAAATTTTAAATGCAAAAGTACAATGGTTCAATTGTGCTCTAAACAAAAACATTCATTTTGAACACGCCCCTGTCTTATCAAAGAACCTACTGTTGATTCTTTCCTTCTGCTTGTGCGATGATAAAACTTCTCAAATGTACTTGTGATGTTAGGCTGTATAAACGTGTTAACTTTAATCAAAGTCGAACTGTTCCTTCTTTTATGGATTTTCTTAGATTATTGATTTTTGATACTTAATGGATGCATTCCAATACAAAAACTATCTAAGAACACTTCCAGGCACAAAAAGTACATATGTGTGAATTTTTAAAAAAATCAGCCAAGCTATTTTGGAGTCCATAGGAAACGAACTCACACACCACAAACACCGTTTATATATAAGTAGTGATATATATATATATAGATATAAAATAGAAGCATGGAATCAATATGCTTTGAAAGTCTTATCAAGCAAATTTTAAACTAAAATAACTCAGATGATATTTCGGAATACATCATTAATTTTTAGGGGGTCGGTTTTTTTGTTTGTTTTTTCTCTCCCTATTTGTTATTATTGAATTATTCATTTTTTATTTATTTACTGACTATTATCCTAAACTTTTTTTTATAGTTGTTGTTTAGCAACATTTTGGTCAGACAAAGACCAGAGGAATAGTTGGCCGAAACATCGTTAAACAACTAAAAAAAAAAAAAAAAGTTGAGGATAACAGTCCGCATTTACAAATTACTCATCTCGAAAAGAATTCCAATAATTCGTGTTTGAAACTAGAAATTTTTACTGTTTCTTTTTTAAATTGTTTTTGAAATAATGCCTTGAAAAATTTAAAACAGTGTTCGCTGAGCAATTAATAAAATACTTTGGTTTTTGAGTATGTGCAATTAAATGGGCTGGTAAACAGCAAAACAAAAAATAAATACAATAAGCAAAAGTTCAGCTAGAACTCATTACTGCCAACTTTCTCTCTCAACTTCCAGCATGTGTTCTCGCAACCACCTCCCCCAACAGGCATTGTATTAGAAAACTAACTCCATTCCATTTGCATACGTGTGCAGTGGAAGATGAGATCTAGTGAGATTCTACAAGACTACACCTTATAAATCCATGACTGCCATCTTTAATTTCTCTTTCTCTCAGATCCCATCCGACGGTAAGTTGTATAACCGCATAATACACACACACAGGCGGGCGCTTTCTTCTTTGATTATTACATTCAACTCTATAGTATGTTTTGAGCAGAGCCCATGTCATGTCATCCCACATTTTCGAAAACGAACTCAGGCTCAGTTCAAATGGCTATATTGAGTTGTTATTAAGCGCTGATGATGGAGAGGGGTGGCTTTCAGGAAGGCTATATATCCTACATCTGGACTCAGCTCAGTGTTAGACTTCTGAGAAAACTTAGAACTTCCATGATTTCACCAGTCCCAATATTTGACCACCAACTTACCTGATTCACCCCCTCCACCCCTCCCCATGGACTATTATGTATGGAGTGCAAATGAGAAAGACGCCAACTGTACTGTTAAATATGTAGGTCATGTGTTTCAAGAAATCATTTTATCAAAGGTGTGCACCTGGTGGCAAATGCAAGAGAAAATATAAAATTATTATCAAATGTACCAAAAGGTCATAAACCTGACACTGGGCATCTGCAGGGAAAACAGCAACAAACTTGATCAATTGTCAAAAAATAAGATATGTTAAACATATGATATTTGAAAGGTTATTTTCAGCAAAAGGCTACACAGTTGTAACCAAGTCGAACTAAAGTTAGGTGAATTCAGTGGAATGACAATGGTCGAATAAAATGCCCTTGGGATGTGGCTACAGTGACAATGCCATCATAAGAGGATGTTTCAGGTGGTCACAAATGGTTATATAATAACTACCAAAAAGGATATTATTGTTGGTTGACGATTTAGACCAGAGAAGAACAAACCTGTCAAATTCCTGTGTGTGCATCTCCTTAACAACCAACCATCTATAACCGTCACCAAGAATAAAGACATATTATATTTTCATATATCAGTGTGTCATCAGACACTATGCGCCCCAGGTTTAAATCACACCTGGAGGCCATGTTGGAGGTTCAGTGTGGCTTCTTCATGCGAGTGTATTTAATGAAAAAATCATCTTTGAATTTAGAAAATACACAAATTATTGTTGATTTTCTTTCCTCTGCAAAAAGTGTCAAATATTATCTTGAACATTCTAAACTATTAACATTTCAGTCATTTCAAAGACTGCAAGTAACCTTGGATGGTGTCTTTTCATTCTCTTTTCTTATCAATGCCAGTGTTCCACAAACCTCTATTTTAAGCTTAGCACTGTTTTTTTTCTCTACAGGATGGAATGTTAATTTTGTCGCCCTAGAAAAAATGACATGATTCCATTTCCGTTTGATGAAAACTGGTTTTCTTTTTTTGTTGCAAACCATCTACTACAGGGTGGAATGATAAAGTTGTCGCCCTAAAGAAAACAACACTATAGTTTTATTTTTAAACTTTTATTGAAAAAAATAAATTCAAGTAACTTGATTATGTAGTAGAGCTGAGATCTATTCAATGTAGCCGCTTTCAGCCTCAATCACTGCGTCAATACAGGTCTGGAACTGGAAACATGCCTTTTTCACAAATACTGACAGGAACTCGGCGAATACTCTGCAGATGGCAGTGATCAGGCTGGCTTTAGTGTTATGGGATGTCATGTTGGTGATGTTCTCAACATATGACCAAACAAAGTAGTCCAGCGGGTTCAGGTCAAGGGGAAGGGAGAGGGGCTAGTGAGAGAAAGGTATAAAGTCGTAGCACTTCTTCTGAAGCCAAGCCTGGGTCTCTTTGGACTTGTGGGCCAGCACCGAGTCTTGCTGCCACAATCAGGGTCTGCCATTGGTCTCCTGATTGCTCAAGGGGATCCTACTTTACCTGCTTTCCAGCTGACTACAATATGGTCATCTTCAAGTCCAACATAATCAAGTTCTTGATGAGCAGTTCCCCTTACGTAATCCAATTTACCAAATTTCCACTACTAACGATTACTACGATATTGTCCCACTCTTTAACCCTTATCCTTCAGTGGTCTCTGGGCCTTGATAAGTGGTGACTCCTATGTAAAAAAAAAAAAAAAAAGAAAAAGGAAAACATACTATTCAGCACATCCAGGTACACTTTGGTGTTGATTTTCAAGTATTGAACTGTCCAGATTTGCATTTTGAAGGTGCTGGCAATGGTCCTGTTGTCATAACTTGGATCGGTAGAGAGCATGAGTTGTACAGTGGTGCATCTCCGATCTCGCTCGTTGAACATTGTGTCACTTTCAAACATGATAGAAGACTCCCATCGCTCTTGGGATTTGTACACAACTGGTCAACTAGCTGGCAACAAAAAAGAAAACCAGTTTCCATCAAACGGAAATGGAATCATGTTGTCTTTTCTAGAGTGACAAGTTTATCATTCCACCCTGCAGAATGCGATCCACATTCAGTTATGAATTGGGGTACAAAATGGCTTATTTCATTTAACATTCTAACCTATTACCATTCAAGTCATTTTATTTAAAGTCTACATTCATATATAATGATTATTTCATGTATATATCGATGCCTCCGTTCAGTCTTGTAAGACGAAGGATGCCCCCCCCCTGTAGGGGCAGCTGTGCGTGTAATTGTGAGGTAAGGGTTGCACAATCTTCACCCACACCTCTCCTGATTTGGCAATGTTTGAGTTCAGTGGCAAGAAGAAGTCCAGGACGACTGGAAACAAGATAAGTGGAGAGACATATATATATATATATATATATATATATATATATATATATTAAAAGATGATGTAATACATTGTGTAGACAGTTTCAGTATTTACTTTAATAGTGCTCAATACATGAGTGGAGCTTGGTAGTAGTAGTAGTAGAAGTAGTAGTAGTAGTAATATAAAAATATATCTATAGCAATTAATCTGCAGGTTTCATTCCTGCAGGGATTTTTTTTTTTTTTTTTTTTTACATGGGGGTCACCACTTATCAAGGCCCGAAGACCACTCAAGGATAAGGGTTATTGCGTGTACAGTAATCAATGAGATAGTATTGTAGTAATCATTAGTATTGGGGGTTTTGATAGAGTGTCTTAAGGGGGCGGTTTGTCAGGAGTTTGTTTATGTTGGACTTGAAGACGTCCAAGTTGTAGTCAGGTGGGAAACAGGCAAGCGGCAGAGAGTTCCACTGGCATGCTGTTCTAAGAAAGAAGCTTTGCTCATGGAATCTACGTTTGGATTTAGGCACAGATAAAGAGTGGGGAAAATTATTGACAGTAGTTTCAGCCAGACGGGTGTTTCTCATGAAAGATTGGCGAAGGGGGACGAGGGATTGGAGCTCAGACGAGCACCTACCATGGAAATAGCGATAAAACAAAGACAGGCTTGCAACGTCTCTTCTGTGGGAGAGAGGTTGCAGGGAAGAGAAAAGGGCATCCCCCAAAAAACCACAAAGTCTATTTTGTACTCTGTCAAGACAGGATAGGCTGTTTTTAGCAGCTCCTGCCCAGATGTGGCAGCAGTACTCCATCCTTGGACGTACTTGGCTTTTATAAAGATAGAGAATTGCATCAGTAGTGAGATATCTTCTGGAGTGGTAGAAGGATCCCACCATTTTCCCAGCGTCCCTGGCAACAGATTTGATGTACGTGTTCCATTTTAGATCAGGAGTAATGGTCAAAGATTAGCTTGATAATCTCTGCAAGGATGAAATATGGATGCCTCGGTTTCATTCAAGTGACATAGATGTATTTTCATACTACTACTATATGTAAAGGATATTAATAACTAAATCTAAGAGAACATAAGAAAAACATACTTTTTCAAAATATCTAACTTCTTTTCTTTCTTTTCTTTTTTCTTCTTTTCAATCATCAGATTCTGGTTAAAAAAAGAAAAAAAAAAAGGAGAAGAAAATCATAAGTTAATATAATACTTTTTTAATAAAATACAAACACCTGAAAAAAGATAATCATATAGATTGTTTAGCGTGGAGGGGGTCGGCTTTGGTAATGTACGAGCTGACAAAGTATCAAATTGTAGATCCAAAAACCTGTGTAGGTGCTGCGCCACACTAACAAACACCTGCTATATCAGCATATAATCAATTAAGTCGTCAGATTGCACATCCAGGCACTTTATGTACAGTATATTAATGTGCTTCATAAATTGATATAAAAAAAAAAAAACAATGATCTTTTTGGTGAAACTATAGATTTGCATTCTTTACTGTTCTCATCTTGAGTGCTATTTTCATAACGATTCAGTTGATGTAATCGCCAGCCTTCTTCAAATGTATCTTGTTGAATTCAAGAATCTTTTTGTTGAACTCAAGAATCTGCATAGAATTTTGAACAGAACTCTTCATTTAATCCACATGAGTCGCATGCTATTGTTCCATCAGCCATGATTGGGTAGAAGTCCTAAGTAACTCGTAATTGTATTTTATTTTAGTGTCACCCTCACTGAGAATTGAACCTTCAACCTCCAAAAAAAAAAATGAAACTTTATAACTGAATTTTACTATTCCTTGAGTCCTTGTGAATAATCAAGCCTCATCTAAAAAAGTCAGAAACAAAACTGTAGTTGTTTTTAATTTTTTTTTTTTTTTTTTTTTTTTTTTTACAAAGGCATCACCACATTATCAAGGCCCAGAGGCCACTCAAGGATAAGGGTTAAAGAGTGTACAGTAGAAGTAGTAATCATTAGTAATGAAAATTTGTGCATTTATGTTTGTCTGAGGGGTCCAACAAGAACTCCATTTATATTTTGGTCATTATCAGCTCTGTTCTCATGATGCTGAGCACTTTATTTCAATTAATTTTTATTAATCAATTAATTTGGATTGGTTCAACAAATTAATCTGATATTCCTTTCATCTATATAAATAACTGCAAAAGTTTGGTCGATTTCTTGCACTAACAATAAAGTCAAAACATCCCAGTTCAAGTTAATTCAACTTTACACCATCTTTTTTATATCCTGTTTATGTATATTCAATCTCAGTTAACTAATTTGCATATTGGCTTTGAAAAAGAACATTTTATTGATTAACTATTATTTGTTATTTTTTTTTTAGTCAATAATTGTTTTGATTCTAATATTAGAAACAGTTCTGTGTCTCAATAGGTTTTATTTCCTGAACAGATATTTAGTATTAATGTTCAAATGTTCCTTTTTAGAGTGACTGACTTGATGCTCTTAAGTTGCCATTTTTTTTTTTACATAGGCGTCACCACTTATCAAGGCCCAAAGACCAATCGAGGATAAAGGTTAAGAGTGTACAGTAGTCAATTGAACAACATAGTAATTGTTAGTAATGGAAATTCGGTAAATTTGCTAACTTAAGTGGAATGGCTCATCAAGAACTTGTTTACATTGGACTTCAAGACAGATTGTAGTCAGCTGGAAAGCAGGAAAATGTAAGACAGTTCCACAGGCCTGCAGTTCTAAGAAAGAAGCTTTTTTCATGAAATCTACATTTAGGTTTAGGCACAGATAAAGAGTGAGGGGAATTATTGATAGTGTTTTTAGCTAGACGAGTGTTCCTTGTGAAAGTTTGGCGAGGGGGAACCATAGATTGAAGCTCAGTCAAGCACTTGCCATGAAAATAATGATAAAGCAGAGACAAACTTGCAACATCTCTTCTGTGAGAAAGAGGTTGCAGCAAAGAGAAAAGGACATCCCCTACGAGGCTACAAAGTCTATTTTGAACTCTATCAAGGCAGGGCAAGTCCTTTCTAGCAGCTCCTGCCCAAATGTGGCAATAGTACGCCATCCTTGGATGTACCTGGCTCTTATATAGATAGAGAATTGCATCAGCAGTGAGATATCTACTGGATCGATAGAAGGATCCCATCATTTTTTCAGTGACCTTGCCAACAGATTTAATGTATATGTTCCATTTCAGATCAGGAGTAAAGGTCAAGCCCAGAAGCTTGTCAAAACATGAGGCCTCCCCAAGACGAGAACAATTCATTTTAATTGATGCCAGATGGGGATCAGAAAGTTGATGATGTAAAGATAGAAGCTTGGTTTTAGATGAATTAAAAGTAACCAGCCATTCCTTTCCCCATTGTACCACGTGCTCAAGATCAGAGGAGAGAGAATCGGAGAGAACTTGGTCATTTACGGTCTTAGATGTGCTACCATAGATGGTAGTGTCATCAGCATAAATGTCTATGAATGATGTAAGGATGTGATTTGGAAGATCAGTAATGTAAATCAGGAAGAGAGTTGAGCCGAGGATGGAGTCCTGAGAGAGTCCAGCATTAATACTGTGAGCTTCTGATTTCTGCCCATCAACCACTATGCTTCTTTCAAAATTGATTACTTCTTTCTTTAAGATCACATTTAAAAGATAAATTTGTATTGAAAATGTTAAGGTTCATCAATATGGATAAATGAGAAAGATTTCGTTTCATGTTATGAATGAAATGTTTATTATTTAGTATTTGTTGTACGCCTGCTATTTTTGGTCTGCGGTCGTGTCTTCAAAGTGACAACTGTTCTTGATTCTGCATCCATTTGATGGTTCCACTTTTGCATTCTTTTTGAGACAAAAATTCACTCGCAAAATTATCAAAGATATTTGACTATCCCGGATATCTTCATTGATATTTACTCATTTGGTCAGTGAAAAATTGTTTGAAAAATAAATACATTTTGTCAAGATTCATAACCCAAACACAGTTTTCTGATTGTTTGTTTTTATTTATACTTTCTTGACAGTTCCACGTTTGTATTCCTTTTTGAGAATGGGAGGTTTTCTCCTGCAATTATTAAAGATATTTTACAATTTCGGATAAAGATAAATAATTTGTATCGAAATTACCAAAATGTTAATGTTTATCAATAGATGAGAAAGATTTTATTTTATGTTATGAATGAAATGTTTATTATTTAGTATTTGTTGAACGTCTGCTATTTTTGGTCTGCGGTCGCATCTTAAAAATGACAACTATCTTAAATTCTGTATCCGTTTCATGGTTCCACTTTTGCATTCTTTTTAAGACAAAAATTCACTCCCGAAACAATCAAACATGTTTAAATATCCCGGATATCTTTATTAATATTTAGCAGTAAGTCTAATATTTACTCATTATTAACAATTTCTTTTCATACCTACACACACACTGCTTACGCAATCATCGGTGTAGGATGCAATAATGATTGCTGGTTGCGGGACTCGAACCCCTTGTCCACCAGAAATTAACCTTTAAATGAAAGTAAATTAAGATACTTATCAAGTTATTTATGTGGGCCTGTCATAATCAAAGGCCATAAGAGTATTCTACAAACAAGAAGTTTGAAATGATCCAGATAGCTAATTGACTACTTTATTCTTAATTCACTAAATAGGGCTCAATTTTAATCTTCTTAAAAGGGCTTATAAGAATATTTACACCCCCCCCTCCAAAAAAAAAAGACTTAAAAATATAAAATAACTCCTGATTTCTCTGAAGGTGTCTATTGCCAAAATAATTTTAAGATTAAAATTTTAAACTGTGCATTGTATTGCTTTTAATTGTATTACTTCATTTTTAATATTTCAAATTTTAACAATGATTAAAAAAAAAAATGAACATTTCCTTTCATAGCACAACTTCATGCAACATTTTTCATTAAAGACTGTTTTTAGATATTGCTTTAAAAATAAAGAAATTTAAATTTAATAACAACAACCAAGGAAATAAAAAAAAAAGGTCTTTAAAAATATGAAATCTCCTGATTCCTTCAATGAAGGCATACAATCACTGAAAAACTAAAGATCAAAATAAAATTTAAATATTTGCATTGTATTACGTCTAACAACTTTATTTTTAATATTTTAAATCTCAAAAAAAAAAAAAAAAAAAAAAAAAAAAAAAAAAAAAAAAATGACTGCGTATATATATATATATTATATATACAGGGTGACCCCCCCCCCCCAAAAAAAAACGGGTCCCAACTCTAATTAGGCCTCGTTTCTTAGTGTTTTGTCTGAATGAAATGAAACTTTGGTCATAACTAGTTTATTATATTCAAAACATCACATCAAAACACTAGGGTCTTTGGCCTTTTTTCTCCGTTCTACAGCATATGTTCTAGATACACATTCTATCTTTTTTTGGGGTCACCCTGTATATATATATATATATATATATATATATATAGTATTTTTAAATAAACATACTAATTCGTTATACCTATAGACTCTAGTGTTTCATGCTTATGCAATCATCAGTGTAGGAAGTGATAATTACTGCTGATCGGAAGAATCAAATCCAGTCAACAAAGCCAACGCTGGCTTTGCGAGCTCATGCTTTTCCGCCAGGTCACCGGCAATCAACATTTAAATGAAATTAAGTAGCTATGAAGTCATGTCAGCAGGCTGTCATAATCAGCCATCTTGAGAGTATTCAACAACAGGAAGTCGGAATGATGCATATTCATTAGTTGACTGTTTTTTTTTTCTCAATTCTCAACTTCAAATTTTAAAAAGGGCTTTATAATTATATTTTTAACTAACTATTAAAAATGATACATTTCACTGTTTGTATGTACCAATCCTTTTTGTTTAGAAGCTCAATGTATGTTAAATATAACAGAGCATATATAAAAGAACATTAGTATATTTACATTCCAAGGTCCAAAGAATTTCTAATTTTTCTGAAGAGTATATGCACCGAAAAGAGATGGTATTGACATAATAATAACTGGTTGTTTCTGCATAATGAAACGGATCCGTAGAAAATGTACCAAAATTTTAACATGCTGGAGGAGCTGTTTTGTATGAAAAATAAATATTTGGATCTTGGAATGTAACCATACTGTTTATATATATATATATATATATATATATATATATATATATATATATACAGCATAATCATGTTGACACATAGGTTTTTATTATATTACTGAAGTTAAGCAACAATGAGCCTGGCTATTACCAGATAGGTAAGCATTTGAAAATACTAGGTGCTGTATGTATTGCACAGGGACGTAGAAATTTTCAAGTTAGTATCAGGGAGGAAGGGGTTAAAACCACTGAGAGAGATGCACTTCGTTAAGAGACTAGGAGAAAGTAAACTCTGAAGTAAAACCTGAGGTTTAGTGTCTGCTCTGTCTTGTGGCAATCCATTGCACAGATTAAGGTTAGAAATAGTTCCAAAAATATGGATGGTTCTATACAAAGCCTTCACTAGTATAAATAAATCATCTGTGAGAATTTTGAACCACTTAGTTGCCTCAACCTCATATATCAGGTTTCAATGTCGGAGTGCATTTGATATATATATATATATTAGTTGTGGAACCTGATCACATCATATATACATATACATATATATATATATATATATATATATATATATATATATATATATATGAGAATAATGGAAATAGTATTCTGACAAGAGAGAGATAAAAAAAAAAAGGAACAAGCTAAGTTATGTGTTCATTAACGTTTCGTCTTGCAATAAAGATGAAACGTTAATGAACCCACAATGAACAATAAATAGCTGTGAAAGAAACTTAGCAAATCATTTTACTTTTATTTAATCTAATTGTATACAGTAAAGTCGATTGTCCCTTATTTCTTTGACCAGAATAGCTTTCTTAACAAAATGTATTTAAAACTGTTCAATCAATTTGGGGGGAAAGAATGAACTGTTATTTTTGACAACTTAAGAAAAAAGAAAACTTGGCGACATTCGTCTGTATTTTTGAGATGAGGTGTTTTCACTGATTCAGATTGTCAGACTGACTTCCTCATCTTGGTTGTTATAGTCACAACGTTTCAGCTGTTTTGCCCCTGACCTGATGAAGGTCGGAGGGCAAAACGGCTGAAACGTTGTGACTATAACAACCAAGATGAGGAAGTCAGTCCGACAATCTCGATCATTGGCGACATTCATTTTAAAATATATACATTTCTTTCTCGATAATAACCATTTGTATTTTTTTATCCGCTCTTCCACGCCACCTCCTCTTCTCTTTCCCCCTCATTTAATTATTTATGCCATCCGCCTCCTTCCACTATTTTGTTATTCTACTTGCCCATTCTCCCTTCCTCCCAGCATCTAAACTGTTCATATACAGAAGAATAGAGTGCACAGCAAGTAGCAAGCACAATCGTTAGCGTTGTATTAGTATATAGACTTCATCTTCGTTAGCATCAATTCTAGTCTTACTTACCAAATTCATTTAAATCGGAATCCTTTCACTGTTGTCTTCATATATGCATGCATTTCCCATTAAGCCCTGAATTAATTAGACTATTAACAAAGTAAAAGACATTTGGAGATGGCAGAGTGCAACAACCTTCCACCCACCTAAAACAAAATAACGTAAAATAATTAAAATTAACAGTAAAAAAAAAAAAAAAAAAGTTTGTATTTTTTTTTTTTTTTTAATTTAGATTATTCAAATTACAATTCTCATCTTGGTAGTTATTTTTAGAACATTTCAGCTCCGACTTCCTTCAACTATATCTTTTCAAACTTGGGAACTTATATGGAATTCCGAACTAAATCCTCATCTAAAAATTCCAAACATAATATTGAATCAGTACAAACCTGAAATAACGTAACAATGGAAATAAATTTTTAATAATAGCAATTACTTTTTGTTTTTTTTTACATAGGAATCACCACTTATCAAGGCCTGGAGGCCACTCAAAGATAACGGTTATTGAGTGTACAGTAATTAATGGGATAACATCGTAGTAATCGTTAGTAATAGAAATTTGGTAAATTGGATTACTTAAGGGGGCTGTTCATCAACAATTTGTTTACACTGGACTTGAAGACTACTAAATTTTAGCCAGCTGGGAAACAGGTAAACGGAAGAAGAGAGTTCCACAGGCGTGCAGTTCTAAGAAAGAAGCTTTGTTCATGGAATCTACGTTTTGATTTAGGCACAGTTAAAGAGTAGAGAAAATTATCGACAAGTTTCAAGTGACCGTCTTCATGAGGATAAAGGTTCAATTCTTACTACATGCAATAACTAAGAGTAACTTAATAATTAACACTTCCACCCAGTATATGATTGTTATTTTCACAATATTTCAGCTGATGTGTAGCCTCTGACCTTCTTCAGATAGGTCTTTTCAAAATTGATAACCTATATATATATGTGCTAACAAGTAGTATCATTAATAATCTGCAAATGTCATATAGGCTGGCTTGGAAAGATTAAGATTGGCCCCAGAGAGAGAACTGTCAACCAAGTGCTTCAATGGATTCTTGATGAAAAAAAGAAGAGGACCAAAAATGAAGTGGAAGCAAACATCTGAGATTTGATTACAATGGGAAGAAACTGGGATGATGCTGTGTATCTGGCTTCAGATCAAAAATGATGGCATACTTTGACTGCCCCGTGCATCGCAGGATGAAAATTTCCTAAGTCTAAGTTAGAACTTCTAAAGAATTTCAAACTAAATTCTCATCCCAAAAATTCGAAAAGATATCAAATCAATAAAAAACTGAAACAATGGTTGGTTGTGTTTAATAGCCTATCAATCTTTAAAGGATCATTTCTATTAGGTTGAAAAGAAAATTCTTGCGGAATTTTTAATTTTGATTTCAAATGATATATTTTCAAATAAGTTTTCATTCTAACACCTTTACTTTATATATTATTTTGAAGAGCGTTTTTCTATCTAAATTGTTTTAAAACAATTATGTCTCCTTTTCAGAATGTTGAATACAAGATGGAAAAAAGCAAATTCACACAATTTTCTCATTTCAATTCAAGCTAGGCTGAAAAGCTGATGAAACAGTTTGCGATATCAACAAAGTGTTTGGCCCAGGATTATTTAAGGCCAGAAACGATTTTTTTTTTTACTTATTATTATTTGATTTTTTTACTTATTATTATTTGATCTTAAAAAATAGTTTCTAGAAGATTCTATTAGGTTAAAAAGTTTTTGCAGAATTTTTAATTTTGATTTCAAATGATGTATTTTCAAATAAGTTTTCGTTATAATACCTTTACTTCATGCATCATTTTAAAGAGCGTTTTATGCTCTAATTGTTTAAATTACAATCGTTTTAAACAAATTATGTCTTCTTTACAGAATGTTGAATACAAGATGGAAAAAAAGCAAATTCACACAATTTTCTCATTTCAATTCAAGCTAGGCTGAAAAGCTGATGAAACAGCTTGCGATATCAACAAAGTGTTTGGCCCAGAAACAACTATTGAATGCGCAGCACAATGGTGGTTTAAAAAATTTCATGGTGGCGACAAGAGTCTTGAAGAAGATGAGCATAGTGGTCGGCCATCGGATGTTGACAACGATCAATTAAGAGCCTTAGTCGAAGCTAATACACACACAACTGTTTGAGAACTTGCTTCTGAATTAGACGTAATATATACAACGATTTTGAACTACTTGAGAGAGATTGAAAAGGCAAAAATCTTGATAAATGGGTGCCTCACAAATTGAATGACAACCAAAAGAAACGCTGTGATTAAGTGTCATTTTTCCTTCTTTTACGCAACAAGAACGACCCATTTCTGGTTGTGACTTGCAATGAAAAGTGGTTCTTTACGACAAAACTGGCAACACTCAGCTCAGTGGTTAGATGCCAATGAAGCTCCATGCCACTTCCCAAAGCCAGAGTTGCATCAAAAGAAAGTCATGCTGACTGTTTCGTGATCTATGATCAGTCTTTTCCATTACAGTGTTTTTAAATGCAGGCAAATTCTGAATTAGTCCTGGAAATAGCTGAAGTAGTTTATTAGGTACCTCCAACCTGTTGTGTAGAACATTGTTATTATACACAATAAGTAGTGACGTCATTATTTCATGTGTTTGAGTCAATTTCTATGGAAGATCATTTATGCAGAAATTTATAAATAAATAAAATGTACAATAAAAAATGGATAAAAAATAATATAAGACTTACCTTTTATAAAACAAATAGATTTTTAATAATGAACTACACAGACGATAAATTAATTTTAACCTGTTCTGTTGATACATGTATCTAAAGATGCTGTGCTTACAGGCATTCATACTTTTTTGGAAAAACAGCACAAAATTTGAATATCACCCTCTGTCATTTTAAATAATCAAATCCAAATGAATTTTTTTCAGTCGATTTTGCTTTTGTAATTTTTATTATCTCAAGAATCATATATTCTATTATATGAATATATTTTTTTATTATTCGAAATCTGTTATATAAAAAAAAGCTATTTAAACTTCATATCGCATAATAATTGAATTAAATATCATTTAAAGCTTTTTAAAAATAATTATTTTTTAGAATTCTGTTTTTTTTTTCGTGTTATTCAAATAATTATATTACTGAGAAAAAAAAAATCAAGAAAAATTGTTTATTTTATTTTTTTTTACATAATAATATTGATTTTATGTTCAATTTTATTTACAACTTTAAGGTAAGTGAAAAAAATGACCGGATTTTATATATATATATATATATATATATATATATATATATATATATATATATAACTTTTTTAATTATTTGATCTTTTCAGCTTTAAAAAATGTTGAAATATTTATCGACCTACATTTATTTTTTTTACTTTTCGCAACATGAAATATGGGGGGGGAGGGGGTAGAACACTTAAAAAAAATATTTCCTCTAATATATTTAACGAAACCTACTTTTATTATGTAAGTTTATTCAATAATGAATAAATATAAAAAATTTCAGGAAAATATGACTATTATTTGATTTTTGCTAGATTTTTAAAACATGGGTGTGTCAATGACTTAAAAACTGTCACTACATAGGAACGTTGTTTTAAAGCGTCGATAATGTAAACACAATTTTGTCTCGCATTTTCAATATTTTTGTAGGCTGTAAAAATTTTTAAAAAAATATTAGCAGTTTATTTTAAACTTTTTCTTTTAAACGGTAAAAAAGTTAGGATCATAATATTAAATTAAATTACAGTTACATCGTGTTACATACCGAGGGGGGGGCGGAACTGTGGCGCGCGTTGGAGGTACCTATAGTTTATGATATAAAAGGCGTAAAAAAAAAAATATATTAAATGGTAGATAACACTAAGCATGTGAAGGGTTAGGATTAAAACAAAATATCCTCAAAAAAACAAAAAGTAAAATAAAAATAAAAGGGAGGTTTTTCAAATAGTAAACTACTTCAATAACATTTCTGAGACTAATTGGGGATTCTCTGTCATACTTGGGACTGACTTCATAAGTACTGGAATCCTCTGGATACCGATTCATTACAAGTACCCAATGTGTTTAGTTTTAAGTGTTAAAATAAAAATTAAAAAATAGAGAGCCAATCCAATCTGAAGATGCATCCATCCAAACATCACATGGTAAAGATGCTATTAATAACTGAAGTGTGACAGACTGAGCTTCACTCAGTGATGCAAAACAAACACATAAAAAATATATATTTGCCTTATTTTGTTTTAAATCACTTACATCTCCTGTCAGGCGTCCGGTGAGTTCCTGGATTTTGTTGTTGACTTCCTTGATTTCGTCATACATTTCTGCCAACCGTCGATCCATTTCCAAATAATCCCTGGAAAAAAAAAAAATTGAAATGAATGGCTTTCGTTTGGAAAGGCTCTATGTTTTGACAAGCCTCTAGGTCTGACCTTCACTCCTGATCTGATATGGAACACATGCATCAAGTCTGTTGCCAAGGATGCTCGAAAAATGGTGGGATCGTTCTACCGCGCCAGTAGATATCTTACTACTGATGCAATTCTCTGTATGAGAGCCAAATACGTCCAAGGATGGAGTACTGTTGCCATATCTGGGCAGGAGGTGCTAGATGCTTCTAGCAGCTCCTGCTCAGATGTGGCAACAGCACTCATCCTGCCTTGACAGAGTTCAAAATAGACTTCGTAGTTTAGTGGGGGATAATCTTTTCTCTTCCCTGCAACCTTTTTTCCACAGAAAAGACATTGCAAGCCTGTCTCTACTTTATCGTTATTTTCATAGCAAGTGCTTGTCTGAGCTCCAATCTATGGTCCCCCCTTGCCAAACTTACACGAAAAACTCATCTATCTGAAACCACTATCAATAATTTTCCACACTCTTTATCTGTGCCTAAACCTAAATGTAGATTCCATAAACAAAGCTTCTTTCTTAGAACTGCACATCTGTGAAACTCTCTTCTGTTTACCCGACTAAAAATTGGTCATCTTCAAGTTCTTGATGAGCCGTCCCCTTAAGTAATCCATTTACCAAATTTCCATTATTAAAGATTACTATGATATTGTCCCATTGACTACTGCATACTCATTAACCCTTATCCTCGAGTGGCCGCCAGACCTTGATAAGTGGTGACTTCTATGTAAAAAAAAAAAAAAATTGTCCAGCTACAAGCGCTGTAAAAATTTTTTATTTTCTTCCTGTATGTACATAAAACTAAACAGAACTTCCATGAACAAAGTTTCTTTCCAAGAATGTCCTTTCTGTAGGATGTAATAATCCAGAGCCGCTTCCCAGCTTACTACAACAAGATTGTTTTCAAGTCAAATGTTAACAAATTCTTGT
Source organism: Euprymna scolopes (assembly GCF_053919585.1). Lineage (NCBI taxonomy): Eukaryota > Metazoa > Mollusca > Cephalopoda > Sepiida > Sepiolidae > Euprymna > Euprymna scolopes. The sequence continues at coordinate 73,094,919 of NC_136496.1, forward strand.
CAAGCCTTTTGCCTACATAATCCAATTCTGACCATCTAACCCATCATTTCCAATCCTTTCATGGCGTTGCTTATCACTAACTAACAAACTCATTAACCCTCATCCTTGTGTGGCATTTGGGCTTTTATAAACGACAGCACATTAGGATGAAAAATTCGTACAATTATTTCAGTATCAATTGTTCCTATTTACTTGTCTCCCCACGAGGGCAAAGTTAGACACAAGGTCGGTTTTTAATGTGGGAAAAATCTAGCTCTCCAAAAAGGGCACTCTAGATAGGAACAAAAATTAAAATTGTCTCAGTCATGAAGGATTTCTCCATTGACTGAGAAAAGGTGAAGTGTAGCACTAGAACAGATACTACACTGTGATCTTAGCCCAAATGCCTTCTTTTCCAGGCAAAGGAAACGTTGCTAGTTTTTTGTCCACTCTATTCGCATTTCCATAAAGAGGTACTCGGTTGAGCTTCAAGCTCTGAATTCATTTCCCACTGTAAGACCTCAACAAAAACTTGTCTTGCTGTCAACGCTGCATAGAACACTCTTCTTCCTCTGTGTACAAACAGAACTGCCATGAACAGAGTTTCTTTCCAAGAATTTCTCACCTGTAGAACACTTTACCATGGGAGTGTTTCCTTACAGACTACAACCTGATCATTTTCAAATCTAATACCAATAAATATCTGATATGTCGTTCGATGAATTAATCATAGTTCACAATCCTTTCATAAAATTGTTTCTCCTTCAAACAGAAAATTGATCATCTTCAAGTCCAATGTAAACAAGTTCTTGATGAGCCGTTCCCCTTAAATAATCCAATTTACCAAATTTTCACTACTAACGATTACTATGATATTGCTCCATTGACTACTGTACACTCATTAACCATTAACCCCAAGTGACCTTTGACCTTGGTAAGTGAACCGTTAGCATAAAAGCAAAGGTCTCCTCTTGTAGACCAGCACTAAGGAAGATGTAACCTACCTACCTATGGTATAAATTGAACAACTGGTAAATTTTCTCATCGTTTGGATAACAATGTTCCATTGCATGGTTGACGAGTTTTTTCACATGGCTATGCATTCGTTTTCTAAACAAGAGAAAAAGAAAAGAAAAACATTGATTTTATTATCAGTTTTAATTAAAATATTTTTTAAGTTAAATTTTTTTTGTTTTTTGATATCCTTTGAGATAAGGCTTTATAATTATTTGAATATTCATTTTTTTTTTTTTTTTTGCAGACTGTTATCCTCATCTTCATTGTTACTATTGTTTCACCATGTTTCGGCCAACTCAACTTCAGGCCTTCTTCAGGTGGCACAATAGATAGAGGCATTGAGTCTCTACAGTTCAAAGTGAGCATTATCTAAAGATAGCGGTTTTAATCCTAGCCAAGCAAGTCAGAGGATTAATTATTTATCATGTTGTGAGATAACTACCGATGCCTGCATTCAGTCTCGAAAGACAAAGGACACTCCCTGTAGAGGTAGCTGCGCATGTAATTGTGTGGCAACGGTGGTGCAATTTCTAACCACACCTCTCCTGAATCGGCACTGCTTGAATCTAGTCCAGGACAACTGGAAACAATGCCAAGATAGGCTGAGAGCACAAACAGCACCTGGAAGTCTCAAATGGTCACCCATCTGGTACTGGTCAGGCTCATCGTTGCTTAACTTTGGTGATCTGAACAACTATGGAAGGCAGTAATTACTGGGGATACAATTACAAGACAGCATTCCTATCCTGTCATGGTTAATCACCAGACTAGAAGTATGTTTGGCCTGATGACATTGTCTCTCTGAAAAGAGACACTACAGAAACATGTATGCACATATGTGGCCAATAATAATAATAAATATACCATACTTTAGGGTCATTGCACCAAATCCGGGGGTAATTGCGCCAACTAAAAAAAAGTGCTCTTTATATGTGTGGTTGCCAAAAGAGCACTTTTAGCTAGTTGGCATAATTACTCCAAAGTACAGTACTATATATATATATATCTCAGTTTCATAAAACTGATATTGGCAATGGTTAATATGTTTGTAAAAATAAAATGAAAATAAAAAAAAAATGAAAACGTGGCTTACTTTTCTAAATCTGTCATGGTTTTTTCTCTTCTTGAAATATATTTTTTGGTTTGTAAAAAGCAGGATTCCATCAATTCTTTGCATTCCTCAAGATGCTGCGACAAAATTGTAGAACTGGAATTGAAAAATAAAAAAACTGTCAACAAGAGAGCGTATGCATTCTTAGCCATCAAATTTATTTATTACACTTCTTTAATATTATTACTTTAATCCCATATCATATTGAACAGGCTTCCTTTTGTACCCGCATACAAGTTAAGAATTTTCAATTCAACTCCAGAATTCAACCTAATTTTTTTTTTTTTTCATTTTTACCCCAAACAAGGTTAAGGGGCTACTATCGGAGACATAAGTTGCAAGGATACTATGTAGGGAGTTGAGCAGCAAGATGTCTGTTCACATTACACTTGAACTTCTGCATGTCAGTACAGTTGGAAAAGCAGGATTTCGGAAGGGAGTTCCAAAGTCTAGCAGTAGAAGTGACAGCAGAAGCTGAGTGTACTGCACCTAGCTTATGGCAATGACATAATTAAATTAAAATTAAAAAACACAGAATTTTTTTTTAGGTGTACATACCCATCACGAAACAGAAATGTCATATTCTAAAAAATCCCATAAATTGATCAAATTTTGTTTTTTAAACTAATGAAATCAAATTTTATGACAAAGCGAGATGATGTGTTTTGATCAGCCATGTTTAATAAATAAGGGAGAAACAACTCAATTCGAACTACAGAGATCAAAATCAACCTTATAATGGCTACAATTTACAATTAAAAATTGCTAAAAATTGTAAAATGATTTTCTATATACAAACAAAATTACTTCATAAATTTACATAACTTTTGGAATATGACATTTTTGTTCCCAGAGATTTCTGTATTTTTGTTTTTTTTTCTTAAATTAAGATGAATTCTGAATAAGAACTAAATTTTCTAGGAGATATTTTGAAATTCACAAGCAGACTCATTCATAAGGCCCATACATATCCTGGTCAAGAGAAGTGATTTTAACAACATTAGCTTTTGCATGGAGGTGTTTTTGTCATCCCACATACAGTGCTTGGTATTCTAAAATGGTCACCCATCTGGTACTGACTAGCCTCAATGTTGCTTAACTTTGAGAATATGTGCCTCTTTGGGTATCTCTTATTTGAATCAATAATCCCTTTTCAACTTTAAATACAAAAGTTTATAAATATGTTATTGTTTGTTATGCCCACATATAACTCCACATTCTCCAAAATATTTAGGGCAGCGAGGCGGCTGGTTATTTTTAATGCATCTAAAACCAAGTTTCTCTCTCTACACCATCTATGCTCTGATGCCAATCTGACATCGGTTGAAATGAATGGCTCTTGTCTTGGGGAGGCTTCATGTTTTGACAAGCTTCTGGGCTTGGCCTTTACTCCTGACCTGAAATGGAACATGTATATCAAATCCATTGCCAAGGTCGCTGGAAAAATGGTGGGATCCTTCTACCACTCCATTAAGTATCTCACTCTTGATACAATTCTCTTTTTATATAAAAGTCAGGTTCATCCAATGATGGAGTACTGTTGCCACATCTGGGCAGGAGCTTCTAAAAGCAGCTTATCCTACCTTGACAGAGTTCAAAATAAACTTCGTAGCTTAGTGGGGGATGCCTTTTCTCTTCCTTGCAACCTCTTTCCCACAGAAGAGACGTTGCGAGCCTGTCTCTGCTTTATCATTATTTTCATGGCAAGTGCTCAGCTGAGCTTCAATCCATGGTCCCCCCTTGCCAAATTTTCATGAAAAACACTCATCTAGCCAAAACCGCTATCAATAATTTCCCACACTCTTTATCTGATCCTAAACTTAAATGTAAATTCCATGAACAAAGCTTCTTTATTAGAAGTGCACGTCTGTGGAACTCTCTTCCTATTGCCTGCTTTCCAACTAACTACAATCTGATTGTCTTCAAGTCCAACGTAAACAAGTTCTTGATGAACTGTCCCCCTAAGTAATCCAATTTACAAAATTCTGACTACTTATGTTTACTACGCTATAATCACATTGACTAATGTGTATCCATTAACCCTTATCCCCTCGAGTGTCCTCCGGGCCTTGATAAGTGGTGATTCCTGTGTAAAAAAAAAAAATCTTCACATCTCCAGAGAGGCCAAGGAGAGAACCATTTTCTTGAATGTATTGATGAACATACTGAAGCAAACTGCAGCCTGTCCAGTACAACCCGCACATTAGTAACACAATGTCATTGGCATAAGCTAGGTACAACATACTCAATTTAAGATAGGTACAACATACTCAATTTAAGATAGGTACAACATACTCAATTTAAGATAGGTACAACATACTCAATTTAAGATAGGTACAACATACTCAATTTAAGATAGGTACAACATACTCAATTTAAGATAGGTACAACATACTCAATTTAAGATAGGTACAACATACTCAATTTAAGATAGGTACAACATACTCAATTTAAGATAGGTACAACATACTCAATTTAAGATAGGTACAACATACTCAATTTCTGCTGCTACCTCTACCCTCCCAACAGTACTGAAGAACATGATCAAAGACGTAGCCGATAGTGTAACTGGAGAGAGTGTACATTCTTGCCGATCAAACGTAATCTTGTGTCATGCCCACAATCAGAAAAGAAGAAACATATCTGCATTGATAACTCGATTACACTCACCATTTCCAGTTATAGAAACATGTCTCCTGTGAATAGATTTTGCTTTCCAGTTCTTTTGATGTTGTTAATTGTTGTTGTATGAAATTGGCATGGTTATCACAGATTTCAATCTTCTTCTTTATCTAGAAAACAAACACAAAACATAATATTGCAAAACATAGAAACGTCAAAGCATTATGCGAGTTAAGACCAACAGAAACCTCACGTTCATCGTTATAGCCATTTTAATTTTCTATTATTACTAGAAAAAACGATGAGTAAAATTAATTCCTTCGCAAACAGACCAGTTTTGCGATCACTATTGTGATTCATTATGAAAATTAAAATCAAAATATAATGATAATAACTTTATGTCTAGAATCCTTCATCTAATTTTGATCAAAATTTATTATATAATTCCAATTCTAAAAAATAGACAAAATTTAAGGGGTTTTAAAAAAATCTTCCTCTATTGTTGCTTATGCTGCAACCTATGCAGAAAAGCTTTTGTGGCAAGAGTTGCACAATCTCCAACCACACCTCTCCTGAGTCAACACTGTTTTTATTCCAGTGGCAAGTAGAAATTCAAGGTGCCTGGAAACAATGCAGAGATAAGCGGAGAGCACATACAGCACCTGGAAGTCCCAAGTGATCACCCATCTGATACTGGGCAGGCTCATCATTGCTTAACTTTGGTGATCTGATGAGAACCAGTGTGTCAACATGCTGTGTATAAAAGGTTTTAAGGAAATTCAGGAAACCTTTCAATTTTCAAATGAGAGGTTGTGCCTATATTATGCCTTCTGAAAACCCTAAAGGGCTCTACATTGCGAGTGAAACAGTCACATTTGCCAGTATTTTTTCAAAGTGGTTACTAGAAATAATGAAACGCTTATCTTTTGGCGATTGTATTTCTTTCACTGACAATCTTCCAAAGCTCACTACTGAATGAAAAATATCTTTTCAACTTTTTTTTTTTATAAAACGAACAAAGTTAAATTATTTAAACAATAAAAGTTTAATAGAACAACATACTCTTTTTTTTTTTTTAACGAAGGTTGTTTAAAAAAAAGCATCTGAAGAAATTAGAATGCTTATACCTTTAAGTATCCATAAAATCTGTTGTATATTTAGAATTACACTTATTAAAAACTACAGAAAAAACTTTATATACATAATTGTCACAGAACAAAGATGTGATATTCCCAAAATCATGTGGGTTTGGCTAGTAACTTTTTTTTTTATTTGGCTAGTAAACGAAAATATTTAGTTGTCAAAGGTAGCTAAAGACAAATTTGTCCATAGAGCCCTGCCCTAAAAATATTCCAAAGAAAGTGAAACAGAATGTTTATTAATGTTTGATATCTATTGTTAAAAATTGTTAAAATTTCACAAAATCGGAGGTATCTAAATTTTCATGAAAGGCTTTCACCCTCTCTTTATCTTTTTTTACGTAAAAAAAATTTAAATAAACATAGCACAATATAACTATGGCATGGTTATCACAAAACATAATATTGCAAAACATAGAAACATCAAAGCATTATGCGAGTTAAGACCAACAGAAACCTCACGTTGATCGTTATAGCCATTTTAATTTTCCATTATTACCTAGCCAAAGTAAGAACTCAAGTGGATTGTTGCAAATCACCAGGCCGCAGACTGCTCAGCCACTAAGATCCCATCCTAAGACACATATCACCACCCACAGCCTACCTACAGGTAGCGCTGTATTTACTTTTTTTTACTTACGTCTCTGCATGGGGTTGCAGTTGACAAAATTGTGGCTTCGCCGACAGGAACCACAATTTTGTATGAAAATTGTCATTAAATCAAAGAATGATATAACTTTGATTTAATACTTTATTATACATATTTTTATAATAAAGCTCAACGCCTGTCTGTCTGTACGTGAATAGTACGTTCCCAAATGGTTTATTATTATACTAAACTGACCACATACAATGGTAGAAGAGGTATCAAGGAGCAAAAATGAATATGATAAAGTCACCTCCCCCAGCAACGGGAGCAGGGCCTCAATGGAAAAACCCTATGCACAGTCACACCATTTCACACAGAGCAACCAAATTTGGCAGGATAACCCACTATGGGGAGGAAAAGGTTTTTACAGATTACACTGCTCACCCCCACCAACGGGGGTAAGGCCCCAAGGAGAGGGTCAATTATATAGTAACAACATCGAAATGCTGTTATTTATTTTTTTTTCGCTACTACAGCATTTTTTTAAAGAGCTATAAGCTCTTTTTCTTTATATATATATATATATATATATATATATATATACTCCTATAATTCGTTTTTCTTTTGTGTGTATTGATATTCATACTAAAAACCCTCTTTTCTATTTATTTAAAAAGAAAATACAATTTTCTTATATATGGTTTATGGAAATGCATTCACTTGCAAAAGATCTAGCTAATTTGCATATTCTTTTAAACATTCATTTTAATTAATTCCCTATTAGTTTTTTTGGGTTTCTTATGGGATGATCATCTTTAGTTAACTATTACGTGTAATTATATTCATGTAGATATTCTACATGATTTATACTTGCATAATATTTGCGTAAAAAGTTTACAGGAAACACAAAATTGTTTCCATATATATTTATGTATATATTTTTGTTTAATCTATCTATCTATCTATAAAAGTGAACGTGTCTGTCTGTGTACATTTCCCTACGCAATAACTTTGTCAATTTTAAGTCTACAGACTCAAAATTTGATATACAGGGTACTGAGATTTGGGAAAATCTTTGTGATCCGTTTTCGACCAGAAATTTGGCTGTTAATGGGTCAAAGTGCAACGATTTGACCTTTGAGAACTCTATCAAACTCCTCCGACAATTTGGGATCTAAACACTTGAAATTTTAGATGTAGGTTCCTTGGACATGGATCTAACTTAATAACTTGATTTGAGCCCCAAACAATAAATGTTAACGAGTCATAATAGGGGTCAAAGTTAAAAAAAATTTTGACCTCTGCGGTCTCTACCAAATTACTCAGACAATTTCTGGTCTAAACATTTGAAATTTTACATAAATGGGTATTCAGAGATAGGGCAAGCTTTTTAATCGGTTTGGGTCAAAAATTTTCAGTTACCAATATATAAATGTATTTATGTATGTATGTTTGCATGTCTGCCTAAAACTTTCGACAGAGGGACAGATTTTACCAAGATCAGTATCGTTTTGAAGGTTGACCTTTCGGGTGACAAATATCGAAAAATTGGCTAAAAACATTAATATCTTCACCTTCAACTGGGTACTTTTCTACAGGGGGGGGGGCGCTTTTTTCGCTGATACTTTTTAAAGTTATCCTCTCCTTTCGATTGTCTAGCCTTAATTTAAATGTAAGTCACTTCTGGTTTTGCGGTGGTCGTAACAGCCTAAAACATCAGAGTTTTTTTCCCGTTCTTTTCCTCCTTCCCGGTACGGGTTCGAGCTACTTCCTACTACCACTTTTTTTTTTTTTTTTTTGCTCAACATACACATCCAAACATCCGGGCAACGCTGGGCTGAAACGCTAGTATATATATAAAAGTGAACGTGTCTGTGTACATTCCCCTATGCAATAACTGTCAATTTTTAGTCTACAAACTCAAAATTTGATATACAGGGTACTGAGATTTGGGAAAATCTTTGTGATCCGTTTTCGACCAGAAATTTGGCTGTTAAGGGGTCAAAGTGCAACGATTTGACCTTTGAGATCTCTATCAAACTCCTCCGACAATTTGGGGTCTAAACACTTGAAATTTTAGATGTAGGTTCCTTGGACATGGATCTAACTTAATAACTTGATTTGAGCCCCAAACAATAAATGTTAACGAGTCATAATAGGGGTCAAAGTTTAAAAAATTGACCGCTTTTTTTCTTTTTTTTTTTCTCAACATACACCTCCAAACACCCAGGCAATGCTGGGCTGAAATACTAGTATATATATATATATTATTACGAATTCGGTTATTATTAATGCAAACAGAAAATAATAACACATTCGTGAGTTCGTAACAAAAAGAAAAATAATAATAAGACATTCATAAAATACAATGAAGATTAAAACACGTAGGCCCTGGGTTCGGTATACATTGCTGAAATAAAAATATGGGGAGACTCTTTTGAAACCAGAAATATACAATAGACAACGAATAGCGTATGAAAATAACGGAAAACACGACACGCAATGGTAATATTTTCGAAATTAAATTTTATTATCAAACACTAAACTATGATAGGGTAGGAATAATGAGGTTAAGTAAAAAAAAAAAAAGAAAAGAAACAGATTACGAGAGTGTGGAAGGGGGTGTCTTTATCTACTATTCGAAGATGCCAACGAGCAATATATCAAAACAAAAAGTGTATCTTTAGTGCAAACAAATGATGGCAAAATGAATTCAATGTCTTAATATACGAAAGAGGGAAATATTCACGGGGATGACTTACTGAATTTATTCCTTTTTTTTTTTTATCTTTTCTTTCTTTTTGTTCCAAGCCTTTGATCAAAATGTCTTTAATATCCGTCCCTCCGGATTAAGACGCACGTGTGCAAGTTCGCCATTTACCGCCGTCAACGTCGCATCCTTTCACCGTTGGTACGGAGTTTCTCCCAGGCGTTATCTCCTTTCGCTGTTGGTATAGAATTTTTCCCAGGCATTACTTCGTTTCTTTCGCTGTTGGTGGAGTTTCTTCCAGGCGTTATCTCCTTTCACTGTTGATTGGAGGGGGGGGGGGAATCGATACCATCTATCTTGACGGCATCGCTGCCTTTGTTGCTGGGGTGAGACTTTCGCACATCCATCTGGCAGCATGGCCAGCAGCGACTGTTGTACCAAAAAGGCCTCTTCTCTTTTTTTCTTTGTCTTTCTCTCTCTCTCTCTCTCTCTCTCTATCCCTCTTCTCAGTATCCTTCTTAGCCCCTTTCTTTCCTTTATTCTTCACTAGTGAGGGGTACCCGGCGTTGCTCGGGTGTTTGTGAAAAAAACAGGTGCCCGTGAAAAAAAAAAACGAAGCTTTTACGACGCGCAGTTGGAAAATAGTAAAGTGTGAAAAAATAAAACAGGTGCGCGTTTTTGATTGACGTGACGGTGATAGGTATTCAGCAGTTAGAATTCTGTGCGGGACAGTTTTTAATGAGGTCAATAAATCGGTTTGTTTGTTTTTAAAAACCCGCTCCCCCGTCTGATATGACGAAGTTGACATTGACCAAACGTTCACTGACTCTGGGCCTGTGATTAGAGTCGAGTTTCGCTTTTTTTTATACCGAAAACCGAATGGTACGAGGGGTACCTGGCATTGCCCGGGTGTTTTTCGGGGTATGTGAAAAAAACCCGAAACGTTGACGACGCGCAGTTGGAAAATAGTAAAGTGTTTTAAAAAAAAAAACAGGTGCGCGTTTTTGATTAACGTGACGGCGATAGGTATTTAGCAGTTATTTTGTGCGGGACAGTTTTGAATAAATGGGTTTGTTTGTTTTTAAAAACCTGCTCCCTCGTCTCGAAATGAAAGCTACAGTCTGATATGATGAAGTCAACATTGACCAAACTGGCTCTGGGCCTGTGATTAGAGTCGAGGTTCGCTTTTTTTATACCGAAAAGTGAATGTAACGCGTGCCGATGCGGGAAATGTGGAATAATTAACGTTTGAAAGTCAATAAAATTAAATAGAGAGGCGAGCTCCATGGATAATTCGTTGTTGTTGTTGTTGTTGTTGTTGGAATAGTACAAGTGCATTGCAGCCAGAGGAGATCACTTCAAAAGGGACTAGAGTTTCATGCATGCACTATCAATAAAAGTGCCCATACGAAAAAGTCTGGAAACATTGAAGACAGCTCATCAGTAAGAATCGAACGCAACAGGAAGAAGCAACAATAAAAAGCCGACGTATAAAGAATTTTGATTGATTTAGTGAAACCATAACAAAATCAAAGTAAAAATCAATGACTTACCTCGTTGACTAAAATCGATATGTCTTCAGGTATGTCTTGTAGACAACCTTTCATATTCACATGAACATAGCTGCCCATCTCTTCTGTGATTAAAGATGGCACCTCATCTAGGCCAGTTGCAGTCAGCAGACCAAAGAACCATTCTTTCTTTCCCATGAGTAAAGACAATCGGAAATCCAACAGAGACGTCTGATGTAATCTTTACAAATACGCCAGAAATATTTAAAGCAAATTATCACAAAAACAAAAACAAAAGAACAAAACATCACTTTGGCTCGTTAACTACGTATTATGAATCTACGTTTGTTATATAATCCACACCTCATCTTACAATGAACACGGTACAAGAGAAAAAAATTGGTTCTAAAAGAATGTGTAGTTATAGAACCTAGGCCCCTAATTCTGTTTGATGATTTTTTTTTATTGTTGTTTACTTGGTGTCACTTTGGATTGTTATTTACTCATCATGAATCTACTTTGGTATGATATCTACATTTTTTATGCGGTCTATACCTTATTTTGCAATCAAGACAATACAAAAACAAATAAAAAAAAATTTTAAAAATCCAATTGGTATATATATTATTTTATTGGAATTCATTATTGAGATGAATATTATTTATTTATTGCGGACTATAATCCTCATCTTTCTTAGTTCTTGTTTCATGACGTTTCAGCAAACTATTCCTCTGGCCTTTGTCAGGTGGTAACCGCAACGGGATAGGAACTCTGAATCTCCTAACTGCATCCTTAGCAATAATTACTGCCTTCAATAGTTGTTGTAATTGCTAAGAATGTAGTTAGGAGATTCGGAGTTCCTATCCCGTCACAGTTACCACCTGACGAAGGCCAGAGTTGGGCGAAATGTCATGAAACAACAAGAAAGATGAGGATAATAGTCCGCAATAAACAAATTAAATCTAATTGGTTTCAAAAGAATCTGTAGCTAGAGAGTCTGGAATCCTAATATTCATAAAGACTATGAACATTTCAGCCAATTTATTCAACAAGAAGTTGATGACAGCTCAGTAATCTATCCTGACAGGTAGATAGCTTACATTAATTTAAACCAACTCAATTTTCATAATTTTCTGTAAACTATCAAAATTTTGTCAGTTCCAACACTAAAGCAAATACATAAGGAATTGAAAGATTATGGTGTGAAGATTCATATGTTAAAAAAAAAAACGATGTGTTTTTTTTTTCTTGTAAATAAAAAGTGAAAATGGCACTGTTTACTTTTTTTTTTATTGTTGAACATTAAGTTCTTAATTTATTTTTGTTTTGATCCAGAGTATGATTGAACTTCAATAAAAATTTAACAAATATAATTTCTAAACAATTATTACGATACTAGCCGAATTTGCCTGATCAGTATATTGCTTCTTAATTTAATTTTTATTCACTACTTGAAACTATCGAAACAAAATTAATGAAGAAGCCACTGAGGGCTCAATAATCATATCCGACAAATAGTGAGCTTACACTAATTTAAATCAACTCAATTTTGGTAATTTTTCCCGTAAATCATCAGAAAAAATTTGTTGATCCCAACACCGGAATACATACACAAGGAACCGAGAGATCATGGTTTGATGCAAATTTGAAAAAAAAATAAATAAATTAAAAGCGTATGATGTAAATATTTTTATGAATTATCCAAAAGACAAAGTACCCATGAATACCCGTGGAAAAGTTACAAATCCACTATCACCAGTAGTGTGTAGAGGTCTGGTGATGACTGGGACCAACTTGATTGTATGCCCCAAAGACGTCAGTCCTAGTACTGACAAATATTATGACAAATGAGACAATTTGAATATAATTGGATGTCCCCCTCACCTGCATGCCACTGCCCGCCACCAATTAATGTAAAAGAGCAGCAATTCTTTAACAAGTAGTGTTTTCAAAAAGTAAATATTCATATTTAAACTAGCAATGGAACCCATCATTACCTGGAGAAATGATTTCAAACTTGAAAGTTTGGGTCATTTTAATTTCATATATTTTTTGTGCTTGCACAGATCCCTATAATAAAGTAATTTTTACTCTCAAGCATTTCTTTTTCCTGAGGAAAAAAAAAAACAAAAAAAAAAAACAAAGGAAAAAAAGAAAAAAAAACAGGAAAAAAAGAAAAAAAACAAAGGAAAAAACAAAAAAAGGAAAAAAAGAAAAAAAAAGAAAAATCAAAGGAAAAAAAGAAAAAACAAAGGAAAAAAAAAAGGAATGTTACTTTTCAAAATAATTCAATTTCTTAAAAATAATAATTTATTTTGGCCTCACTCCACTTGTTGCCTTGGTAAAAATACTTCAACAGAAATTGATGTAGTGTTGATGAGATTAGATATGTAACTCATTAACTTCCATCAAAGTGGTTCTAAATAGATGAAAGAGAGAAGAGTGACAAAAGAGAAAGATATACATTTAATTATAAAGATTAAAATATTATTTTTATACCTGCATATATGAGTGTTTCATGCATTTGCAATCACCAGTGTACAAAGTGATAATTACTGCTAGTCAGGAAATTCAAACCCAGTTACAAAATCAACCTTTGACTCCATTGGCTAAGACGTTATGCTGCTGGCCTGAAGGTACCTTCAGGCCAGCAGCAATCAACATGAGAATTAAGAGAAATTAAACACCTATAAATGCCAAGTACAAGCAGAACATAGTAAAGCAGTTAAGGGATCTGAGTGTTGCACATTACTAGTTGATTGCCTTTTGTTAGAGAGGGGATATGTGAGATCACATATATATCACATATATAGACTACCCGTGACCCGTTGGGTCAGTATGTCATATTAGCCATGGAATTAATGTATGAGCATGACACTTGTGACATAAAGAAAATAGTTTTTTGTGACATAAAAACAGAAACATTTCTATGAAAGTATATTAAAATGAAAAAAGGATATAGATAGATTTCTATGAGTCGTTCTGTTTATAATTGTTTATTTTTGAAAAAAAAAAAAAACTTACAGCCATTGAATTATAAGTGGTTTGCCGTACTTATAGGTAAATGTGCACTGAACAGATACCATAATAATTCAAGTTAAATTCAAATTTTGATATATCTTTTTTAAATTAAATTGTCAGTTGAAAGTACAGAATAGTTAAAAACATTCTTCCCATGTTAAGAATGGCTTTTTAAATAGAAAATAAAATGTAACTTATAAAAAATTTATTTTAAACAAACATTCATGACCCATTGGGTCAAATATTTAATTTATATGTCAATAAAACTAATTAAGACAATGCGGAAATGAACGATGTAAAAAAAAAAACAAAAAAAAGCAGAAAGTATTAACAATTGTTTATTTGGATAATTTAAACGGAAAAAAAAATTGGGATGCTGAAAACATACACAGCATTTTATTGTCATGTTGATTATTTATTTGTAACGCAAATTAAAAAACATTTTCGGGGTTATTTATTTATGTTGGTAGTGTAGAAGAAAATGTATGAATGTTTTTAAGGTTTTTAAGAAAGGTGTATTACAAAAATGGAGAATAAATTAAATAAATAAATGGCGATTTCTGTTTATTTGTTTATGCTGTTATGGGTTTATGTTTATGTACACATGCACAACCGGAAGTCGTAAACCTGATGTGGGTTACAATAACCATTACAAGGTCATTTGAGTTTTATAATTATGTATATATATACATACACGAGAGAGAGAGAGAGAAAGAGAGATAGAGGGCAATAAGAGAAAGATAAAAGAGATGCCTATAAGTTAAATCCTTTTGTTCAAAATGCATTTTCATTTTTTCATCAAATGAAATTTCTTTAAATGTAAATCAATTTTTTTATGTCAATTTATAAACAAACATTCTTAAAGTTTTGTAACTGAACTGTGATTAAGTGGCAGTTTTTATTCTGAATTTATTAATTCAATTGAATAAATAAAAAAATTTTATAATAACAAAAACAGACTTTGTTTAAGCATTTGAGGGTGATAAAAATTGCTTTTTGTGATTATCATTATAAAAGATGAAATTTTTTCATAGTGACATAAGCAAACCTGCCAGGCCTTTTATAGGCACCATCTTCATATAAATCCATCACAAAAACTCTGACAAGAGCTAAAATAAACAAATTAAATTACACTTTTTGAAACTAACTTGCATAACTGCACATCTGGAATTGCTGTTTTGCACGTTAAAATAAGTGGATGGCATGAAATGTATGCATCCTTTTATGAGGCTATTCAACTTCGCATTCATTGCAACATCTTATTTGCCCGAGAACAAAAAAAAAAAAAAATAATCAACAAACCTTAAATCCCGAGCAGTTTTGCATAAATGTCTGGAAATTTGACTGCCACTGTTCATATCAATGACAAAATCTGCAGCTTTTTGGGACAGCTCTTGGGCAACCTCGCGCACAGCATTAGCTGTCATGTTAGAATGGAAGTCCGGTACTTTGTCTATAGAAAGAGAATTAGAGATATGGAGGAGAAATGGTTAAGTTTATTGATTATATTATGTTTCTTAAATATAATTACGTGCATAACAATTTGAAAACAAACGCCATTTGCATATAACTGACGTAAAACAATGTTTTTATATATGCAGGAAAAATGATGAGAGATCAGAATTCCCAAGAGAGAAGGCCGCACACAGCTCACACAGATTTGTGCAAAGTAAACAAGACAAATACCATTTGCATTCCTAGCAAACACTGGACTAGTGCTGGAATAGATTCATGTGTGAAAACTTTAGCCAATTTCTCAATGAAACAGAAAAAGAAAACACTTCTGTATTTTTTTGTATGGTAAATAAGACAATAAGAAATGAAATTTTCCAAGAGCTTCCCATCCGTGGAATAAAATACCAAGAGACTGCTTCCCACCTAACTATTATATAGTAATCTTAAAGTCTAATGTTAGCAAATACTTGTTAAAGCATCCTCTTGAGTAATATAATTCTGCCTTTTTCACCAATTTCCTCACAGTGCTCTCCGTAATCCAATTGACACTTAGCCTCGAGTGGCCTCTGGGCCTTGAGAACTGATGACTCATTAGTATCTACTACAGAAAAAAAGAAAATATTAATCATCATAACATTCGGTTTGTTTGCTTTTCTTTGTATATCGAAATTTGACATCAGGTGAGAAACGATAAAAGGGAAATAACTCGTCAAGTACTAAAAATTCCAAACCTATTTCGAAACCGGAGTAATCTCCCTTACTTCAAATTGGATTATTTTCTCTTTAGAAAAATCATTTATGTTGATTAAGATTAAGACAAAATTAAATTAGCGCTTTTTTACTTTTGGGTGGCAAGGAAGATAACTTATTCAACTTTTTTTTTTTTTAAATCTTTTAAACAGAAAACAACTTTTCCATTTGTAAAATAACGAAGATGTTTTTGTTTTAAAATGGAAATAAAGAAAACACTGATTGATACTTGAATTTCGTGTTAATGTTAAAAAGATTTAGTTAAGTGTCCTTAAAAGCTAGAATTACTCGGTAATGGAGGATTAGTTTACGTTAACTTTATATGTGAATCTGTTTCCTCACTAATTGATTAGGTTCATGAAGGTCACTTGTAAAGATGTAAGTCCAAAAAGTAAATATTTAATCTTTTTTTTCCCAATACTTTCATTTTATTTTTTGTTGTTTCTTGACATAAAAAAAAAAAATCGATCCTTCTATATTATAATAACAAAAAAATGTTAATGGTACCTACATAATTGTAATGTCGTAAATAGTAACATATCCAAAAATTACAGAAAACGATAAGGTAGAATAATAACTATTAATGAAAAACAGTTTTCTTTAAAATTTAGCTGGGAAATAAAATTTGTCTGACATTTTGTATTACGTACGTCGCGTGACATAAGAGAACTTAATTATCTCCCCTGTCAACTTGTTTCTTTTTTCACTAACAATTATTTTTCTACCTTATCGTTTTCTGCAATTTTTGGATTTGTTACTATTTGTGACATGACAATTGCGTAGGTACCATTTGCTTTACTTGAAAATTTATATTTTTTTCGTTATTATAAAATAGAAGCACAAAAAAGTCTTTAAGGTCAATTGTTTAACAAAAAAAATCTAAAATTAAGTTGAGATAAATTATCTCCCTTGATATGGCACGTTGTATTCTATATATATAAAAGCGAAAATGTATGTTTGCTTTTTGTGGATGTTCAAGAAAGGCTTTTTTCAGAGAAGCGATCAGTCGGTTCACAGCTTTTTAAAACTTTTTATATCACATGTAAATCGTAATATCTCACAGTTAACAACGGAGCTCGCCTGTCTATTTAATTTGCTCGACTTCGGGAAGATAAATATTCAACAGTTTTTGCTCGCCGCATGTAGGTTAGGCCTTTTCCTATAATGCTTCCCCCTACCCCCAACGTCTTGGGGGGGGGGGAAGCATTCCCGCACTAAATGAAATGCTACCCCCGCAGTCAAAAGTTGAACTCATTAAGTCATGAAAATGTGCACCTGCTAATTTAAGTAATTAAATAAATTCAAACATGTTTCCGTTAGCATCTTGCAGTGGCGCAATGGTTAACATTGCACTTTTTTTTTTTTCACACTTTAATTTACAACTTTGCCTCCAGGGTTCGGGTTCGATCCTCATACTTACCAAAACATTTTTTTTTTTAATTTTAACCCCCCCCTCCCCCGGAGTTTTGATTTACCCAAAACCACACACACATCCAAACACCTGGGCAACGCCGGGTACCCCTCGCTAGTTCAGTATAATTCTTTTTTTCTTCTTATTTTTTTTGTAGTTCAAAACCTAATTCATTTTATGAAATTTTTGCATTACAAACTCTTATGGAAAGAGGCTCTAGAGAAAGATGACGACTACATTAACAATTAACTACATTTGATTTTGTTTTTATTGTTTTAAAAACGGAGAGAACTTTTGTTCCAAAACGGTACAGGTGACAATCCCCCCACCACCAGAAAAAAAAAAAAAAAAAAAAAAAAGCAACTTACAAGTTTTTCTGCAATTCAACCATATTCGATAAAAAAAGAAACTTTGATTAATAATCAGAAATGGATATTGAAGAATTTGTATTACTTACCATTTGCTCGGAGCAATCCACCTAAATCTTCATTGTAGTATTTACTTATGACTATAATCGGCTTGTGTGTTGAGGTTGGAGGCAGGTCCCTAATGAGGTTGGTTTTTTGCACGGTTTCAGACAAAGGAATTCCCCGGAAGAAAAGGATCTGAGATTCCATGTCCAAATTGCAGTGTTCCACAAGTTTTATATAGATTTCATTAACACTAAAAACAGAAAATACATTTTTATTTATATTAGTTGCCAAAAGTCACTTCCTGCTCAAGAACTGTGTGTTATATACTGGGACCTTATCCCAGTAAACAGATATTATGCTAATTAGTATGAACTTCTGTAAGGGTTACATATAGTTCATGTTAGGATAACTTGGCAACAAACAGAAATAGACCCAACTGCAGAAGATGTGATTGAAGCCAGGGTTATGTTTTTGCTGACAGCTTACGTAAGATGTATGATGAAACACAAAAAAAAACAAATTACTATCATTGTAAAATTCCTCAAAAGTAATTTCCTTTATTGTTATATATAGGGACCCTATGTCAGTAAGTAGAGATAATGTTAACTAGTATGAATTTGGTGAGGGTTATATTAGTATACTAGCAGGACCTGTTAACCAGCATTGCCCGTTGGAAGCATGCCCCCTTGTAAAAAATTAAACTACGGTTGTTGTTGGTGGCCATCCCCCAACATTTTAATGTTAAGAACAGCTTATGGAATAGACATCCCTCCAACCTCCTCATGTTAAGAACGGCTTATGAAATAGACACCCTAACCTCGCCATGGTAGGAATGGCTTTTGGAATAGACACCCCATTTTATGAGCAGGGATAGTGTTCAAGTATTTGCTCTAAATTAAACCTTGATATTCATTGTCAGCATATCCACCCGCAAAGACTATAAACCAAAAAAAACATTGATGGGTGGCAGTGTCAGGCAGAGAGAAGTAGATTTGTTTATCACGCGTGCATACAAATCTGGCAGCCACTGAATTACAGTGCATAATGCATGTGTTTATATCTCAAAAATTACTTGTCTCCGCCAAAGTTAAAGAGATTGTCTTACTAAGCATAGTCGAAAACCTATAGTCGTCATTTTAAAGGAAATTGTGGAGGTGGAGCTAAGGTAAAAATTTACCTAAAATGTCTGAGCAGTGTCAATAATGAGTCCGGAAAAGAAAAGTAAACAAAACAGCAAATATATAACAAATAAGTGTTTCCATAGTCAATGTAATTTAGGGTAAATTTTTAATTTAACGGCATAAATTATTTGACAGACAAAAAAATTATAAAAACTATTTTTATATAAAACACATTATCAGACCCAAAGGCTGAAATAAAACCAGAAAAAATTTCATTGTTGTTATCGTTTCATAATTTTTATGAGACTAAATGTACGGCAATGGAGGCTGCCGTGGTGCTTTAAAATTTAGCCTTTTTAAGGTTTGACAAATTGGCCTTTTTAAAGCCGAATTTGGCCTTTTTTATTATTTCATGGAAATTTGGCCATAAAAAGGCCACTCTGTTAAACTTTAGAAAGGCCAAATTATAAAAGCAATATGGCGGCCTCGACTGGCGTAAATTTAGGATGAAAAAGTTTAAAAAATGAAATAAAAATAGAAAGTTTTTATAATTATAAATTAAAAAAATAACATCGTGTGCGGGTTGTAAGCGGTTGACACGATAAGTAACGTGATTTAAGCCTAGGTAAGGATAGGAAAAGATCTAAATAAGTAAAATCATCCACAGTAATATTGAATGTTAAAAACAATAGGAAAAATATAATAAAAACACTCCCGACAAAACAGACAAAAACAAAAGAAAGAAAGAAAATAGAATCATGTAAGGGTTGAAAAGACGCTCCAAAATTGAAAAATAAATACTTATGTATGAAGAAGTAGATTCTGGAATAATAGAATTGGCCAGTCTCAGCCAATCAGATGGGGTGGATTTTAAGAAAGAAGAATTTATTATTTTTTAATCAGGTAATGGAAAGATTATGTTATGTGTGTGTAGCTAATATCCAGTTACGATGGGTGCAATGTATCATAGGAAAATGTAGAATATGTCCCGGTGTTAACTGGTAGTAGTGGGAGGACTAAATATTTATAGAGAAAAATAGGGACCCGTTCCTTTATAGATGTCACAATTGTGATAGTGTTGCTCCTAGGATGCAATGTAGCATGTGTTTGAAAATTACATAAGACTGGCTAATAGCTTAGATCTAATGAATTAATATGTGGCATCTGTTATTGCAAATCTACGATACTTTAGTCCAGAGGGGAATTTTTGCAATCAAAATATTATATAGGAGATGTCAGAATAACCTGGCGACAAACGTAAATAGACGCAATGCAGGTAGAGTGATTGAGGCAATGGTTCAAAGATTAGACTTTAGACAAAACGTGATAGAAATATAAGTGTTGAATGATAATAGATTAGAAATGATATCAACTGTTCAAGACAGAGAACAGAGTTTCTATTCAGTGGGAGTCGGGAAGTGAACAGACAAGTTGTACCTGGCAATGTAGAGATTCAAGATTGCCCGTGCATTAAACATTTTAAGAAAGTTAAAATAAAACAAGAAGTAATGAGAATTAGAGTGGTCTCTCCTCCTATGAACAACCCTTTTCTACAAGGTTGAGCGATAAAATTGTCACCCTAGAAAAGACAAAATGATTCCATTTCCATTTCATGAAAACCGGTTTTCTTTTTTTTGCTGTAAACCATCTATTAGTTCGCCAGTTGTGTACAAATCCCAAGAGCAATAGGAGCCTTCTATCATGTCTGAAAGTAAAACAATGTTAAGAACGGCTTATGGAATAGACACCCCTCCAACCTCCTCATGTTAAGAACGGCTTATGGAATAGACAAGCGAGATCGGAGATGCGCCACTGTACAACTCATGCTCTCTACTGATTCAAGTTATGACAGCACAACCATTACCAGCACCCTCAAAATGCAAATCCAGACAGTTCAATTCTTGAGGGCACAGTTCAACAAAGTTTCCGGTAACAGTTGTTGTCTTTGGTGTGGTTTCATGCCATCTCACATCAAAGTCAGCTTAAAGTTGAAGTCAACACCAAAGTGTACATGAATGTGCTGAAGAGTGTGGTGATCCCCTGGTGCGTTCTGGTGACCACTGGCAAACCCTGGGTGTGGCAGCAGGATTCGTTGCCAGCCCACAAGTCCAAAGAGACCAAGGTTTGGCTTCAGAAGGCGTGCTACGACTTTGTACTCTTCTCTCACTGGTCCCCCTCTTCCCCGACCTGAATCCGTTGGACTACTTTGTTTGGTCATATATCAAGAACATCACCAACATGACCTCCCACAAAACCTAATAAGCCAGCCTGATCGCTGCCATCTGCCAAGCTCCCGCTGGCGCTTGTAAAGAAGGCATGCTCCCAGTTTCAGTCCTGTATCGAGGCAGTAATTGAGCTCAAAGGCGTCTACATTGAATAGATGTCAGCTCTATTACATAATCAAGTTACCTGAATTGATTTTTTCAGTAAGTTTTAAAATAAAGCTTAGGTGTTGTTTTCTTTAGGGCAACAAATTTATCGCTTAACTTTCTAACTTAATCTTTACTTACTGGCATAGTGTCCCAATATATAACAAAATTTTTTAATTCTGTTCATTTTTGAACTGAAAAAAAGAGAACAAAAAATATAGCAATATCATCAGATGCGCCAATAGAAATATTACCTGAACAAGAACAATTCTTTTTATTTTAATTCTAATTGAAAATCACAAATTCTCATTTAATTGACAGTCATACACTTTTGAAGTTGAGTAGAGGTCATGTGATATGAGAGAGACTTTGCTTCTGACAAGCCACTTTTCATTTGTTATTGTTGTACCATGTTATTGGCAATAATAATAATATACCAATACTATATGTAGTTACAACTAAAAATTTTAAACTATAATGATTTCACTGCACTCTGGGCAGTATCGAGTTGGTACAGCTAACGGCTAATAAAAAGAATTCAGACATACGTTTGCTCTTTATCCATGTACAGCTGGAGGCACCAGGGTTTTGTTGTGTCAAGGCAAACAATTTCTGTCTTATTTATGATTTTTTCAGATGCTTGAAAGAATTTATCAAACGTCCATACGCGCTTTGGATCATTTTCCATTAGACCAGCAATCACAGGAGTAATTAACTTCTTCAATTCCCTGCAAGTAAAAACAATAAAATAGTCAGAATGCCAACGTGATACGAGATGTATGTGTGACCCATTGATTACTATTTATTCTATCTTAATTTTGTAAAAAAAAAAATTCATAAACTGTGACATATACCTTAAGATATTCTTCTTGCTTACTAAAAATAAGTTCCTTTACCTCTACATCATATATAAGCAAAAAGACTTATAGTTTTGTTGAAGCATTGCTGATAAGCAAATATATATATAGAAGCAAAGAGGCTTATATGTAAGTGTATGAGAAAACTGTTAGAAATGTAGAATACCAAGGTTTTGAATTGGTGTGATATATGAACAAAAACAGACAAATGAAGATATTAATACATAAATCTTTGTATATATATTTTAAAAAATCATTCACATATATAAATTAATCAATACCAACCTGTACATGCGGCTCAGTAGATACTGACCAGGACATGCGGCTCAGTAGATACCGGTCTGCGCATGCGGCTCAATAGATTCCGACCTGCCCGTGCGGCTCGGTAGATACCGACCTGCGCGTGCGGCTCGGTAGATACCGACCTGCGCGTGCCGCTCGGTAGATACCGACCTGCGCGTGCCGCTCGGTAGATACCGACCTGCGCGTGCGGCTCGGTAGATACCGACCGGGACATGCGACTCGGTAGATACCGACCTGCGCATGCGACTCGGTAGATACCGACCTGCGCATGCGACTCGGTAGATACCGACCTGCGCATGCGACTCGGTAGATACCGACCTGCGCATGCGACTCGGTAGATACCGACCTGCGCATGCGACTCGGTAGATACCGACCTGCGCATGCGACTCGGTAGATACCGACCTGCGCATGCGACTCGGTAGATACCGACCTGCGCATGCGACTCGGTAGATACCGACCTGCGCATGCGACTCGGTAGATACCGACCTGCGCATGCGACTCGGTAGATACCGACCTGCGCATGCGACTCGGTAGATACCGACCTGCGCATGCGACTCGGTAGATACCGACCTGCGCATGCGACTCGGTAGATACCGACCTGCGCATGCGACTCGGTAGATACCGACCTGCGCATGTGACTCGGTAGATACCGACCTGCGCATGTGACTCGGTAGATACCGACCTGCGCATGTGACTCAGTAGATACCGACCTGCGCATGTGAATTAGTAGATACCGACCTGCGCATGTGACTCAGTAGATACCGACCTGCGCATGTGACTCAGTAGATACCGACCTGCGCATGTGACTCAGTAGATACCGACCTGCGCATGTGACTCAGTAGATACCGACCTGTGCATGTGACTCAGTAGATACCGACCTGCGCATGTGACTCAGTAGATACCGACCTGTGCATGTGACTCAGTAGATACCAGCTTAATGTTTAATTTTACCGGGAGAGAAATGTCTTTGATAATTGCAAGAATTATATAAGATTTATTATTTTGCGATCTAACTTACATATGGTGTCATGTTTTAGTTGCTTTGGGGTATTTTGATGTTATTAAAGGGTTCAATTGTGCCTTAACAGTGTTCCCACAAGAGTCTATTAGCTATGTGTACACACTGTGATGATGTACAGAAATGAAATCTCCCCAGAGTGGGTTGAAGAACTTTGTTGCATGAAGAGAAATATCATAATGTATGTGTAATATGAACCATCCAACAAATTCTAGCATATAAAACGGCTGTGAAATCAAATATAATACTGATGATGATGATGATTTTCTCATAACCATCAATGTTTTGCTTGCTTTGAAGTATTTTGATGTTATTAAAGGGTCCAAACGCATTTCAGTAGGATATGCACTTCAACTAGTATTTATATGAAAAATAGAATGTCGTTAAGGAATATTGACCAACTCACGAGGTCATTGGGGCACAGCTTGGAAGATCTTCACTCCATTCAACAGGACCACCAGCATGTTTCTGGATGCCTGATATCACTCCCGGTGTTTTCTCCGTGATCATCCGATACCTGAAAAAAAACAAAAAAATCAATTGAACAATTGCTAGTGAAAAATGCAAAATAATACATTCAAGAATGCTTCAGATTCTAAGACTCATTTCTGCTTTATTTTTTGCTATAATTCACCAGATGTTCGTCCATCATTTCAGATCCGATTTCCACCAAACTTTTTTAAACCATTGGAAGTATCCTCAAGAAAGATTTACACTGTATTAAAACTGGCTACATGATTCTAATTCATGAATCAAAACAACTTGGGAGGTTTTTAATGTTTTATCCTGAAACTAGTTATCCAGAATTGCCCAGGAGTATGGACAACAAAATAAAAGAGTTAAAAATATGTAACATCTTTTTTTTAAATTTCTAGCTTCCTATCCACTTCCCTTCTCCATCTTCTTTCCCCCTCTATCACCCCCGTCTGTCACTTTCTCTGGCAACTGGAAACAAAAAAAAAAAAAAAAATCGTTGACAAATTACTGTATTTACAACTTACACATACAGTCATCAACATACTCACGCGAACATTAACAAACACACAGACCCGGCTTGTTAACTCTTTCATTATTGTATGCTCATTAAATATCAATGTATAAACTCACTCATTCTCACTAAAATTTCTTTCTAATATGAACAACAAATGAAACTGACTCTTATTAATAACTTTTAATGGAACATAATTTGTTTGAGTGGAGAAATTTTGATTATGATTTTCAGACCCGTTTAATTCACGTTCCTTAAATTATTGACTTTGACTTCTTCAATATCTCGGCTAAAGATTACCCTTGCTTTACAAGGACTCTAAAAATATTAACAAGCATTCTGTTTTCCTATTGATGTAAATTTCCATTTTAAACATATATAAAATCTTGAATTGGAAGCCATGTTTAATTTCAGAAGAGTTTCTGATGGGTAGTTATTCTATACAAGTCCTGGATATGAAAAATTCTCAGTGGCTGGCTGTTCTGTACAAGTTCTGGACTTTATAATTTTGTTAATTGTATTAATATGAAAAAATTATGTGCTGAAATGCTAAAAAGATTTTATTTTTATGGAGCAATTTTGATTTCTGATTGGTTGATAACAGAATATGAATTAATTTGATTTGTCAATTCCTATCAGCAGTGTCTATAAATAGAATTCTCCAACTTTGAGAGAGCATACACAATTCATTATCCAAAATATTGCAACATAAAATATCATTTTTTTTTGTGAATTTGTGCTTTTGAGTAAATTATTTCGCTTGTGTTTATTACATAACATTTCTCTTAATTATAAGCCTAAAAACAATTTTCACTGAAAAGGTCTAATACCTCACCCTAAATGGGATCACCCAAAAACGAATCTTCAGCTGAGAACAATCTAACAATGACCAGCAGTTTACAATGCCAAAACAATTGATTGACCATAAGACTACTATATAAAAAAAAAACAATGAAATTAAACTGCAATTTTCCACCTCATTGCTTTTCATAATTTTTGGATATGTTCATTACTATGACATGACAATTAAGTAGATACTATTAGTTTTACTTGAAATTCAATATTTCTATATTTGCTCTAATAACAAAGAAGCGCCCCCCCCCTTCCCACCAAAAAAAAAAAAAAACAATGCTGTAAAACTAAAAAAGATAATCAGTGGTTTTAAATTATGTAATTAATTATCTCCCACCACCACCATCTCTTCGATAACTATCCAAACACATTTTCCTTGATTTCTTCTTCAAAGTAAATTCCTTCATTTTCCCAGCCAGAAATTTTCTTTTATCATTTTATCCCTTTACATATATCAGCATAACATCTGCAAATAGGAATTAAGAAACTGAAACACAAAATTTGTTTTGGTTGTTTTTGTAATTACATTTCTGTGCGATTTTGTCGTCCCCCATAGGGTAGGAAAGGAGGCAAGCCAGCTGCACTGTGATAAAGCGTGGCACCCAGACTCCATAAATCGGCAGTGGCATCAAACTTCTGGGAATCTCTTTTGAAGAACACAGCTTCGTAAATGGCTGGATGCTGAAGAGGAGAACAAGAAAAACAATAAGACACAAAAATGGCAAGAAATTTTAAAAATAAAACAAAAAAATTGAAAGAAATACAGGATCATTCATCATAAGAAATTTCTTAATTATTTTATTGCTTATGAACTAAGATGAAAGAATCTATATCTACATATAAAACTTATGTTTGTCTGCTTGTCACAACGGGATAGCATCAAAACACCAGGAAGATATCCTCTTTATGACATTATAAATATTTACTTGCCTACCCATGAGGGCAGAATTAGACACAAGGTCAGGTTTTTAATGTGGGGAAAATTCAGCTCCCAAAAAGGGGTACTCTGGATAGGAACAAAAATAAAAATGGCCTCAGTCTAGAAGTATTTCTCTTTCACTGATCAAAGTTAAAAAAGTTGAAGTGTAGTATCAGAATAGATACTACACTTTTGTTCCTAACGCAACAAAAAGATGATTTCCTTCTGTGTTAATCATGAGCTAGTACAGGATGCACAATGATGATGACGTCATCTACTGAAACAGAAACCATAGACGACCCATGACATAAAAGGTCAGAAGTGGTTTATGTGGATTAGTGACTATATATATATATATATATATATATATATATATATATATATATATTTATTTAGGGGATTAGAACAAGAGTCTAAAGAGCAGAGTATATTTTAATGTATTAGTAAATTCATTAATACAGTTAAAATAAAATAAAAGAAAACAGTGCTCGTTGTAACATAGATATATAATAAACTCGATAGGCATATATATCCTAGAGCTATTTTAATATTAAGTAAGATGATTGATAATTTATAATTAAGATTAAAAATTAAAAATCGGTTTCATAAGGAAGAACAAACAAAATCAATAAATTGTATGATCGTTTCGGAAACGATGTTTATATTGTGATAGACAATGAGTCTTGGACAATAATTTATCATATATATTTTGAAACAAAGTCTCCTCATCAGCAAAGATATTGGGTAGGGGTTTTTCTAAAGACACCAAAAATAAACCTAGCATTTTTTGAAGTAAGGCAGATTTTTCTTTTAATGGTTCGCCTTCTAAAAGTTGTACGTATCATCATCAATGCATTCATTGGGATAGTAAATGTAGTTTTTATTAAACTACTTTTTTTAATTTTCAATTTTAATTATAAATTATCAATCATCTTAATATATATATATATATATATATATATAAACATGCTTAGAGTATTGCTGTTGCATTAATCACTCTAAGACATGGTCCAAAAAAAAAAAAAAAAAAAAAACGTCTCAAATCTAATAGTTCCAACATTATTTAATAAGCTCCCGCATCTATCCCACCATAGCAATGTTGCATGCTTGTTTTTGCTCTGACGAACTTGTAGCACTTGCGCCCCCCCCCCTCCTTCAGCATAGACATATATATTAATGTTGGGATGATTAATCGGAATCGGGAATCAGAAAAATCAGAACATTTGGAGAGTATTGGAATCTGAAAAATTTGTTCCTATTTTCCGATGCCAAAAAACGATTCTTTTAATTATCTTTTTTTATTTGATTTTGTTTAAAGTAAAATCTTCCATTGCTGGTATTAAAGATGAAATTATAAATATTGATTTTAAAATACTAGTAAAATTAAAATCTATAGATCACCCCCGAAAAGTGTATTTTTATGTTTAAGAAAATGTCTGTAAATTTAACATGTTTTTACAGTAACTGCGGAAAAAATAACTTGATAGTTAAATATTTAGAGATTTATAAAGAATCAGAATTGGTAATTGTATCAGAACCGGAAAAAAAAAAAAATATATATATATATATATATATATATATATACATACACACACACACACACTAGTGATGAACGATTCCAATATTTCTCCAGATTCCGATACAATTACTGATTCCGTACTAAATTCTTAATTCCGATTCTTTATAAATCTCTAAGTAAACTTGTTATATTTTTCCTAATTACTGTAAAAACACACATTAAATGTGCAGATATTTTCCTTAACGTAAAAATACACTTGTGGGGGATGATCTATAGATTTTAGTTTAAAATCAACAAATATCTGTTATTTTATTATTACTACCAGCAGTGGAAGATTTTGTTTTAAACAAACTCAAATAAAAAAATTAAAGGAATTGTTTTTGGCATAGGAAAATAGGCACAAATTTTTCTGATTTCGATACCCCCAAAAGTTCCGATTTTTCCAATTCTGATTACTCATTCCAACATTAATACATACATACATACATACACACACACATACAGTCACCACCCACATATTCTTGTTTAAGGAAATGATTGATTGGCTATTTGCTTGATTATTAGGTTTTTAATTTCCTATCTGGAAAATGCCTTTTATTTTTCATGAAAACATTTCATGTATGTTTTCTTCATATATTTTCAAAATTATGCTAAACATTCATACATATTTTCTTCCTCTGAAGGAAAGAGCATATCTTTGAAAATTAATGGATTAGGGATGTTTTATTAGTACAATTCCTCGTTTGAATTTAATCAATCAATAAATATTGTAATTTATTCAAATTATATTTTCATCGTCAATTTTTTTCTATTTCTCTAATTGCTCTACCTAGTATATTGAGCTCTTCATTATCTTGAGATGTTCTAATTTTAAACATGATACTTATATTAATCCTTACAATTCATTTGATATACATTTAAATTTTTTTTATAGAAAGCCAAAATGATATATTTTTTTCTTCAAATAAATATTTAAAGATGTTAACCAAGCTTTTGGCTCAAATGAGCCCTTTTTCAAGCGATTACTTTATTTTTTAATTTTTTTTGCCTTGGAAATGTAAAAATCTGTCTTAGTGGTAGCCCATCAGGATGTTAACTGGACAGTTTTAAAGTCAAATGCAAGCACATGGCTCATGTGGCTTTCTATAAAAAAAACATTTAAATATCTAATTAAAAATATTTCAAAAAGTGCCATCTTTATTCTTATTATATACAATTATAAATACACTAGCCTGGGTGCCTGGCGTTGTGTCTTGAGCAAAAAAAAAGAAAAGTGTTAATAGGCAAGCAGATCAAACCCATAACGCGAAGGAGAAAAAGAACATGAAAAAAAAGTGACGTCTTTGCTGTTGCGCCCATCGCCAAACTGGAAGTGATGTAGGTTTAAATTAAGGCTAGACAATCAAACAGAAATGATGACTTTCGAAAATATCGGCGAAAAAAGCGATCCTTCCTGTAGAAAAGTGCCCAGTTGAGGGTGAAGGAATTAATGTTTTGGGCCAATTTTTCGACATCTGTTGTCCGAAGGGTTCAGCTTCAAAATGATACTGATCTCATGAAAATCTGTCACCTCTGTTGAAATTTTTTGCGAGACATACAAACATACATACATATATACATTTAAACAGAACAGACAGGTGAGATTTATATAATAGATGATTTTTGGAGTATAATATATTTTTGTTTTGTCACAGGTAACTCATAAATACTTTTCTTCAGTATTGCTTTTTAATACAGGAGGAATCCTGCACAAGAACCATGGAATTCCACTAAAAGGTAGATCACTCACAAAGTCAGATTTTAATTTCATATTTGCATATATTATAAAACTCCAAACGATATCACAATGTTGTGATGAGCAATATGTCTAAAATGATAAGACGAACAGAAAAAAAGAAATTTGATGAAAAATGTACAATGAATGTTTAGGCAAAAACGTACCGTTTTAATTCTTCTAATTATCTGTAATTTGTAATTAACTTAACAAGTCACCCATTTTTCATTTAGCTTTCTATGTATTTCTCTTGCTCACTCACACTATCCTGATTCAGGATATCTAAGTTAAAGGTCATAGTCAAGGTCGTAGAAAAGGTAAAAGCCACACATTTAGTGATAACTTTAGTTTTGTCCATCATAGAGACTCACTACTTGGCTCATATTGTAGCCAATGAAGTCCCACATCTTATACGACCTTCACCTTTGACCTTACAAGTAATAGTGCCAAGATAATTTTATAAGTACATCACTAATACATTTGTATAAATATATCTATATAATATATCTATTATTATTATCTCGGCTAAGGAGGTTATGTTTTCAGTAGAGTTTGTTTATTTGTGTATAGCCTAGCATCTATATCGCATGACCAATCATCACCAAACTTGGCCAAAAATTTTAGTCAGAGACTTTTTAGAACAGATTTAATTTTAACATATCTTGGTCAATGGTTATGGTTAAGGTCACAGAAAAGGAGAAAGTCACACTTTTGATATTAACTTCCATTCAGTTCATCATAGCGCCTCACTACTTGGCTCATATTGTAGCCAATGAGGTCCCACATCTTATACAACCGTAACTATGAAAAGTTCAATGTTGAAATTTTGACAGAATTGTTTTGGTAACATAATTCTTCATCATTTAACTAATCCTATATGAAATTTCAGCCTAATCAGATAAATATTTTTTTTAGTTCTCAATATCCACTCAAAATCTTCGGGAATGCTTCATACAATATGGAGAAATAAGACCCAGATTAGACTTTTGCTCATCCTTACATTGTCAGGCAAATATATGCAGTCTCATCACTAACTTGTGTTCTTGTTTTACTAAATGTGAGTTCATCAACGTTTGTTTCCCTAAGGTTTTTTTCCCCTATTTAATAACAGAAAATGCATGTTTAAATATACTTTAGTTCTTGGATTGAGTTATGATTGAAAAATGTCTGTTTTAATTGTTCTAATTAGTCGTAATTCATAATTTAACAAGTTACCCATCTCTCTCTTAGTTATCTAAGTATTTTCTCCCACCCCCCATCCAATATGATGATTCAATCACTCTCTGATATTTCTTAATTTTGTTGGGATCATTTAAAGAGTGACTCTTTGTTCAGCATTACAGGTGTGTCTGTAAATGTACCACAAACACATATGTAAATTATATGGCAAATTAATAATTAATTAACTTTGATTAGATGTAAATGTTAATATTAACTATATCTATTTCAGTTTTTAATTTATGTTTTGATTGTTTTATTCAAGAATAGATTTCTTATATATATTTCCCTATATCTCTCGTTCCTTAAGATGTCACTAGTCCAACTTTGGAACAAGATCACGTTTTCGACGATTAATTTTTTAAAAAATCTTTGAACACTGAAGTATATTTAAAGCCAAGTCTATCTTTCATAGTTTGCATTGAACATGGAAGCTTTTAGCAGACAAGTTGTTGAGATATTTATTTTATTTTTATTATTATTTTTTTTTTTTTGATTAGATGCAAATGTAAATATTAACTGTATTTATTTCAGTTTTTAATTAATATCTTTTATTTTGACCCTTACTAGTGACATGGCCACAAGGATAGACATAGAAACAGAAAATTTCTGACATCTCTGGTGACTGTTCACACAAAATGCTGCCATCTTTTTCTTTTCCCTTTGTCAGAAAAATCACTCATTAAAAATGAGAACTGAGGGACAAATAAGGAGAAGCGAGAGTAACGGGAGCTGCTGATAATGCATCCACAATGCATTGTCTACTCTCCATTAAAATAAAATAAAAAGAAAAATTATGATAATATTTAGTATTGTACTTAATATTATTCCAATTGACGTATTTAAGGGAAAGTATGGTGATAGATACCCTTCTCACTAACTAAAAATAAATAGAATTGTCGAATCTATGCTATGTTTAAAATCAACTTGGTAGATATAATGAGTGCATTCATGAACAAGAAAATCTATCCTTAAATAAAACAATCAAAATTAAAAAATATGAATTAAAAACTGAAATAAATATAGTTAACATTTACATCTGTGGCACTCTTCCATTTGCCTGCTTTCAGCTGACTACCATATGGTTGTCTTCAAGTCCAACATAAACAAGTTCTTGATGAGCCGTTCCCCTTAAATAATCCAATTTATCAAATTTCCACTACTAACAATTACTACGATAATGACTACTGTACACTCTTTAATCCTTATCCTCGAGTGGCCCCTGGGCTTTGATAAATGATGGTTCCTATGTAAAAAAAAGTCTCTTTACTTTTATATAAGAATAGACATTAATAATACTTCGATACAACAACAATAGTAATGACAGCAATTATAACAATAATAAAGATAATATTAACAATAATGACAACAACAATAACAAGACTAATAATAACAATAATGACAACAACAGAAATAACAGCAAGAATAATAACAACAATAAGAATAATAACAATAACAAAACGAATAATAATAATAACAATAAAAATAATAACAACAATAATAATAATAACAAAACCAATAATAATAATAACAACAGCAATAATAACTAGTAAGACTGTGGAAATATCAATGTTTTCCACATCAATCTGTATAATTTATTGTTAATAATGATATTTCTTATGAAATAATGTCTGTCAGAAACAAATCAGTTTTCTTCTGTAAAAATAATTGTTATTGTCATCTAACTATTTTTTAACTAAATAAAATGAATTTGTCATTTTCTTTATTGATTTAAAATTGTAGCAATTATTTTTAAAACAATACGTATTCTGTCTTCTTGCCATAAAAATGATTCTCAGCTAAATATTCCTCAAATCAAAACGAATGTTATTTTGGGAAAATATATTTTAGATGGTTCTATTTTAATCGATGGCAGGATATAGGATTTGATTTGGGAACAATTCATTTTATAAATGGAGAACGTTGGATTTTTTTAATTGTTTACTTGAATAATTACCAATCACCAGTTTTGCTGATCAGATGATCTTAATTTATTTAATGTGTTAGAAAGTAGATATGGAAATTAAGTGCCTTAGCATATAATAATAATAATAATAATAATATAATAATAATAATAATAATAATAATAATAATAATAATCTATATATCTATAAAAGTGAGAATGTGTGTGTGTGTGTGTGTGTGTGAGGACAATTCTCAACCTATATACTCAATGAATTTTTGATCTACAGACTTGAAATTTGGTATATAGGGTATTCAGACATGTGGAAAACTTTTTAATCGGTTTTCATCCAGAAAAAGGGCTGCTAAGGGGTTAAAATTGAAAAATTGGTACTTGGGGGGTCACCAGATTTTTATCTGTTTGTAAACTGTTTCACGAA
The DNA here is from genome assembly GCF_053919585.1 of Euprymna scolopes. Lineage (NCBI taxonomy): Eukaryota > Metazoa > Mollusca > Cephalopoda > Sepiida > Sepiolidae > Euprymna > Euprymna scolopes. The sequence goes on from NC_136496.1 coordinate 73,127,927, forward strand.
TGCTCATGTGTAAATCGTTCATATAACAGATTACTTATGTTAAAAATACGTAGGTTTGAAAACACTTTTTAAAGACGTGGCAAGCTGGCCTAATGGTTATGGTACTTGACTCACTGTCTTTATGTTTTGGTATCGATCTCAGTTCAAGTATTTTTTTTTTTTTACTTACAAGAAATGAACTGTTTAGAAAAAACAATACTCGCATGCACAGGTTTCAGTTTTTTGCTGTTTTTTTTTTTTTACTTCATTTTTTTTTAAGGAATTTAACGTTATGTTTAATACTTACGGTATTTCTGTTTATAATAAATAAGAATTCTTCATTAATTAAAATATAATATTTATGCATATTTTATGATAAGGCAATGCTGGCGGCCTGCTAGTGATAATATAGAAGTAAAGATGTGATACTATAGACATCACGAGCCCCCACACACACTCCACGAGGCAGGGTCTCTTAAGCAATGGGAGATGATTCACTGGGAAGGGAACGGTTGTTAACCCAGGACAATGGAAGGAGGTGATTCACGAAAGAAAGAAGAGGCGATCGGAAGTTAATATATTGAATGATCAGAGTTGTCTGCAACAGTTGCGTTTGCGGCCGTGACTTTCACAAGAGTTGTGGATAGTTTGCAGATGTGAGCAGATTGTGGTACATGCTTGGAGATAAGATGAGCTGATGATTTCAGAAAACAACAAACATATCTTGGCAAACAGTTATCAGCAGGCAACGTTTGAAGGGTTCTTTTACCGTGATGTCCCATGACCCCCCAACCACCCACCCAGCCATTCTTTTCACACCCTCGATAAGTGCCACCTACACTTCAGAACTGACTCATTTGTTTTTGGCAGTGGAAAGACCCTGGAAAAGATTGAGCAGCTGATTTCTATCCGGATTGATTTTGGAGGGTCTTATTAACCACTTAGAATTTTATTCGATTTTACTGTAACTACTGCCCGCTTTTTAATAAAAACCTCCACCCTTTGGAACTGAAATTGTACATATTTTTTTTTTGTAAATAAAAAATTTGAAAACCCGAGGACAATGTTAAGCAGGATTGCCTATAGTGTGAATGTGGTATTGTGGTGACTGGAACTTTTTCAAGAGAATAGATCAAACTTCATCAAAAGAATGATGCACAACTCCATCCCACTTCACCCAATTTGACCTTGTGCCACATCCATTGTGTGTTTTATTCAATGTTCTTTTGTAAAACTTATTGTGGTCATTATACGCAAATAAATATTATCTCACCTAGAGTATAACTATGTAACTAACAGAGTTTTTATCTTGGGAGCTTGCGTCGTTTCGTTTTTTGAGATGAGGATGAATAAATAAAAAAAACATGGCACACAAGCACTGGGGGTCTTGCAAAGAGAGTTATTATTTTTAGTTATGCCAGAAGAATATCTTAACAGATTAATTACATTTAATGATTTTTTAACAAAAAATCAATCAAAAGTAGATAAACTAGCCGTCGTAGCTGTGAGCCAATGCGTTACAGGTATTCTAATATTTTGACCATTTCCAATACAATTACCTATTCAGTTCTAAATTCACAATTCCAATACAATTACTGATTCTGATTCTTTTAAATATCAAAATATTTAGCTATAGTTCTTTTTTTGTTGTTCTTTTTAATTTTTGGATTATATTAAAAAAAAAAAACACAACATGTAATATGTGCATATATTTTCACGAATGTAAAAAATACACTTGTGGAGCTTGATCGATAAATTTTAGTTTTACTGGTATTTAAAAAAATATTTATCATTTTAGCATTAGTACCAGCAATGGAAAATTTTGTTGAACAAGACAAAAACAATTGAATGAGTTGGAAAATAAGAGCAAATTTTTCCAATACCAATTTCGTTACCCTAAAATGTTATGATTTTTATGATTCTGATTACTTGTCCTAGCAATTAATGCTTTCAGTGTACCTGCCAAAGAATTAAAGAAGCAAGTCAAAAACATTGCCATATTTCTACAATTCTTACCAAATATTCTTCTGTTCCCACTAAAGACATAAACTCTTCTTCATCTTTGAGAGGTTTGGCGGTACCAAAATCTGCAAGCTTATAGACTGTCCTGAAATAGAAAATGATAAAGAAAATTTTTTGATCATCAAATTTCAAGGAACTTATAGAATTGCTGATTAATTTCTTGATTATGTAGATCTTTTCAAATCAAACATAAATTAACTTTTTTTTTAATTGCAAAGGCAATAATTTAGAAACCTCAAAGACACAAAACAATCTGTTGCATATATATAACACTACTACAGTGAAAATAGAAATCTATAATACTGATGATTACGCAGAATTGTTCATTCGAAACATATCCAAGTTATCTCCTATGATTCATTACTAACAACAAAAGAATGCACTCCCCTATTTTCACAAATCAAAAATATATAAAATCACCCCAATGGGGAATATAGAACTGGGTATCACTTTTTTCAAGGTTTAGACATCCAAGACAGTCCGATGAAGTTAGTTTCGCTTCTCATTCTTGCATGGCTTTCAAAGTCTCAGAACACCACCAACAACACAAACCAGAGAACCCTCAAAATCCACTCAGTGCCACCAATTTGATCCAAAACCTAGGACAACAACATGCAACCATATAAATTCCTTGAGTGGAAAATCTGAACCCCAAAGATATGGATGTCTAGAAAATGGTGGGAATTCATCCGAAACAGGAAGGAGAGAAGTTCAGGGATATAAATTCTTTAACTAGGGGTAAGCCGATAGAAACACTCATCAACACTGGTCTCACTCCTAGAAATGGTATTTTTTTAGAAAGTAAAGATTGCTCCAGAGGGATTTAGAGATTCGGATTTAATGGGCAGAAGATGGTGTTAAATAGTATGATTCGATTACAAATTAAAACCAAAAAAAATTAAAGCTTTGTCAAGGCTATATATTGCTTTAGGTGATATTGATTAAACAAAAAAAAAGTCCAATTAAAATTCCACCTTAACCAATTAAAAAGGTGAAGATGGTGAATATACCACCGACACTAGTAATAAAATCAATATTTTATTCATAGGAAATTTACCTCTCTGCATTGAGATTCTTCTGCTAGATTGGCCTCTACCAAACAGCTATAATGGGAATCATTCCTCTTTAAACATAAAGTGCTATCAAACCCCGATTCCAGAAAGAAGAGGCCCTGTCGGTGGGGCATTAGAATACGCCGACTGCCCCCCTGCAGAGGGTAAAAGTCCCTCAATGGGCGTCCTGGATATGACCTTAAACTATATCCAGTAGTGAGGCCCCAGCTTGTGGGCTTTGGGGAGTATGGAGCCACCCTTTAATTACCATTGCTCCCAGGTCCACTCTGACCCGGAGTGGTAGTACCTGTTAGGGTCCCAACTATGGGTTAAATAGAAACCGACGTAAAAACAACAAATATATTCTATTAAAAAAATTTTTCTTCAAAATCTTTGGATTCGGCATTAAATAACCCGAAAAGGGTTGATATGCCGTAAAACAGAAACAACCAACCAACCAGAAAGAAGATTGTTGATAGATGCTAAAATCCCTCTAAGATAAAAATAATTGCAGAAATAATTGCAAAAGTTCCTGGGAAAGAGCTGATATTAATGCATAACAAATAAGTCGCCCACAAAATACACAAATGCAACTTAAGTTATTTTCTACTTGCCCACGTTGCAGATTTTACAGGTTGCATGAATCTTAGGGACACTGGACTTTCAAGCCAACGAGAGATTCAAAACGACCAATTCTTCCTCAGCCATAACCAATAACTCACAAATGTGTAGGGAGAATATAGGAAATGTCAAATAAAAATTAATCCCATGAAAGTTTAAATCCAAAATGAAAAGTAGCAGACATGAAGACCTCTCAAATGAATTTGTGCTGGGGTTTTGAGAAGGTAGATGTAAATGCATTACGTCTGATGATGTGCGTTATCAGTTTAATACCAACTCAGAAATGAGCAGAGGACAAAGTATAATCTTTAAAAGATTTATTTAACAACTTACAGATTAAATGGTAAGGTAGAAGTTGCAGGATGCATGATGATTAAAGTCTGTGATGTAAGACACATTTTGCTTGCCTCTCAAACTTATGACCAACATGCTCTTCTCTTTCAAGGGCAATAACTCTTCATTCTTCTGCCCAGGAGAAATGACTATTAATTTTGTTAACAAACCATGCCCAGGCAAGCAGAAAGAAGAACTTACAAAATGTCACCAGAGGCAAAGTGTGATACTATCGATGTTGTATATAGGAAGTAAAAAAAAAAAAAAAGAGAAAAGAGATAAAAACTATAAAAGAAAAGGAAATAAGTTTATCAACAGAACAAAGATATAGTAAGCTGTTCACAAAGGAACACAAAAGAAAGCTAAAATAGGATTATTAATCGAGGTGTGGCAGTGGATGAGAACAAAAGGACTGAATATATATTTACAGTTATTTTACAAGCAGTTTTAGTAGTGTCCATTTGTTTTGCAACAGTTTGGGGTGGTTTGCGGACAGTCTTGAGTTTGCGATGGTTGATGTCAGTTACGAGTTGGGGGAAGTTTCCAGTTTCAGACAGTTGAATGCACATCGAGATGAACTCCCATCAACTGATGAACACGGCCTCGACAGACAGATAGATATTCAGAAGATTAATGATGTCTCAGACACACACACACACACATACATATAATAATGATAATTGCAGAATGTGTTGGAGTTTGTGTTTTGTTTTATTTTTTTTATACTTATGATCCCATGCACCCCCCATCTCTTTGATAGTCACCAATGTACAAGATAACAACATGGCCAGAAGATAAGATGAAGGAAAATAAATCAATACCACACAATATTGGATTGGGGTTGCTGAGTAGGGTAGCACGTTGGTCTTCTTTTTCAGAAAAAGAAAAAGAAAGGAAAAGAACCTTTTTGTATTTACTAGGGAGTCATCATTTATCAGGGCCCAAACGCCACTCGAGGATAAGGGTTAACGAATGTAAGGTGGTTAATAGTGCAGATTGGGCGGAATTTGGATCATTTAAGGGGACAGCTTAACAAGGACTTGTTTACATTGGATTTGAAGGCTACGATTTTTTTCAGTAGAAAAGAAGAAAGAAAAATGAAGAAAGAACTTTTTTTTTTATGCGAGAGGTACCACTTATCAAGGCCCAAAAGCCACTCGAGGATAAGAGTTAATGAATGTAACGTGATAGTTAATGGTGTAGATTGGGCAAACTGTCTAAAAACAAGAAAACTTTTACTTACTGGCCATCAACACAGCAGCGTAAAATGTTTTGAGGTTTAATATCCCTGTGAACAAAACCATGCATCCGTAAATGTTTTGTCCCTGCAACTGTAAATACGAAAAAGAAATTAATTTTCAGTTCAATGAGAAAAGAAAATGAGGGGAAAAAAATATTTTAATGAAACCAACATATAACGTTATTGCATCAGATTTTAAAAAATTGACTTAGATGCCAGTGCCAACAACACTCACCCTAGGCAGGTAAAACCGGCTTCCTCCAAAGGAGAAAGTATCAAATTCAAAAGCAGTCCCCAGTCGCATGTATATCTCAGTAAGGAGAGATGACAACGTTAGGTTTTTGTAGGAAAGTGCCGACATCCTCCTACATACAGCGCCTGGTATTCCCAAATGGTTACTCATCTGGTACTGACCAGGCTCAATGTTACTTTACTTCACTGATCTAAGGAAAAGTGGTTTGTTAACATGATTATGCCATATTTGACCTAGATAGCAATGCATTTGCAAATCGATGTTTAATTCTGACTAGTCAGTTATGCCCGACAAATGAGCATTCCAAAAGTAATGTCTTCTATTTTTTATTCTGCCCTAAAGAATCAGAGGATATTGTAAATTGCATTGCTATAATTGAACTTATGTGTTCATGACTTGAAAGTTTCATCTCTCTCTTGCAGGTATTGGTGGTGTAAGACGCCTGTCATGGACATGTGTCAGAAGTAGAGATGCGTCATTGAATTCCTGGCTAAAGTGCATTGAGAATGGTGGTGATTATGTAGAAAAATCAATTCTGGAGAACAAAAGGTTGCATATTTTTATGGCACCACTCCTGCCTTTGTAGCTCTTCAACTTTTTAACTTAAAAATAAATAAATAAGAGGCTTTACTTTTCCTATCCAGCCCAATAACCTTTTTCAGTAAGAGAAACTTCCGGATACAGGCGTTAATCACTCAAGCCACACTGGCTTTTTCCATTGGGTAATCATTTTTCCATTGGCTAATCATCTTTGTTCATTGGCCAATGTCTTTGTTTACAGAGAAGAAATTTGAAAATGGCATTATAATTCTGTTGTAAGTAGTCTTTGTTTACAGAGAAGAAATTTGAAAATGGCATTATAATTCTGTTGTAAGTAGTCTTTGTTCATTGACCAATGAGAGTGCCATCTCTGTTTATGGAGAAAAAAAAATTTGAAAATGGCATTATAATTCTGTTGTAAGTATTACTTAATTTTCAAATGATTTCTATATTCGTTGTTCTACATTTTAATTTTGTTTAGAATTAAAAATATATTTCTAAACATTTCACTTTCATTACTTTATGCTTCTGACTTGCAAAATTACTGCTAAAAGCAAACAAATCATATTTTGATTAAAAAAAAAAAAGAAGAAAACATCATTTAAATAAACCAAAATAAAATTAATTTTACTTTATTTTAATCACTTCCATTTTCTTTATCATGTACATAACAATGGCTTGGATTCTACCTTTTTTTAATTTATGAAATAAGGACATTAGTTATCCTAACCTTTCTTCTTTGACATATGAAGAATACATTTGGCTCTTATCCAGAATTCAGCTTAACTAAAAGAAAAAAAAATACAAGAAAATTTTATGATATACTTACCTGTCATGGAAAAAATGTCATATTCCAAATCACGAAATTTGATGAAGTATTATTTTTTTTTATATAGAAAGTTATTTTTTTAATGATTTTTAGTGATTAATAGTATATTGATAGTTCAAATTGAATTATCTCCCTTTATTAAATATGGCCGATCAAACAAAGTCTTAGTCATAAGATTTGATTTTCTTACGGTAACATTATAGATCCAGGCAAAGTTAAATAACTTTGCTGGTAAATTCTCACGAGTTATTTATCCATAATAAGAGAAAAAGGCAGAATTTTGATGCCCAGGCAATAGGTTGAAAAAAAAAAATCCACTTTATAAAACAAACTGTGTGATTGACGGAACTATTATCAATGTTAATGATTATTTATTGTTATTTTGTGTGCCTCTTTCGTCTTTTGAAAGTGATTCTGTTTTTCACAGATATCAACAAACCAGACTTTTCTGGCAACAGAGGTTTTCAGCCGAAAACTCATTGATGTGAAAATTATGTTGCCACTAGGACTTACTGGCCTGTGCATTGTGTGCACCTCAGAGCTAAAACTGACATTATATGCATGGTTTCAGCAACTAATGAGTACCTGAATATAGTTGAGGGGGTCCAAGACTAAACAATGTTACATTTGTGATCCCACAGTTGGGGATCACATCTAATGTGTAACCGTCATAACTGGAAACAGTAGTGTTACATTCTTAGTTAAAAAAAAAAAAAAAAAAAAAAAAAAAGGACGACTTGATTAATTTACATGATTTTTAGAATATGACATTTTCGTTTCGTGATGAGTTCATCATAAAGATTTTTCTGTAATTTCTTTTTTTTTTTTTTAATTAGGTTGCATTCTGGACTAGCACTATACATTTTCTCAAACTGGTGAGCCACACTCCCAATTTCTTAATCTGAGGTAATCACAGCTTCTACCACCACCAATTTCCTAACCTGTGTGTGTGTGTGTATGAGGTCACGATCACCACTAAAAATAGAAACCTTCTTTAACCAATCCCATCTAAATTTGTTATTTACAACTGAATCTATTTGTCACTATTTAGCTTCATCTATAGTCAAATCGATTATTTTCAGCCTTTTCCTAAACAAAGAAAGTAAAAATTAAAAGAAGTTCACAAGTGTGAATTGGGGGGGGGGGGGAGACAAGGGAACAGGAAGTTATTCTTTGATGAAACAAAAGTCTTCTACCTCCCCTATTCACATTGTGAATCGTTTGAAATACAGCAAAATTAACATTTTCACTTTGCAGAGGAAACTAGAGAAAGAATGGTGAGAGAAGGCAAGACAAGCCACAGACAAAACAGAAAAAGAAAGAGAAAAAATAGGAAAAGAGAAAGAAAGCAAGAGAGGAGAAGAGAAAGATGGGAAGAATAATGATGTAAGCAATTTAGCAGAAATCAGTTTTTTTCTCATTAAAAAAAGAAAGAGCAGACTTTAACCAAAAAGCAGTTTTGCCAGGGATTTTTTCCTCAGGCGCCAAAATCAACAGTCTACACTATTCTTGTAATGATCTTTTCCCTGTTGATCGCAGTATAAAGCTGATCCCATGTAGTTTTAAGAGGTCCACCCTCCCAGGCTTTTTAAAATATTTTTTTTCATTTTATTCAATTTTCACCTCAAACAAGGCACAGTGCCACTTTGAAGCAGGGGGCTACTATCAGGGACATAATTTGCAGGGGCATTATGAAGGGAAATGAGTAGAAAGATGTTTGTTCACATTACACTTGAACTTCTGCATATCAGTACAGTTGGGAAAGCAGAATCCCGGAAGGGAGTTCCAAAGACCTGCAGTTCTGGGGAAGAAACTATTGGAGTAAAAGGCTTTCTTGCATCTAGAGATCTCTACTGTAAAGGGGTGAGACTTAGTTGCTTGTCGGGTTTGTCGGGGGTAGTGATGTCGAGGAGGTACAAGTGTTTGCAGTTCATCAGAGCATTCACCATTAAAGTATTTTTAGAACAGGCAGAGGGATGCAATATCTCGTCGATGGGACAGAGGCTGTAGCCTAGATGACAGTTCAGGACCTATCAGGTTGGCGACTCTTTTTGAACCCTGTCCAGGAGTGAGAGACAAGCAGCAGATGCACCAGCCCAGATGTGACAACAGTATCCCATACATGGGCGAATGGTGGCCTTATAGAAGTACAGGATACTTTTAGGTGTAAGTAGTTTTCTAGCACGGTAGAGGGAGCCAACCTTCTTTACAGCAGCCTTGGCAATGCTCTCAATGTATCTATTCCAGTTCATATTCCCTGTAAACGTTAGGCCGAGGAGTTTAAAAGAAGTACTTTCAGGCAATGTGTTCTTGGCCATTGCTATTGGTGATAGAGAAGGTTTCTTGTAGTTACTGAAGGAAACAAGCTTAGTCTTGGCAGCATTGAATGTGACCATCCATTTTTGTCCCTTTGCCTTCTCTCTTTGAGAAGGTGGCAGTTTATTGATAATCGCCCGAGGCACCTCTACCGGGGAATGCTGACAGGGCTGCCCAGGCATCTTTTGCAGGGTTAGAGTGCTCCTCCTCAAAGGCACTGATTTTTCAATCTGAATATCAGATCCTAGTGTCACATTTGTAAACCATGAAGCAAAAAAAATTCATATTTAAAGCAGAAATTCATTTTAATGAATAAGCAAACAAAAAAAGAAGCAGAATTTCACTAAAAAGCGTGAAACTGTATTACAAAAGCGTTTAATACACAATTTCTTTTTTTTTTTTTTTTTTTTTTTACATAGTCACCACTTATCAAGGCCCTGAGGCCACTCAAGAATAAGGGTTATTGAGTGTACAGTAATCAATCGGATAATATTGTAATAGTCGTTATTAATAGAAATTTGGTAAATTGGATTACTTAAGGGGGTGGTTCATCAAGAATTTGTTTATGTTGGGCTTGAAGACAACCAAGTTATAGTCAGCAAACAGAAGAGAGTTCCACAGGCGTACAGTTCTAAGAAAGAAGCATTGCTCATGGAATCTACATTTTTATTTAGGCACAGTTAAAGAGTGGGGAAAGTTATTGACAGGTGTTTTTCGAGAAAGATTGGTGAAGGGGAGGGGGGCATTTCTTCCTTAAAACAATACATTTTTGCTTTCCAGCCATTAAAGTTTTTTTTCGTTGTATTAGTCAAATATGGAATAAAATTTTGTTCTTGGATCATTTGACAAATTATTCCTTTGTACAGCATAATCACATGGACACACCAAAGTTAAGCAACATTGAGCCTGGTCAGCACTAAATGGGTGACCATTTGGGACATCCAGGTGTTGTATATGTTCTCTGCTTATCTCGGCATTGTTTCCAGTCAGCCTGGACTTCTCCTTGCCACTGGACTCAAGCAGTGCCGATTCAGGAGAGGTGTGGTTCGGGATTGTGCAACCCTTGCCTCACAATTACATGCACAGCTGCCCCTACAGAATTCCTTTCTTGCACTGTTATTTTCTTATGTAATAGAAGAACCTGTCATCTCTAGAGTGGAAGTATCACCCATTATAAATATGACTCCACACAGCAAATTACATGATTGAAATACTACGAAAAAATGATAAGTAGTCATATGGATGGCCCTATGCTGTGTCCCTATATTGTTTGTGATATTTGTATTTTGTATATTGATATTTGTCCGTTTATCACAATAACTTTATTGGTTGATTTGTTGTGTTTCTCTCGGTTTTTACCACTCAGGACTACCACATCTTTTGTTTGCATCATATTTTCATGATACAACACTTTGTAACAAATTTAACTAAAACCAAATCTTTTGGTGAAAGTCTAGAATTAAAATTAAAAAAAAAAAAAAAAAAAAAAAAAAAATACAGGAAAATCGTTTACTGTGGAAGAGTTCAGTTGTATGACCAATTCAGTGTGAGAAACTGATTTATTGCCCTTGACTTAAATTACAAGTCTGATATTTTTAAACAAGATATGGCGGAACATAATTGTGAAGGATTTTTTTTTTGTTGTTGTTAAAAATACATCTAGCACACTACCGGATCATTTTTCATAATTTTTGGAATTTATACTAATTCCAACATAATACATAATGTTTTCACCTGAAATGTGTTGGTTTAAAAGATCACCAATCTACACAAGCAGTATATTTTTTTATAATCTGCAGAAAAAGTAGCCGTAAAGGGCATTCAACATTAGTGTAGCACCTTTTGTGCAGACAAGAATCTGCTCTACCACTAGCTACTTTTTCTATCTATTAGATATCAAGTGGTAGAAGCTAGGTAAAGATGAACATTGATATACTCAAACACTTTATCAACATGGCTCAAGATGGAGGTATGAATTTGTGAAGTTCATTTAAACCAGGAAAGGCAAAGATTTGTGTTAATCAAAATTATACTGTGCAAATACATTACTTCTTGCAAAAAAAAAAAAAAAAAATGCAAAACAAATAAAATACAGTTTCTTGAAACTGAAAAATAATTTTTTTTTTCTTTCGCAGTTGTTTCTATGCTTTTGTTGTAAAAAAAAAATTATTAATTGAAAAAACAAAAAAAAATTTATTTGAAAATTTTATTTGAAAAAAAAAAAAAAAAAAAATACACAAAGTTGGTTCTTCTTCATTATAATAATTTGGAAATCAAAATATTGAATTTCAAGTAAAACTAATGATATCTACTTAATTGCCATGTCACAGTAATGAACATATCCAAAAATTATGATAAATGTTAAGGTGAAAAAATAATTATTAATGAAAATAGCTTTCAAAGACAATTAGCGAAAATTGCAAAAATAAAAATAAAAACTGCAAAGTTCTAATTGTAACAAAAGGGAGTAAATATTTTCTGAAAATTGAAAATCTTTGGCCAATTTAGCAAAACTTAATTTTCGCTAATTGTCTTTGAAAACTGTTTTCATTAATAACTAGCCTGGGTGCCCGGCGTTGCCCGGGTGTTTGAAGTGTGTGTTGAGTAAAAAAAAAAAAAAAAAAAAGTGTTAGTAGGCAGGCAGGCAGGCAGGCTCGAACTCATACTGCAAAGGAGTAAAAGAACGTAAAAAAAAAGTGACATCTTTGCTGTTGCACCCATCACCAAACCGGAAATGACATAGGTTTAAATTAAGGCTAGTCAATCGAAAAAGAGAGGATGAGTTTTGAAAATATCGGCGAAAAAAGCGACCCCTCCTTGTAGAAAAGAGCCCAGTTGAGGATGAAGGAAGTAATGTTTTTAGCCAATTTTTTTTATATTTGTCGTCCGAAGTGTCAAGCTTCAAAATGATACCGATATTGTGAAAATCGGTCGCCTCTGTCAAACAGACATACATACATACATTTAAACAGACAGGCGAGATTGATATTATAGATTAATTTTCTACCTTATCAGTTTTTGTAATTTTTTAAATATTTTCATTACTGTGACATGACAATTAAGTAGATATCACTAATTTTACTTGAAATTTAATATTTGGATTTTTGAATTTCACTATTATAATGAACAACCAAAAACTTTTATATATGTTTCTTAAAAAAAAATTTTGTTTATATAATTAAAACTTGGAGCAACTATTTTTCTATTTTATTATTTTGCCCTATTCGATTACAATACCCTATTTTGTATTTATCATCTATGGCAATCTTCGTGTTGTAAACATCTTTTGGCTGCTTCCATAACCATGTCGGAAGATACAAAATGATATTGTCTGGAATTGGGTCAGAATCTGACTAAGTACTAATATTTTAAGAAGAATTGTTTGTCTACTTTGAATTACCGCTACGAAATTAATTCTTTGATTTTTTTCATTTTTCTACAGGATTGAAATGTCCGAAGGAAATCTCATAATAAAACTTTATTTAAATAGTCTTCACTTACCTAAATCATTTAAGAGTGTCAGAAATTCTTGATTGTCGAGTCCTTTGTAATTTTCTGGCTGATGCAAAAATCTGGATAACGTCCCGCCACTGCAGAATTCTGTGATGAGGACCTGTTTCCCCGAGTAAATCTATAAAGGAAAGAAAAATATAAAAAAACATTAGAAAATTTATAATTCATCAGGTAATGATACTTAGATGCTGGCGCATTAAAATAAGGTTAAAAATCAGAAATTTCTGTAATGAGGTTAGAATTAAGTAGTGGAATTTTCCTTTAGATGTCAAGTAAGAGTTAGGTGACTCAGCATTTACGTTATGGACAGGAAGTCATAAGTGTGATGTGGTAAATGGGCAGCTCAGATCTTTCTCTTTTCGCTGAGTCAGCATAGAGAGTGATTGGAGTTTTTTGGATTGTTGCTCCTGTGATAAAACCACAGGCTACTCCACTCAACAACAAACGCCAAACACAATGTTGTTTTTGTAGTCTTCTTCTCTGTCATCTTCTCTTCTGGCAGTGTTGTCATCTCTCACATTGGCAGCTACTAAGGGAGGCATGTACGAGTCCACAAGTATAAAAAAATATAAATAAAACAAAACATAAAAAACAAATTCCGACACATTTTGCAAATATCAGTTGCAATCTGGGTTTGTATGCATGTGTGTTATACCATCAACCCTCTAAACACTAAAGTCCATATACACATAGTCTGTCGAAGCATCTTTGTCGTCAATTAACATCATCTCATCTTGATCTGCTACAAGCCACAAATCGCGTTCTACCGAGTCAAACTTTTTATCAACTTAAAACTGTCATCAACTCTCGCAAACCTAAGACTGTCCGTAAATGGTCCTTAACTGTTATAAACTGTTCCAACACAAATAATGTCTTTCAAAGCATAACGTCTTTCAAGTACAATTTGATTTGGCATTTAATGACCTGAAAAAGGTTGACATGCTATAAAACAAAACAAACAAAAAAGATTGTCCGGTGAAGCTGAGATAAGTAGGTCCTGCAGACGAGCCTCATTCTGATATTCAGAAAATTTAGGCTAAAAACCAGTGAAGCTACTGAAAAAGTAACCCTTTTGAATGCAGATGGATATAAACAATATTTTTTAAATTAATTTCTTAATTTTACTTAAAAAAAAAAATGTAAACATATATAAACAAAATATTTTAGAAAATAATTTCTTAATTTTAAATAAAAATTGATTATAAAGAATTTTTTTTTAGTTAACTTAGAACAACAAGGGCGCATGGCAGAAATTCTTTAGGATTCTAAGTTAACTAACCACTACTTGTGTCTCAAACTTAAAAAGAAAAAAAAAAGCGCTTTAAAATAGTAAAAACAGTAAAGCTTTTTTCGTTTTGAAAGGGAGGTTTCAGGCGCCCTTATTATCCCAAAGAACCAGATATGTAAATACTTTGCAATATTTTTCAATAATTATTTTTAAAAAATTCTTTACAATCAATTTTTATTTAAAATTAAGAAATTATTTTCTAAAATATTTTGTTTATATATGTTTACATTTTGTTTTTAAGTAAAATTAAGAAATTAATTTTAAAAATATTGTTTATATCTATCTTCATTCAAAAGGGTTACTTTTCAGTAGCTTCACCGGTTGTTAACCTACATTTTCCGAATGTCAGAACGAGGCTCGTCTGCGGGACCTACTTATCTCAGCTTCACCGATTGTCCAAACTTGAGTGAATTTGTGCAGTTCTTTTCTAAACAATATTTATGAGAATCGTTAGTCAACGTGAGAGATAATAAATTATTGCTGCATGTCATCTACCAATAAGACTCAAGCTGTGTACATAATAATCTATCATTGTTCAGATAATCTGCTGGGATCAAAACATGGATTTTCGCAGTACAACAATTAGTTATACTTACCAGATATTACCATGGAGTCCTTTTACCTTTATTTCTTTTATTATTAAAATTTCAAATTTAAATTTAGTTATTACAGTATTGTTTGATTGTTACATTAAATTATTCATTTAACAAAATTACGCAAGATAGCTTCGCTGAAACACTGGACCTACATTATCTAATCTATACAGTTATGACAGATTTTCAAAGTCAGGCCCAAATAGCATGTAAACTGACAATCAAACTTTACTATTGACTAGCATGTTATAATTTGTTATAGTTGTACCATGTTATTGGCAATATAATAACGCGCTTTGCTACAATATATTTAAAAAATTAGTTGGCCTGGTCTAGAAGACTTATAATATGAAATATTTTTAAATAATCACCTATAAATAATGATCAGCAAGAGAGATAACTTCTATCTTCTTTGAATAATATAACAAAAGTTCTCCCCCTTACAATTTTATTTCCATTTTCTGTATAAATTTTAAAATGTACAAATAAAGAAAGTTTAAATAACTTCACTGCATTCCTGGTAGGTACAACCAGTAATCCAATTTAGTATTATTCATCTCGTCTCCGTTTAAGAAATTCTGTTATTGTGAAATTGAAAATATTCCAGTACTAGTTGGGTATACACATCCCAAAACAGAAACTGAATTTAAAAAAAAAAAGAAACTGGAATCTTAGGAAGCTCTCCATCATTCCAGTAATTATTGGGACAGTTGAACTCATGAAAAAGAATTTATAAAATTACCTGGCAAATATACGCAGTGAACCAAGTGCAAGAGAGATTCAAACAATTGCACTGAAAGGGATGGTTATTGCTTGTTAATGTTAATCCGAGGAGTTTGAAGGATGGGCTCTCAGGTAGGGTGTTATTTGTTATGGCAATCAGATTGGATCTGTCACTTCTGACATTGTTTAAAAACATTAAACGCAAGCTTCAGTGTACACATAAGACACAGAGTTTAAGAAATAAATATTAATATAGATTGGTTAAAGACTCATTTTGAGGTTTACACCAATTGCAATCAGATATTCCTGGAAAATGTCAGGTTGAATAAACTAGTCTATATAATAAGTGAAACTAATCTATTTCTCAATGTTTGTCATTAAAGCTTTTGATCTGAGAAATCGCTATTTGATTCTAGCTAGCCTATTTTGGGGCGAATCATGCTATTATGTCCTTTAAAATTGTAATTCAATTGTCATTTCTTTTGGAAACTACTTTATCTGACTATTAATAATGTTCATATGGAAGCCATATTTCTCATCTGCAGCAAATTTGAATTCAAACGGATGCTATATTTATTAGTAGAAGTAGATGAAAGTACCACTAATATATAAATAAATACAAATGCGTCATTGTGTTGAGTAGTATTCTGGGCAACGCCAGAATTATTGATGGTTGTGCACAGATGCGCATGGAGCTGCATGCACACACACAAATATTGTGGAAATCTTCAAACCAAGAAATGTCATCAAAAGTAATAACAATTGAAAAAAGAATGCAGAAGCTTTGAAATCAACATTCTTCAACTGACAAGTTTGGAAAACCGTAATATTGAAATTTGGCCTTAGACGAAGTTAATAAGGGCCAGTGGAATGCGGCATGGAAAAATGAAAGGTCTAAAATTTTTGTAAATAAAAACAAATGCCAACCAAGGAAAATGTCAGTCAGAGAGAAGGGCATCGAGACATCCAGTTGTCATTTTGTGTCATCCACAACACTCCACCAGGCCCCATCTTTCTCTCTCTCTCTCTCTCTCCATAGCACATTGAGAAAGAATTGAACAGAAAATAAATTGTCATTCCTTTTTTTATAAACTTACGTCAAGTGTTTTTTTTTTTTATGAAACAACTAATTGTTTTATATACATTCGTCAAGAACTTGAAACTGTATTTAACAGATTAAATAGACGACGGTTAAAAACTAAAGAACTACAGCATAACGTAACAGACCAGTTTTGGTGTCCATGCCCATTTTTATTCCGCAAGAATAATAATAAAAAAAAAAAAACAGATGAAGAAAACACAACGAAGGGCCCTTTGCAGGAAAAATAAAAGAAAAGAAAAAGAAAAAGACAAAGGTAAGTGGCATTTCGATATATTCCTTGTGTTTCTGTTCTTGGAAAAAAAAAATATATATATATACATGAGTATATACAAGCAATACATACAATTTATCCATTTTTATTTAATCTCATTATAAAAACAATATCTCCTACCTCACGATATAACATGACTGTTTTGGGGCCAATCCATCTCCCTATACAACAATTGGTGTACGATACGTTTTGTGAAAGGCATATATTCATTTGAAAATAATCGAGTGGTCTTTGCGAAATTTTCAAGTAATAATCTGGTAAGTCACCTTACTAAATGAGTGTTCGTGGTTGGAGCTGGTATTCCTTAGCATGAGGCTTCAGCGTATACTTCCACGTCTCTCCCAGATGGCACTACCAGTTGGTATTTATGATTAAATCAGTCTATTCTTGCAAGGAAAAAGGAACCGGATGTACTTATATTCATTACGTCAGTGTATTACTTTGATGCTAATATACTTACTTCTTTTTCCACTGCATAAAAGGTGACCACATTCGGATGCTGAAGCAGCAAGAGAGCATCGATTTCTCTCTGGAAAAGTACGGCCAATTCCTTGTTGAATCGCACATTCAGAATCTTCAGCGCTCTCACTTCTCCAGATTTCTAAAAATAAAAAGCCAAATAAATAAATAAAAAGACAAAGATAACATTATATAACTAAGTTTAGAAGTCAAATTCCTTAACGCTGTCCGACATATGCCAGCATGTAAAATGGGCATAAAACAGATGATGATGATGCTGCTGCTGAAACAAAGATTGTTGGAGATTCAAGCATTTATAAAACCATCCTCATCAAATCAGTGGAGTTAGGCAGTGCTGAACTTGATTTATACCAGAACTATGGAATCAGTATTCCGTACATTTGTGTCTATATTTATAGGTGTTAGTTTAATAGTTTACATCAAAAATATCTCTTATGAAACTCTGTACAAAACGGCCAAGTTTAGGGTGAAGGAATGAATGTTTTAGGCCAATTTTTCGATATTTGTCATCTGAAGGGTCTAGCTTCAAAACGATACCAATCTTGTGAAAATCCATCGTCTCTATAGAAAGTTTTAGGAATACATGCATGCATGCATACATACATACATACATTTAAATAGACAGGTGAGATTTATATAACAGACTAGCGGGGGTTTGGAGGTGTGTGTGCTGTTAAATAAAAAAGAAACTGGGGGGGGGGGGTAAAAGTTGGTAGGATCGAACCCGAAGCACTGAGGCGAAGTTTGAAAATAAAATGTGAAAAAAACATGAACCGTTCAGCTAGCCAGAATGAGTTACTGAAAGATGTTTGAATTTATTTAAGTAAGAACCAAATTGACAGGTGCACGCATGGAAGTCGTTGAGCGTTACGATGATGATGACGACGTAAGCAATATCTAATTAGCAAATAAGGTCAATGACCAGGTTTGTTTGTTATAAGCGAAGTAAAAAAAGAAAACAAAAACGAACGTTAAAACTTAAGCGGTGGGGGGGGGGGGGATCAAAACATCGATAAAAAAACTAACGTAAGGCAAACGAACGATGTTAAATGTAAAAATCGAAAAAACAACAAAGAAAACAGAAAAACGAACATGTGAAAAACGGCTTAAATAAACCTGTTTCGATATTAAAATTTTAAAAATCGGTAGGTACCCGGGTTGGGGGTGGATAAGCGAAGTAAAAAAAAAAAAACAGAAAAATGAACGTTACGTGAAAAATGGCTTAAATAACACTGGTTCAATATTTAAATTTAAAAAAATCGAAAAAAAAAAAAAAAAGAAAAAAAAAAGACATCTCACACCACGATTCGAAGCCAAAACATTTAGATAACGAACCAACGCGCTAACCACCTGAGTTAACACGATGTACATGAAATTTAGTCAGTTCTTTAAGTATTTAAAGTAAATCAGGTCATGACGTCATCTGACGCATGCGTAGAACCGGTCGTCGTCACGAGAGGACAGTTTTTGTTGACTACCCCCCCCCCCCTGTCGAAAATTGTCGATTTTGGGGTGAAAAAAAAATGAACGCTTTTGGCCAATTTTGCAATATTTTTTGTGCAAAGGATGGGGCTTCAATATGATACAGAGTTTGTGAATTTTCATCGTGTCTGTTGAAAGTTTATAGCGGACACACAAGTGCCCCAAGGATCTATCCTTGGACCTCTGCTGTTCCTGATATTCGTAAATGACCTCCCCGACAAGATTGCCTCTGAGATGGGTATATATGCTGATGACACCACACTCTATAGCAGGCACGACAGGAAAACAAACGAACATATATCTAAAGTAATGGCAGAAACACTAGAGGATGACCTCCAATCAGTAGTGGAATGGGGACAAAAATGGATGGTAACGTTCAATGCCACCAAGACAAAACTGGTTTCATTCAATAATTACAAGAAACCTTCTCTACCACCTATAGCAATGGCCAACGACTCTTTATCTGAGAGTACGTCTCTCAAGCTCCTTGGCCTAACGTTCACAGGAAACATGAGTTGGAACAATTACATCGAGGGCATTGCCAGGGCCGCTGCAAGGAAGGTGGGCTCTCTCTACCGTGCTAGAAAACTTCTAACACCCGAAAGTATCCTGTACCTCTATAAGGCCACTATTCGCCCATGTATGGAGTATTGCTGTCATATTTGGGCCGGTGCATCGGCTACTAGTCTCTCGCTCCTTGACAGGGTTCAAAAGAGAGTCGCAAATCTGATAGGCCCTAAACTGGCATCTAAACTTCAGCCTCTGTCCCATCGTCGAAACGTTGCATCCCTTTGCCTGTTCTACAAGTATTATAATGGTGAATGCTCTGAAGAACTGCAAGCACTTGTGCCCCCACGACGTGAACACCCTCGACAGACCCGACAAGCTGCAAAATCCCACCCCCACACTGTAGAGATCCCTAGATGTAAAAGATCTTTCTACTCCAGTAGTTTCTTCCCCAGAACTGCTAGACTTTGGAATTCCATTCCAGGTCACTGCTTCCCCAACTGTACTGACATGCATAAGTTCAAGTGCAACGTGAACCAACATCTCGCTGCCCTAATCCCTACATAGTACCCCAGTAGATGTTTCCCCTGATAGTAGCCCCCTACACCAAAGTGGCAATGTGCCTTGTTTGGGGTGAAAATGTAATTAAAAAAAACAAAAAAAAAAAAAAAAAACACACATACATACATTTTCGCTTTTATATATATAGATGGCAGCACTCTGTACTTTATTTTGACTCTTGAAGCCGTCAGTGTACATAGATTAGTGTATTTAGTCATGTCTAGCAGAATTTTGTGTTCCTTTAATTGCCATGGAAGGATTTTGGAAATGGTTGAGTTGTGGATAGGTTTATGTTTAATTTTTGGGTCATTTCTTTAATTCATAGATTGAATAGTTTTAATTGCTTTTTTGTTTTTTTCTAAAAAGGTTTCGTATTCTGACCTGGAGATAGTCATAAGCTGGATTTAGTGGATTTGAAGCTATTTTGGTAAAATATTGAAGAGCTAGTTTATCATTTCTTATTGATAATGGAGCTTTATTAGCCTCTAAGAACAGACCTTCTACTGGAGATATGCTAAAATCACCGAGTGCTATTCTCAATTCTTGGTTGGGGATTGTTTCAGGTTTTTTCAAGTTTTTAGTCACGTGCAAGCGACTCTATAAGTCACTCCATCGGTTCGTCTGTCTGTACCACTTTTGTGCTTGGCCTTTTTGGTTAAGATCAAAGGTCTGTTGTTATTAGATGCTGTTCTTAGCTTTTTAAGCTTTTCTTGGCCTTTTCGCTAAGATCAAAGTATAATATCTGTTCTTACTACAGCGGTACTTATGTTTGTAACTTTGTGATATAAAGGGGGGATCACTTTTCTGTATTAATTTAATGTAAAATGATCACCCACTTTACAACCAGTCAGTCTCCAAGCCATTCAAGTCATTCTCCAGATCATTCAAGTTGTTTTTGAAGGATTCCAGTTATTTTTTAAGCATTCAAGTCATTCTTAAGGTCATTCAATTCATCCTTAAGTTTATTAAAATCATTTTAAGTCATTTATTTTTTATTTATTTAAGTCATTTCAGCCCATTTTTCGGTCATTTTAGTTTATCTTTAAGAATTTCATGTCAATCCTACATTCACGCATTCATTCATTACATGAGAGCACGCGACTAATGGCTATCGGCCTGGTTTCAAGTATAAAGGTTTTGCTGCTCCGCACTGTGGATTGATATAGTTTTAATAGTGTTTGCTTATTTGCTCCCCAGTCAGTGTGACCTACTGCTTTAAATAAGTTCATGGTTTTGTTACATTTTTTTCTTGAGTAGATGATATGGGGGCCAAAAGTATTTGGTCAAATATAATCCCTAAAAATTTATATCCATCAACTTTTTATATTTGACTTTTATTCAATGTCAAAGTCATTGTGCATTTTTCAGAGGTTACAAAACTGTACACATTTTGTTTTGGTTTCTGAAAATTTGAAACTGTTTTCTTCTGGACATTTTGTTATTTTGTTTAAGCTCTATTTTCGATGAATGTATTTGGATCTACAGTATATTAGGAAGTCGTCCACGTAGAGTGCACAATGTATTCCTATAGTTAAATTTTGAACGATATGATTTATTTTCATATTAAACAGTGTTACAGCGAGGAAACCTCTTTTTGGTACTCCGGTACTCCATTTTCTTGTTCTTCAATGTTTCAATTCTTTCATTAAAATGTCTGTTTTGTAGAAAGTGTTGCATGAAGATTGGCATTCTTCCTTTTAGTCCTAATTTTTTTTTAGGTCTTTCATAACTCTTGTGTTTCTATATGGTTTTTAAATATGAAAGAGTATAGCTACTAAATGTTTTTTTTTTTTTTTTTTTTAAAGACTTCCCTTATAGATGTCTGTCTATTTACTGAAATCTGTTTTGAGTTGTGAAAGTAATAGAAATATGTTGAACAGTTTTCATTTCAATTTGGTGGTATATGTTTGTACATGTTATTTATCCATCCAAACAAAGATTTGACTCATTTTAAACCATTCTTGGTGTATGATTACTATTTCCTGTTAATTTCAGTGTTAGGTGACCAGTATTTTAAGAGTTTATCGGTTAAATATTTATACACAGACAGACACACATACATACATTTTCTGTTTTATTTATATAGATTTCGGTGAAGGTAGAGAATAATTTGTACTTGAACAGTTTAATCAAGACATTAAAAAATGAAAATATCGAAAAAAAGTTTAAATTTTACACATCCGTTATGTAATGAAGTTCTCTGAAAAAAAAATTTCACTTAATTTCATCAAGTAGTTTTTTTTTTTTACAGCGAAAAAACAATTTGTTGTGATACCGGGCAAAAGGTTCGATTTTTAGAAAGAAAAGCTAGTTATTAAAGATGGGGAGGGAGTGTCGGCGCTTTAAACTGAGTTATCTCCCCGTGGCGTTTCTAACATCCAAACAAATTTTTTTTTTTTAAATTCCAAGATGACTGCCTTCAACGTGCTGTCATAAAAACGTGTTTCTCTGCTGTAAAAAAAAAAAAAACTACTCGATCAAATCAAGTGAATTTTTTTTTTTTTTTTTTTTTTTTTTTTCGGAGACCAGTTCAAAACAGATACGTACAATATAACCTTTTTTTTTTTTCGATATTTTCATTTTTTTTAATGTCTTGATTAAAGTACCGAATAATTAACAAAATCCTTTGCCCTCTCCAATGGGTTTCTAAATAATAACGTTATTATTTAGAAACCGATTCTAACACGAAGACGCTTTGTTAACTATTCTCTACCTTCAGTATTTCTTTTAAATGCGACAAAAATTATGATACGATTAACCTTCATTAGAGTTTCATGGCATTAAATTTGCAATTGCAAATTGTGAATATTTATGTCAAACAGAGTGATCTCCCCTCTACACACTTCTGGCAAAATGAAAGTAAACTTGTTTTCATTCCCCCCCCCCCCCGATATAATATATCGGAAAAATATTTTTACAAAAACAATAAAATATTCTTTAAACCAAACAGGTTTTTAGAATTATTATTGATTTCCTAAACTTTCAATAACTGCTGTCATCAGAAAATAAAATAATTCTTTCTTTCCGGAGTTTGTTTTGAAATAAAATATCTTTTTGCGCATTAAGTCAGTGCTTTGCTTTTCTTTGCTTCTATATTAAACAAACGAAAAACAAAAAATATGAATTTCAAGTAAAACAAATGATACAGACATAATTATCATGTCACAAATAGTAACATATCCAAAAATTATGGGAAACGATGAGGTAGAAAAAAAATAATTATCACTGAAACACTATTTTCGACAAAGTCTACGGGGAAGAATTTAAGATAGAGTTCAAACGATCATAAGCACCAAATTTGCTTCTGCAATTTTTATAATCTCAAGAGGAATATAGTCTATTATATGAATGTATTTTTTATTACTAGAAATCAGTTCCAAAAAAATCTTTGTTTAAACTTCGTATGGCGTAATATTTGAATTTAATATCATTTAAAGCTTTTTAGAAATAATTATTTTTTAGAATTCTATTTTTTTGTTGTTGTTGTTGTTGTTGTTGTTCAAATAATTTTATTACCGAGAAAAAAGTTATCAAGAAAAAGTATTTATTTTTTTAACATAATAATATTGACTTTATGTCCAATTTTAATTACAACTTTAAGGTAAGTAAAATAAAGGGATTTTATATATATACTACCATGGGTGCCCGCCCGGCGCTGACCGGGTGTTTGGATGTGTGTGTTGAGCAAAAAAATAAAAATAAATAAAAAAAAATTTTTTAAATAAAATAAAGTGGTAGTAGGAAGGAAGGCTTGAACCCGTGCCGCGAAGAGGAAAAGAATGGGGGGAAACACGTGACGTCTTTGCTGCTACGACCACTACCAAACCGGAAGTGGCGTAGGTTTAAATTAAGGCTAGAAAATATCGGTGAAAAAAGCGACCCCTCCCTGTAGAAAAGTGCCCCGTTGAGGATAAAGAAATTAATGTTTTTAGCCAAGTTTCCGGTATTTGTCGTCTAAAGGGTCGAGCTTCAAAACGGTCGAAGGCTTTGGGCAGACATGCAAACATACGTACATACATTTATATATTGGTAGCTCAAATTTTCGACCCAAACCGATTAAAAAGCTTGCCCTATCTCTGAATACCCTTTATGTAAAATTTCAAATGTTTAGACCAGAAATTGTCTGAATAATTTTGTAGAGACCACAGAGGTCAATTTTTTTGTAATTTTGACCCTTATTATGACCCTTTAACATTTATTGTTTTGGGCTCAAATCAAGTTATTAAGTTGGATCCATGTCCAAGGAACCTATATCTAAAATTTCAATTGTTTATACCCAAAATTGATGGAAGAGTTTGGTAGAGCTCTCAAACGTCAAATCGTTGAACTTTGACCTCTTAACAGCCACATTTCTGGCTGAAAACGGATTATAAAGATTTTCCCAAATTTCCATACCCTGCATATCAAATTTCGAGTCTGTAGACTGAAAATTGACAGAGTTATTGTGTAGGGAAATGTACACACACACAGACAGACAGACAGATACTTTCACTTTTATATAGATACTAGCATGGGTGCCCGGCGTTGCCCGGGTGTTTGGAGGTGTATTCTGAGCAAAAAAAAAAAAAAAAAAAAGCGGTCAATTTTTTTAACTTTGACCCCTATTATGCCCCTTAAAATTTATTGTTTAGGGCTCAAATAAAGTTATTAAGTTAGATCCATGTCCAAGGAACCTATATCTAAAATTTCACGTGTTTAGACCCAAAATTGTAGGAGGAGTTTGGTAGAGTTCTCAAAGGTCAAATCGTTGAACTTTGACCCCTTAATTGCCAAATTTCTGTCCGAAAACCAATCACATCGATTTTCCCAAATCTCAGTACCCTGTATATCAAATTTCGAATCTGTAGGTTTAAACTTGACAGAGTTATTGCATAGGGAAATGTACACAGACACACACAGAGACACGTTCACTTTTATATATATACTAGCATTTCAGCCCAACGTTGCCGGGGTGTTTGGATGTGTATGTTGAGCAAAAAAAAAAAAAAAAAAGTGCTAGTAGGAAGGCAGGCTCGAACCCGTACCGCAAAGGAGGAAAAAAACGGGGTAAAACCTAACGTTTATGCTGTTACGACCACCACCAAACTGGAAGCAACATTTTTTAAATTAAGGCTAGACAATCTAAAGGAGAGGATAACTTTCAAAAATATTGACGAAAAAAGTGACCCCCCCCCCTCTGTAGAAAAGTGCTTAGTTGAAGGGGAAGACAATGTTTTTAGCCAATTTTTCGATATTTGTCGTATGAAAGGTCGAACTTTAAAACGATATTGATCTTGGTAAAATCCGTCGTCTCTATTGAAAGTTTAAGGCAGACATGCAAACAGACATACATACATACATTTATATATTGGTAACTAAAAATTTTCGACCCAAACTGATGAAAAAGCTTGCCCTATCTCTGAATACCCTTTATGTAAAATTTCAAATATTTAGACCAGAAATTGTCTGAGTAATTTGGAAGAGACCGCAGAGGTCAATTCTTTTTTAACTTTGACCCTTATTATGACCCCTTAAAATTTATTGTTTTGGGCTCAAATCAAGTCATAAAGTTAGATCCATGTCCAAGGAACCTATATCTAAAATCTCAAGTGCGTAGACCCAAAATTTTCGGAGGAGTTTGGTAGAGTTCTCAAAGGTCAAATCGTTGAACTTTGACCCCTTAATCGCCAAATTTCTGGCCAAAAACCGATACAGACTCGAAATTTGATATACAGGGTACTGAGATTTGGGAAAATCTACTTGATCGGTTTTCGGCCAGAAATTTGGCTGTTAAGGGGTCAAAGTTCAACTATTTGACCTCTGAGAACTCTACCGAACTCCTCCTACAATTTTGGGTCTAAACACGTGAAATTTCAGATATAGGTTCCTTGGACATGGATCTAACTTAATAATGTAATTTGAGACCAAAACAATAAATTTTAAGGAGTCATAATAGGGGTCAAAGTTAAAAAAATTGACCTTTTTTTTTTTCTTTTTGCTCAGCATACACCTCCAAACACCCGGGCAACGCCGGGCACCCATGCTAGTATATATATATATATATAACTATTTTTTAATTATTTGATCTTTTCATCTTTAAAAAATGTTGAAATTTTTATCAACCTATATTTATTTTATTTTTTTAGTTTTCGTAACATGAAATGGGGGGGGGGTAGAACACCTAAAAAGTTTACATTTATCGACGCTTTAAAACAACGTTCCTATGTAGTGACGTTTTTGAAACCGTATACATACACGTTTTAAAAATCTAGCAAAGATCACATAATAGTCATATTTTCCGGAAATTTTCCATATGTATTTATTATGAAATAAACTTACATAATAAAAGTAGGTTTAGGGTTAGGGTTTCGTTAAATATATTAGAGGAAATATTTTTTTAGGTGTTCTAGCTCCCCCCTCCCTATTTCATGTTAGTAAAACTAAAAAATAAATGTAGGTCGATAAAAATTTCAATATTTTTTAAAGCTGAAAAGACCAAATAATTAAAGTTATTTTTATATATTTACATAATCTTGTTATTTATTTCACTTACATTAAATAAAATTTGACATAAACTCAATATTATTGTGTTAAAACAACAACAACAACACTTTTTTGTGATAATTTTTTTTTTTTTTTTTTCACAGTAATATAATTATTTAAACTAACGGGACCTGTGTAAATTCCACAGGGAACTCATTCATATATAATATATTGATGGTGGCATGCTCAGTGTAAATGGAGACGCTCTGATATTATTGTAGCTTTTTTGTTAAAACTGCAAAAGTATTTAGTTAACACGAACGCCCGGCAAAGCCCAGTCATAAAGTACGCTTAAATATATTTTAATTCTTGCAGATTTTATATATATTATAGAGTTAATGTTCCATCGATTTTTATATATATTAAAGTTGCAATTTCAAAAATATAAAAAATATATTCATATGACTTGGGTACATTAGCTTGAATCGAAACCAAAATAAAAACTTATGAGAAAAAATCTATGTATATAACTTGAGTTCATTCAGCCATAATCGAAACCGACACCAAGACGTATGAAGAATTCTTGATAAAATTATTTATAAAAAAATAGATGACTTAAGTGCTATCAGTTATAATCGAAACCTAAATCAAAACTTATGAAGAAGTCTTGGTAAAATTATTTTACAAGAAATGGAAGTACGTAACAATTCAATGACTGGGATGTAAGCATGATGACACAGAAAATAACACACAGGCTATTGTATTAATATATAGATTACAACAAAAAACAATTCTAAAAAATAATTATTTCTAAAAAGCTCTAAATGGTATTAAATTCAAATATTACGTGATATGAAGTTTAAAAAGATTTTTTTTATATAACAGGTTTCCAGTAAAAAAAAAAAATATATATATATATATATATATATATATATATATATATATATATATATATATACATTCATATAATAGAATATATGACCCTTGAGATAATAAAAATTGCAAAAGCATAATTGAATAAAAAAAATTGTTTGGATTTGAGTAATTAAAATGATAGATAGTGATAATCAATTTTTGCGCCTTTTTTTCCAAAAAAGTACGGAGGCCTGTAAACAACATTATCTTCAGATACATAAGTGTCAACAGAAGACATTAAAATTAATTTTCCCGTCTGTGTAGCTTGTTCATAAAAATCTATTAGTTTTACAAAAGGTAAGTCTTATATTGTTTTTATCAATTTTTTTAATTTGGAACAGACTTTCTGAATAAGGACTTGATATTTGTATAGAAATAACTTATATTTAAACAAAAACAAACAACATAAAAAAATAAACAATATAATAATAAACAATGTAAAAAATAAACAACATAAAAAAATAAGCATAAAAAAATAAACAACATAAAAAATAAACAACATAAAAAATAAACAACATAAAAAAAAACAATATTAAAAAAACTATTAATGGTTTCATCGTGTTATATACAGTAGGGGATTGTATTTTTTAAATATAAGCAAACGAGCAGATTAATTAAGCTATTTTTTTCTTTTTCGTTTATAATACAAGTTCAATTCACTTGTTAAAAAAGAAAAAAAACTAATATAAATAAGTGGTAAATGTTACCTTACTCAACAACAGAACACCGTCCACTCTAATTTAGTTTTTAAAGGTATTCGGGGTCGCTGACAACGAATCTGATAATCAAACCCGTCGCAAATTTACCGTTTGCATGGTATGAACCCCTGGACCCTGGGACTATCTTGTGCCATTTCACTTCCTTCAGTAGTATTCACGGAGGAATCTTTTGTGGGATTTGAAATAAAGTTTTCAAAAAAAAAAAGAAGAAGAAGAAAAATGTGGTTCATTTTTTTTTTTTTTTGTGCTACATAGTTTTTAATGCTTTTTTAATTGATCTAAAAAATTAAAAAACTAAGTTTTCACGAGCGGTTTACAAAAACATTTTTGTTTATCGTTCTTTTTTTTTTTTTAGGAGGGGGATAATCAATTATAGAACTTATGTAGTTTAACGGGTGGTTGGTTCTGTAGTTTAATTAACCGTTTTTCCGTAAGTAACGCGTCGACATTTACCGAGTAGAATACCGTTTAACATTTCACAAAAATTTTGTTTACATTGGGGAGGGGTCGGTGGTTTTACACAACGATTTAGAGATGCCTAAAAACTTTACAACACAAAATCTTATGCCATAAGTAAATAATATGAGAAATGGGTTTATTTTTATAAATTACCTGTTAAAAGAATTATTTGGCTTTTTTTAATAGAATCACTCTTATCTTCAAATTGTTTTATTTTTAATTCATTTTTTTTTATAGAGGGGTGGGAGTTGTCACCAGCCGGGGTTAGGGTTAAGGGAAAGTTTTTAATTTCATTTTTTTTTTTTTTAATGTATGCTCTTATAAGTGACTTTCCACCACCACAAAATTAAAAAAAAAAAAAAAAAAAAACCTTGAAAATGAAAGTGATTCCATAATATCTATTATTAGTTGTTTTTATTTATTATGAAAACACACACACACACAATAATAATTTATATTTTGTGTTTGTCTTACTTTTAACTTAATTCAATACACACATTGTGTGTGTGCGTGTGTATGTGTGCGTGCGTGTGTGTTAGCGGAAAATGATAAACATTAACAACCTAACCTTATCCTATTTGGTAGGTAAGGGCTAATTTAAAAAAAAAAAAGAAAAGAAAAAAGAAAAAAAACGTACAAAAACAAAGAAACTGACGATTCAGAAGCATAGGCGACCCTAAGTGCGACCGTACCGATGCCAGGTGAAAATGTTCCGGACACCAAACCGGACTTCCTGTTTTAGTTTAAAATAAATAAGCAAATTGACATGAAAGAAAATATGTGAAACTTCTGGGCAGGGTTTTATTTTTTTATTTTTAAAAACATATTTGACGGATATATTTTTAACTAAAACAGTAAGTCCAGTTTGGTAATCAGAACATTTTTACATCGAGGCTAGGTTTTCACCTGACACTGGTGAGTGGTGCGTCGCACTTAGGGTCGCCTATTCTTCTGAATCGTCAAGAAAATTATAAAATAAAAAAGAATTAAAGCTTTGAAAATTCTTAAAAAAAAACCAACTTCAGTCATAATATAAATTTAAAAGATAAATTATCACTATTTTTGTGACTTTTCTTGTTTTCAAAGAAAAGTGAAACTAAGCTATCGGGAAATACGAAGAAGAAAAAATTGTAAAGTACCAAAAACTATTTTCTTTTAACAGAACAAGAGGAAAAATGATAATTTAACGTTTATTTACCTTACTGTAACCTTTGTAGACTTGACATGTTGATCCTTTGGCAATGAAATCGTCCAACGAGTAGATGTAATTTGCTGTTTGTGTTTGTAAAGTGGTCATCTCGTCGTAGTCGTGGTCGTCGTCGTCTTCGGCGAATTGCTGGGCGTTTGGCCGCACACAAAGTTCTGGCAGAGCAGGCAAGTGCGACGAGACACGCATACCACGTGACGTCGTCGCTCTGCCCGGCCGTGAGTAATAGTAGTAATAAGAAGCCACTGTGACGAAAGGGGTAGGAGGGAGAAAGAGGGAAACTGATGAGAAAAGGGGGAGCCCTTTCAGCTCACCCTCGGTGGGGATGTTCAAAAACAATTGTCCTAAGGCGCTGACTGTAGGCTTTTTGGCGTGGTATCTTTCTTACCCCTACAACAAGATAAAAAGGAGAGAGAAAATATTTAGTTTTTATGTAGTTTAAATTATTGGTGTTTCTATAGGTGGGAACGGGCATTTTTTTCTTTTAACTTTAACTATAGCCAACAAATGTCACCGTGATCCAGTATTTTGTTTAATGTTCTGTTTTTGAGCGATTATCGAGACTTCAACGATGTGACCCTCTCGCGTCTGCCATTTTTTCTTGTTCTCGCGTAACACTCGACACTACTTGTTTTTTTTTTTTTTTTTTTTTTTTATCTAACTGAGTAAACACTTTATAAGAAGTTAAAACACTAAAAACTTATCCAGCTAGGTAGTAAATAACGATTCTTGTTAAGAAAGAGTCAACAGATCGATTTAAAAAAAATGTCATTTTAAGCAAAAACAATATTTCGTAGTCAATTGCCATGTCGAAAATAGTAATATGTCTAAAAATTACGAAAATTTATTGAGTAGAAAGTTATTAATAGTTTAAAGTAATTTTTACAGAAAATTGGGTAAAATTGCATTTTTCTTAGACATTATAAAGTAGAGTGAAGAGCCTCTTCACTAAAGAGGGGGCATAACTCGGAGCGAATATATATATATATATTTTTTTACAAGGTGGTCACCACTTATCAAGGCCCGGAAGCCACTCAGGGATAAGGTTTATTGTAAGTACAGTACGTTAGTGTGGATATTCAAAGTGTCTACTTAAGTGGGCGGTTCATCAGGAATTTGTTTACGTTGGACTTGAAGACATCCAAGTTGTAGTCAGGAGGGAAGCAAGCAGACGGAACAGAGTTCCACAGGCGTGCAGTTCTAAGAAAGAAGCTTTGTTCATGGAATCTACATTTTGATTTAGGCATAGATAAAGAGTGGGGAAAGTTTTTGACAGTGGATTCAGCTAGACGGGTGTTTTTCGTAAAAGATTGGTGAGGAGGGACCAGAGATTGGAGTTCAGACGAGCACCTGTCATGGAAATAACGATAAAACAAAGATAGGCTTGCAACGTCTCTTCTGTGCGAGAGAGGTTGCAAGGAAGAGAAAAGGGCATTCTCCACTAAGCCACAAAGTCTATTTTGTACTCTGTCAAGGCAGGATAGGCTGTTTTTAGCAGCTCCTGCCCAGATATGGCAGCAGTATTCCATCCTTGGACGTACTTGGCTTTTATATAGATAGAGAATTGCATCAGTAGTGAGATATCTTCTGGAGCAGTAGAAGGATCCCACCATCTTTCCAGCGACCTTGGCAACAGACTTGATGTACGTGTTCCATTTCAGATCAGGAGTGAAGGTCAAGCCCAAAAGCTTGTCAAAACATGGGGCTTCTCCTAGACGAGAGCCATCCATTTCAATTGATGTCAGATGGGGATCAGAGCGTTGATGATGTAAGGATAAAAGTTTGGTTTTAGATGCATTAAAGGTAACCAGCCACGTCTTCCCCCACTGAACCACTCATTTGAGATCAGAGGAGAGAGAATCAGAGAGAGCTTTGTCATTTACAGCCTTTGACGTGTTGTCGTAGATGGTCGTGTCATCAGCATAGATGTCAACGAATGATTTAAGTATGTGTTTAGGGAGATCATTGATGTAGATAAGGAAGAGAGTTGGGCCCAGGATGGACCCTTGAGGGACTCCAGCATTAATACTGCAGGCCTCTGATTTTTGTCCATCAACCACTACTCTTATGAGCCTATCAGAGAGAAATGATTTAATGATAGAGAGAATATTTCCAGTTATACCGTAGCTGGAGATCTTGTGAAGTAGGCCTTTATGCCATACCTTGTTGAAGGGTTTTGATATGTCAAGAGCAATTGCCCTGGAAAGGAAGCCTTTGTTGAGAGATTCACTAATCCTATGAGATATAACCGTTAGCACATCTGCGGTAGATCTTGCAGAATGGAAACCATATTGCGTATCACTAAGAAGGTTATTTCTGCTGAGGTGGTTGACTATTTCTCTATTTAATATGGATTCCAGCAACTTACTCATGACACACAGGAGACTTATTGGTCTGTACTGAGAAGGAGATGACTCATCACCTGAGTTCTTAAATTCAGGGCATACTGATGAGGTTTTCCAGGGTGTTGGAAAGCACTTCTCCTTAAGGCAACGTTTAAACAGTTTTGTAAGTACGGGAGCAAGTTGTGGTTGAAGCTTTTTTAACACTATAATTGGGATGCCGTCAGGGCCAGTAGCTTTACTGGAATCAAGGTTCTTGATTAGCTTGGCCACCTCATGCACAGATATTTGTATGTTAACTAGCGTGTTCTATGTTATAGGAGGAACTATGGGGAGTTGATGACCTTCATCGCATAGGGTAGAATTAGCTACAAAGTTCTTGGCAAATAGTTTGGCCTTGTCTGAAGCTGACGAGATGACCTCTGGTCCATTGATAATGGTTGGGATAGAACACACACTTCTGTTCAGGATCTTATTTGTTATTTGCCAAAACTGGTGGGAACCAAGCCGCTGATCAGCTACTTTGGATTTAACAGACTGAGCATATAGCTCTCTTGCATTTTTTATTACTCTTTTACAGTGGTTGCTGGCGTTCCTGAAAGCAGCTTTAGTCTCAGTGCATCTATTACGTTGATAGCTATGGAAAAAGTGATTTCTGTGCGCGATGGCAGCAGCACATTCTGGGGAGAACCATGGCTGGCTAGTAGGTTTTTGTTGGAATTTTTTAGATGGTATGAATCGGTCTATGCCTACAATTAATCATTCGGTCAGGTCTGATACTATAGAGGACACATCCTTTTAGATTACTTGTTCATCATGACGTGTAATACAGGGTGACCCCCCAAAAAACGGGCCCCAAATCTAATTAGGCCCTGTTTCTTAGTGTTTTGTCTGAATGAAATGAAACTTTGGTCATAACTAGTTTATTATATTCAAAACATCACATCAAAACACTAGGGTCTTTGGCCTTTTTTTCTCCATTCTACAGCATATGTTCTAGATGGCCTCCATTTAGCTCCGTGCATTTCTTGAGGCGCAGCACGAAATTGTCCATGACGTTCTTACAGACCGAATTGGTAGTAATGGCTCTCATCTCCTCCCTGATGGTTTCCTTGAGTTCCGTGATGGTTTTGGGTTTCCCTGCATAGACTCTGTCCTTAAGATAGCCCCAAAGAAAAAAATCGGGGGGGGGGGGGCTTAGGTCCAGGCTATCGGGTGCCCACTCAAAATCAGTTTTGAGACTGATCACTCGGCCTCCGAAGTTCTCTTTCAGCCAATCTCGGGACAGGTTTGAGGTGTGAGAACTTGCTCCGTCCTGCTGGAACCAGAACTTGCTAATGAGCAACAGGTAGATGGTCTGGAGCTCACTCTTGAAGGTTTTGAAGACCTCCACATATCGCTCCTTGGTGACTGTCACTGCTGCGCCAGATTCTTCGATGAAGATTGGTCCGATGATGCCTCTGGCCGAGATTGCAGCCCACACCGTGCACTTAGGAGAGTGCAGGGGCTTGGTGGCTACTTCATTGGGTCTGGAGGACCCCCAGAAGACATTTGTCTTGGAGTTCGCCTTTCCATCAAGCTTCTCGAGCATTTGACTGCCATAGCCCTCCTCTGCTCCTTGTCTGAGGCTGTAAGGGTCTGCAGCGTCAGTATGAGTAAGCCCTGATATCGCTCACCCGCACTCTCCTGCAAGTCTCATGGGACATACTGAGGGACTGACTTCGCTTACACACAGAGCGTTTCGGACTCTGCTGGAGAGACTCTTTCACTCTTTTGACCAGCCGGCTGTCCGCTTCTTGGGACGTCCCCAGTAGCTTGGACGGTTCTCTCTGGCAGCATTGAGGTTCTCCATGGTCCCATACTTCTTGAAGTGGTCCACCCAGTTCTGAA
Organism: Euprymna scolopes; assembly: GCF_053919585.1. NCBI lineage: Eukaryota > Metazoa > Mollusca > Cephalopoda > Sepiida > Sepiolidae > Euprymna > Euprymna scolopes. The sequence goes on from NC_136496.1 coordinate 73,161,626, forward strand.
TTCTGCTTTTGGATGGAGCCTTTTCACATTCGAACTGACGCATGAAACTGTCCTGGGTTTTCTTAAACGAACCAATTAAAATTTAACACAATGTATTCTTTGTCCCAGCCCCCACTGGGGTCTTGGTGTACTCACGGTCATTGATTCTGCCATGTCCTGTAAAATAAGGGCAATCGGTAAATAAATAATGGAGATATCATAAAGTGTACATGGGGCCCGGTGTTTTGGGTCACCCTGTATTTGTTGTCTATAGCAATAGATTTTTATTTACTATCAGTTTTTTTACTAGATGAATTTTCGTAATTTTTGGATATATTACTATTTTTGACATGACAATTAAATAGATAATATTGGTTTTGCTTAAAACGACATACTTAAAAAAATCGATCTGTTGACTCTATTTTAACAAGCACTAAAGTAACTTACCTAGTCTTTGATAATTTATTTGTTATTAAAGCCGTTTCACAAGTAAGTCGGATTCTACCTTTTTAGGCGACTACGTGTGAAAAGAAAGAAGAGGCTTGAAGTTTTGTTCCAAGTTCTGCAGAAGGACAGGTCCTGTAGAATCAGCAGAAAAGAAAGTCCTGTAAAGTCAGCAGACGAGCAAGTCCCAAAAAATCACACACACACTAAGGTACTCTTAAAGCTGCAGCAGTTCACCGATACAATCGCACTGACGTCGATCCTAGAAAAGACACCCCCATGTTCCAAACACACTCCCTTTATCCTTCCGGCGTTCGTCATCGGCCAATCAGCAGCCAAAGAACGGTCACGTGGGGCCCAGTGATGATCGCACAATCTACAAGATGAGGACGGCGCCATTTTGGAATTTCTCCCGGGTTTCGGCCATGCACGTACGCACACCGTAGGAGCGTTCCAAGGTAAGGCATGACACGCAGACATGTGGGCGCTTCCTCCCTTCATTTTCTTCGACTCTACACCCCCCCCCTGGTCTCAAGATCACACATGCGGCATTGTGGCCGTGGTCGTTTGATGCGGGCGCTCCTACGGAGGGGGATTAGCTGGGCTTCTTCATCTCCACCAGTGCCACCCGGGTCAGTGTCCACAGTCTTACCATCCGGCTGCACTTCATCTTCCTCCGAGCTACCTGGGTCAGTGTCCATAGTCCTACCATCCGGCTGCGCTTCATCTTCATCTTCATCCGAGCTCTCAGAAGTGGTGCTGGAGCTATCGCCATCCGTGCTGAGGTTCTCAGCCATAGGCCGGATCCACATTTCATCACTGGATGATTCATTACTTTCACTGTTCACCATTTGGTTTATATCAAGGGCGGGCCGGACATCCCTTACATGGCGTGGGACACCATCAACCAGTACAGCCTGCTCACCGATTATGCCGGTGATCCGTCCCTGTCTGAACCTGGTCGTGCATCGGTTATTGGGAGGCCTTACCCAGACGGTGTCCCCTGACTTGTACCATCCTTGCGTCTTCTTCTGATTAGGCAGGCAGGCGTCAATGCCCTTAACACGCACTTGATAGTGATGTATCGCATTAGCAGGTGCACTTTCAGCAGTCGCGTCATCCTTTGGCGTTGTATTGTACCTATATACCGCCTCCGCAATCGTGCATTGCTTCCTTGCTGCTATCCATTTCACACTTCGGTGGCACCGCTCTGCTATACCGTTGCCACTCGGCACATACGCACACCTGTGTCTAAGCCGGGTCCCCCACTCGTCCATGAAACGCCTGAATTCCCCGCTGCAAAAGGCTGTGTCGTTGTCCATGAGAATCTCTTCGGGTGGCTCCCGCTCGTAAAATATAGACTCTAATTGGCGGATGACACTAGCCGAGTCCTGTCCTGTTAACAGTCGCCAGATCGCAAACCTCGTCGGTCCGCAATCGATTAGTGTGAGGAAGTGCTGACCACCATAGTGGGTTATGTCCATGCCCAGCCGGCTCCAAGTCTCGTTAACTTCCAGCCGACCTTTCTGCCATTTGGTGAGAGCCGGGTCGATTGACTGGCATATTTGGCATGCCTTGACCACTGATTCTACTCTGTTTTTGGACACTGACGGGTTGGTTAAGTGTGCGAAATAATATGTCCGTCTCACTCCGGGGTGTCCAGTGTCGTGGTGTACCCTCTTGATTTCATCCGTCTCCTCAATAGAGGCAGCACATAAAGATCCTGGTTCAGCTTCTTTCTCCATTGCGTCGAACCACCTCTGGGGCACACGGGTGAGTTTATCCACAAGATTGCGGGTGGAAGCGACAAGCACCGCGTTCACCGATAGGTTGTACTCTTCCACCAACTTCCTTAGTGTCTCCAACCTTCGTCTGATTAGCATTTCGGTAGCCGCCTTGGTGCGCACTCTCGCTTTGCCTGTTAGTGTGTCAACTATCCAGTGGTACACGCACAGCGAATCTGTGTGTAAGCACAATTCTTTAACCTTCCACTGGAGTGCCATATTTACTCCCTTTATCGCCGCATCCAACTCCGCTAGGTTGATGTGAGCGGCATCATCCAGTGGTCACAACCAGCAGGCGTCCTCAATCACAGACCCGTTCATCTCCAATAGTGCCTCGATCGCGAGGGAGCTCACATCCACCCACACATTTAGTCTGTCTCCCTGGACGTACCAATCTCCTTTAGTGGGGTCCTCCTGCTTGACTCTTGTGATGGTTTCTTTTACCATGCGAAGTAACAGATTGTCCACCGTCTCGTCATCCCAGCCTTTGGTAACTGCACTCGCCCTCCTCTTCATGCTGGCTGTTGCGACCCGGGTCCATCCACATACTGGCAAGTGTCCTATCAGTTTTCCACACAGGGAAAATATGGCCCGCCTCGTGAGGATATGGGCCACTTCGGGGACTGCAGTTCCGCGCCCCCACCTCAAGGTCCCTCGCTCCTGTTGAATGCTCAACCCCAAAACACGAGCGCCATCCTCCAAGCGTTCTGGATCCTTACAAATCAGTCCAAGTTCGGCAAGCTTAGCCCTCACACGTGATGATGGCACAACGTCTTCATTCACGTATATGTCGTCAAGGTATGCTGATGTCCCCTCTTTTACGGTCTTATCCTGTGACAATACAGCATTGACGATCGTTTTCATGATTTGGGGCGCAACGTTCAGCCCAAAGCCCAGTCGCGTGAGGCAATACCTCCTACCGGAAAACACTACCGTCTGAAACGGCCACAGTGTCTCGCTAACCCGAACCTGCAGATATGCCCTTCTAAGGTCCAACAGGGACACATTAGAACCCAGCTGGCGCCATTCTCGCAGTTTGCTAGCACACACGTCGGCCTCGCCTGTAAATGCATCAACATATGAGTTCAGTTCTTGGTAATCCATCACCGGCCTGACTTTTGCTTTGTTCTGTTGAGCAACTGCCATTAATGGGATCAGACCCTTGGGGGGGTCCAAGTTTTTTGTAGGGGTAGGGAATCAACCAGCCATCCTCGATCCATCTGCGAAGTTCTTCTTCGTACGTGGGCCTCATGTGGTCGGGCACATGGTATTCCGTTATGCCATTTTGTAGTTTGGCCGGTTCTCGGTCTTCCGACCACTTCCATGAGGCAGTCCAGGCCCTCTTTTGCTCGTCAAATTCGACGCTGAAGTCTGGTTGGTCGATCTTTAGTGCAGCACACACTGGGGCTTTCTCCTGAAAATGTACCGCCCCCGTCGCCGTTATGTAGACGCCACCAAGAGCTCTGATGGCATCATATCCTAGGAGCAGGTCAAAACTCAGGGGTTTTTCTGGTACCACCAGCGCCTCTAGGTTAGCGGAGATTCCATTTTTCGTCCGAATGTTTACGCTGCCCACCCCGCAACATGTGCGCGTCTCTCCACTGATGGTAGTCACTCGGACGTTCTTCTTTCTCCAAGTGTGGCAGAGATCTGCACATATGATAGTGCGGGAGCACCCGGAGTCGAGGAGTGCTGAGCGCAGTGTTTCGTTGACATATATCGAAACGATCGGCAGCGTCTCATCTAATTTCTGCGTGGGGAAGAGGTTGACGCTGACACCTTGTCCCCGGTTCCGTTTCCCGGACAGTCTTGAGCTATATGGCCGGCTTCCTTACACCGGTAGCAGCGAACGGCCGTTGGTTGCTGCCGGCAGTTCCTTGCAATATGGCCCTGTCCATTGCATTTGTAGTATATGATTCCGCCACGTGGACTGGGTCCCTGATACGGTTTCTTATCATTCGGCGTGGACCGGGCAGCAGCAATTACCGGTTCCCTCATCTCGGAATAATTCTTCATTACAGTCCTGACCCGATCCACTAGGTCATTAAGGGGCAACGAATCCGCACTTGAGCTGGCTCGTAATAGTCGCTTTGCTTCTGTCGGGAGTCCTGCTAGGAATTTGCATGCTAAGGCCCGCTCGGGCAGTCCACCAAACAAGACCGTTAACTTGGTCAGTTCTGCCAAGTATACATCGACCGTTTCGCCCGGACGTAGGGTCCTTGCCTCAAGTTGCTCCCAAGCAGTGGCGGGGTCAATCGCAAACGCCTTGAACAGCGCCGCCTTAATTGTCTCGTAGTCCTGTTTGCCCTCATGGCTGAGCTGTTGATACACGGCAAAGGCGCCGCCGGACAAGCGCAGAGGGACAACACGTTCGAAGTTCTTTACGCCAGACAAAACACAATGTAACTCCAACTTTTCCACCCAGTCAAGTACCGGGGTTGATCCATCGAACTCCGGTATTAATTTGAGGTCAATTTTTTCCCCCATTTTGCCAAAATAGCTTAAAGCCGTTTCACAAGTAAGTCGGATTCTACCTTTTTAGGCGACTACGTGTGAAAAGAAAGAAGAGGCTTGAAGTTTTGTTCCAAGTTCTGCAGAAGGGCAGGTCCTGTAGAATCAGCAGAAAAGAAAGTCCTGTAAAGTCAGCAGACGAGCAAGTCCCAAAAAATCACACACACACTAAGGTACTCTTAAAGCTGCAGCAGTTCACCGATACGATCGCACTGACGTCGATCCTAGAAAAGACACCCCCATGTTCCAAACACACTCCCTTTATCCTTCTGGCGTTCGTCCTCGGCCAATCAGCAGCCAAAGAACGGTCACGTGGGGCCCAGTGATGATCGCACAATCTACAAGATGAGGACGGCGCCATTTTGGAATTTCTCCCGGGTTTCGGCCATGCACGTACGCACACCGTAGGAGCGTTCCAAGGTAAGGCATGATGCGCAGACACGTGGGCGCTTCCTCCCTTCATTTTCTTCAACTCTACAGTTATATACTTCTATTTTGATAACTTCTTCAGTTTGTTGTCCATAGGAAAAAAAAAAATACCCGAAGGGACCGATATTGGCCCACATTTTTACAGTTAATGGAACAGACTGAAAATAGTCGGGGCGTCGTCGAAAAGTCACATTACATGAAACAACTTTTTTCACACACACACCCCTCCCCGACTTAGATTAGGATTAAATACCCCCCTCACACACACACACACCATCCTCACCCCGTGTTAAGAATGAGTATAAGTTTTTCTATAGTGGGGAAAGTAGATTGTCTGCCTCTTTCTGATGTTATATTCCCAACGTTGCCAATAGGTGTCGCTAGCAGTGTATCATTCAAAAACAAGATGGTGGGAAGTTTTTCTTTGATAAAATGTCTCATAATATTCGATTTTCTTAATTAAAACTACTTGATCGATTTACGTGATTTTTGGAATATGACATTTTCATGCAGTGACAAGTACGTACATTATAAAGATTTTTTTTCAGATTTTTATAGTAAAAAAGATTACTTGTGGACCATTTAGAGACTTGTACCGTATTTTGAAATGTTTGAACTGTGCGCAGGTAACGCAAGGATAACATCAAGAATGAGAGTTCAATAGAAACGTTGTTTTAATTTGAATAAAATAAAATGCATATTTTATTTTGTCTAGAAGTGTTTCGGCAAGTCACAATCGTCGCTGCCCATGATGTCGTTCATGTCTAACTCCACGCAGAGGACATAAAACTGGGGCAGAAAACAAACAGTCCTAGCAACAATTTCGTGATCTTCAGCCAACTTTTCACAACTGCTCAAAATTATCACCACGTGGACCTCGATTGCCTACATAAAAAAGCAGCACAAATAAAAGTGTTATAAAAAAAACTGTAAAGGAATTAAATACTCTATCCCTTACTAAGGATTGGTTGGTTGGTTGTTTTTGTTCTACGGCATATCAACCTTTTTCAGGTTATTTAATGCCGAATCTAGTTATTTGGAGGAACGATTTTTAATGGAGTATATTTTTTTTTACGTCAGATTCTATTTAACCCATAGTTGGGACCCTAACAGGTACTACCACTCCGGGTCAGAGTGGACCTGGGAGCAATGGCAATTAAAGGGTGGCTCCACACTCCCCAAAGCCCGCAAGGTGGGGCCTCACCATCGGATATAGTTTTAGGTCATATCCAGGACCCCTTACTAAGGAAGCTTATGCAAGTAACAATGGATGAATATTCTATGCTACCTAGTATTTTGCATCCGTAAAGTTTTCTTTGTAAAATTATGCTAACATTAATAAGTTCCTCAGTCTTGGAGGAATTCTTTAGTCACCAAAAACTTCCAGAAAAACATTTACAATGATACAATATTCTTTTTCCACTTGAATGATGTTTCTGAATTCTTGTCTTATAAAAATACACATCTCACCGCATTATTAATGGACCCCAATCTTTTTAATTTCGCTCACATGGGGAGATAGTGCACATTCAAGATGATGTATTTTTTAGTTGTTATTGCCAAAACACTTTTTTCTTTTCTTTCTTTTTTTTTTTTTTTTGGTGTAACAAATATTTAAAAATAAATGGGTACAGAAAAAATAAAACAAAGTGCTGGAGTATTTAAGCAAAGTCTTGTGAATAAAGACAAAGTGACAATAAACAAAAGGGAAACAAAATATAAAAAAGGAGCAAATGAAAACCAGACCCGAAAAGTATATTAATTTAGTCCAGTGTTATTGAAAAGAAATAAATGCTGAATTTCTTTTATTTCCCAAAGCAAGGGTTAACAATTAATCTCAGGTACCAATTATAAAAATAAAAAATATAGAACATACAGAAAAAGGGATCTCTAATTGAGAGATTAATTTTGGAATTAATTCTATCGAATGGAACGACAAAATTAAATTTATCGTCTAAATGATAGTGACAAAATAAAACAGGAAAATATATGGTGTCCCTTTTAAAATAATCATACAAAAATAGTCTTATGTGATTTGTAAAATCTGAAAGAAAAGAAGCATGCAAAAAGGGGTTTTTAAAAATGTTTTTTCCTTTTTTTTTCTTCAGTCCTTTCCTTGAGAGACACTCTCACAATCTTCTAGAAAAAATGATCCATTTCTGGTTAAATAAAAATTATTATTTTAAATGTAGGTCATTGTTCCCGAGTCGTTGCTATTTGTTGATGTTTTTTTGTTTGTTTTTTTTCTCTTGTTAGAGAAAGGAGTTTCGACTCATGCTTTCATCTTTGTCATGACACTGGTCGATCCTCTTTCTCTCTACAAGTTTAATAAATTTCTTCAAATTGTTAATTGAGTTAACTTCTTTTTTTTTATTTAGGAAGTTCTTTTTTTTTAAACTTTAGTTTTTCAGGGGACTAATTTTTTTTTAGACTTTCATCTAACTTTAATCCTAATCTCATGTCATTTGCATTTTTACATTTTTTTTTTCTCTTGTGGCTTTCCAATCGTAAACTGCTTTGGCCATTTCCAGTTTGTTGCATGAATCACAACTGAAAACATTTGGGATGGATATACATCTCCTTCTATGAAATATCCAAATCATTTCTGTAAACCTCATTATCTTACAAAAAAAAGGTAAACAAATAATAAAAATGTGGATAAAGTGTTGCAAAAAAAAAATGTGCAATGGTTGAAAAAGTGCAGCACATCTGCAACCATTTTTATATGTACAAAGGCATTGAAAATCCATTTCTGGCTTTTTTTCTTTTGTCAAATTAGTTCTTTTGCAAAATTATCACTTTCGAGAATTTTGTGGAGAATCTTAGTGATGTGAGAGATGAGAGATTCCATCAGGATATTTCAGTGATAGAAAAACGGTTTAAAGGAAAATGGAACTCTGGTATGTTGGCAGACAATTGCTGGAATATAAAAAAGTGAAGATGGCACTCAATACAAGAGGGTTAAGATGACAAATCTTGTTTAATTTGACAATTTTGTGTTTTTCATTCATAACCAATAATAATAATAAAATATGATTTATAGTACATGAAAACGGTGTCTAATCTAGTGAAATATATATCAGATTTATAATTAGCATACTTTTTTTTATACTGAAACAGGTCTTATAGGGCAGGTACTTTTTTTTAACCAGAAAGTTGTTGCATATGGTAATTTTAAGTCACAAAATATTTTTAAAATCAAGTGCTTATATGTATGAAAATAGAATAGAATTGTTGGGATCACTTGTGTAGTATGTGGAGTCTCAGATCACCTGACCACAGAACGGTTAACCATTAATTTGTTTAGTCATGTGACCATTAATATTAAAGGTGTGACCTAGGGCACACATCCTCTTGCTTTTTCTTGCTTAGGGGAAGTATTTTTACCATAATCCCACTTCATTTAGTGACTGAATAGATAACATTCGTTTGTCCACTGGGCACTTCTGCATTAGGTTGAACCAGTTGAAGCGTCACCTGACGACAGTTTAGTGAAACACACCAAAAAAAAACAAAAAAAAAAAACATGGCGCCATTCATGTAATGTAGAAATGCCGTCCGCTGTTCCTATTTTGTCAAGACTAGTTTCTGGACATGATTTCATCTCCTCATCACTGGGCTAGTTCTGTCAAGGCCAGGGATCCTGGTGCTTGGGATTTTTCCTAAGATCTTGGTGTTTCAGCTTTCACTGTTGGATCAACAATCGGAATTTTTGGGAATCATGAATGTGTTAATATAAATTACAGTTGGGAAGTTAAAGCTGGTTTGAAAATCGTTTATTTCGTTTTAAGACATTTCTTTGCTTATGTGTTCCGCATGAACGGTGCTTAACTGGTTGCATTTGATGTTTCCACCATGACCCACTGTCAACTGTTGTATGTAGTTCTCAAAGCAAAACAAGTAACAATGAGTATGTTTCTTATGCTTGTGTCAGCTAGTCGAAACACATTGTTTCAGTGGTGTCCAGTGCAGTTCAGTTGTGCTTGAGATGTGGCTGTGCTGTGTGATCAATTTTTCTTTCACTGTTTTGCATTCGAGGTCAAATTCTATGTACATTTAATGTTTTATTTTAGTAAATATAAATATATACTATATACACAGTCATTGAACGTGGCTCTTACCATTTTATATCTTTACCTAGCTAAAACCAGTTTTATAATGGGCACATTTTTTAACAGTTTCAGAAACAGCCATATAAAAAAAAGTAAAATTTCCTTCACCAGCGATTTTGTAATGCTCATTACTACCTGATTAATGTATTTTTACCCTTCATTTTTTTTTTTTTTTTTTTAATAAAACAAGCAAAGATGGAAGTTTTTTAAAAATAAAAAGTTTAAGAGAAAAATATACTTTAAATTTTGAACGAAGAAGTATAATTAAATGTGGTAAATATCTTTTATGCATGTAAATTAATTTAGTATTTTGGTTATTTTTTATTTATTCATTAATCTTGAGAAATTTTCTTTCTTGGAATTTTTCATGACCAATTCTTGAGAAATCCAAAAATGTCGCTGGGATCCCTGGTCAAGGTGTTTTTGAGACATGCATGCATACCAGCTGTTATCATACATCCATACCAGGGTTGGGCCACAGTTATCTCAGTTGGAGATGTATATTTCGTTTTTAACCTGGTAGGGTGCTTCTAGTGTGAGAGTTTGTAATCTCATTCTACCTACGTGGTGGCAAATTCAAAACATACAAATGTTTGTCTGTTGCTCTGCTTCTAAGCTTTTCAAAGCCTAACAAGTTTTGTTTGTTAGTCTTTTTTTTGACTCTCAGACTCTTGCCAAAGAACAAGTTGATTTTATCATAAATTATTCTTCAAATGGTGTTTCACTGAATTTGAAATTCAATATAAGTAAAAATTACATATTTTGGGCATTCCCACATTGCTCTAATTTCTTGCCTTTGCAATACGTACGTTTTCTTATTGGGGACAATTGTGCTTTCTGTTCAGGACTTTCTGAGTTATTTCTTCTGTACCCTTCATGCATTTTAACCTTCTTTTAATTTTTGTCACAGACAACCTGTTAATAAAGTAAATGTCTTTATCATCCAACTGTTTTTCCTTTTCTTTCTTTGCCCCGGCACACATATTGCATATTTGTTGATAAAACAATACACATGAAAAATTGCCAGCATGTGTGCGAAGAATAAACTTTCCAAACATGTGGTTACCTAAAACGGTAAAGGTGTGAATAAATATGCATTCTTTATACACCAGTTCTTAAACATATCGTTCACTAATGCAGCACATTTTAAATCAATAATACCTGAACAATAATGAAGAATCCTCTCATATTTGGAAGCATAATGTTGAAAAAAAATAAAAATAAATATTAAAACAAAAAACTGATCACATCTTTTAAAACATCCGTACTTCCTTTTATTCTTCTATTTACTCTTATTCACTCCAGAACAAGTAATATTGCCATTTGGAATTAAGTCAACAGGGGCACTATGTAGAGAGTTGAGCAGCAAGATGCCTGTTTACATTACATTTAAATTCATGCATGTTAGTACAGTCAAGGAAACAAGAAAGAGGTAGGGAGTTCCAAAGTTTAACAGTTCAAGGAAAGAATCTGTTAAAGCTGTCTAGTATCTAGAGACCTTTCCAGTGAAGGGGTGGGATTTTGCTGCATATCAAAATAGTCAGGGGTATTCACATTGAAGGGGGAACAAGTGCTATGAGTTTGTCAGAGCAAATTCCATTAATGTACTTATAAAACAGTACTTATTCAACACTGCAGTGATGGGACAGACATTGGAGCTAGGTTGACAGTGCAGGATGTATTAGACTGGAGACTCTTTTTTGGACTCTATCTAAGATGGAGAGACTAGTTGGAAGATGCACCAGCGCAGATGTGGCAACAATACTCCATGCATGTGTGAAATGGCACTAACCCTATTCGGGTTTAACCAGCTTCCTCCAAAGGAGGAAGTTCCATGGGCATATGAACTTCACAAGAAGTCCCCAGCCACATGTATATCCCTGTCAGGGGAGATTCGATGTTAGGTTTTTGCAATTCTTACAGGAAGGTGTCAATGTCATCCTACATACAGTGCCTGGAATTACCAAACTGGTCACCCATTTTAGTAATGACCAGACTCAACATTGCTTAACTTTGGTGATCTGATGAGAATCGGTGTGTGAATGTGATTATGCTGTATGCATGGATGAATGGTGACTTTCTAAAAATAACAGAATACTGACATTTGTAAGTAATTTTCTAGCACAGTAGTGGGAACCCACCTTCTTTGCAGCAGTCTTGGCAATCTCTCCAATGTATTTGTTTCAATTCATGTTGCCTGCTAATGTTAAGCCAAGGAGTTTGAATGAAGAACTTTCAAGTAGAGTGCTATTAGTCATGCAGAGAGCACATACAGGAGAGGTATGGGTGGAGATTACACAACTCTTGCCACAAAAAAATTCACATGCAAATCGTAGTATCAGTGATGTTCGTGGTCTTCATCAGCAACGACGGACGAACATCCACATCTATTAGACATGGTAATCGGTAGTTAAGAAGGTTTCATGTAATTATTAAAGGAAAGAAGCTTAGTCTTAGCATCATTGAATGCTACCATCCATTTACATTCTCATTCCACAACAGACTGGAGGTTATTCTCTTAGGTTTCAACTATTGCCTTGGTATATGCATTCAGAAATGACTGTTAAGATATCTGCAGTAGAATGGGATTGCCTAAATCTATACTGTTGGTCAAAAAGAAGTTTAGCATTTACAAGGTGATGGACTAGTGCTTTCTTATTTTTTTTTTTTTTTATTCAATTTTCACCCCAAACAAAGCACAGTGCCACTTTGAAGTAGGGGGCTTCTATCAGGGATATAAGTTGCAGGGATTATTATGAAGGGAGATGAGCAGCAAGATATCTGTTCATATTACACTTGAACTTCTGCATACCAGTACAGTTGGGAAATCAGAATCTCGGAAGGGAATTCCAAAGTCTAGCAGTTCTGGAGAAGAAATTATTGAAGTCAAAGGCTTTCTTACACCTAGGGATCTCTACTGTGTAGGGGTGGGATTTTGCTGCTTGTCAGGTTTGTCCGGGGTATTTACATCGAGGGGGTACAAGTTCTTGTAGCTCGTCAGAGCATTCACCATTAAAATACTTGTAGAACAGACAGAGGGATGCAACATTTCATCGACGGGAAACGGACTCAAATCGAAGATTAATGGAGACTAATGGAGTGATAATTAGGTGGGTGGGTTATTTCATCAGAATTCTTAAATACTGGTACCACAGATGCAATTCTCCTGCTACCAGGGAAGCATAATTCGGTAAGGCATTTGTTGTAGAGTTTTGAGAGAACAGGGGCTAGCTCAGCAGAGCATTTCTTAATTAGTATAGAAGGGATGAGATCAAACCTACATATCTTGGAGGTATCTAGTTTTTTACGATATCACAAACACAAGGAGGGGTGATTTTCAGATTACTGAGTGTGGCTTCTGCCCATAAATGGAAATTTGGGATGGAGTGATTTGTGGAGTTGAAGGTGAACAGTTCAGCATTCTCAGTTGCCAAAAGCAAACTTATGGTTGTTAGATAGTGTGGGAATTGTTGAGTCAGTTAAGTACGATAACCATTAGGTCATCATGCCACGATCTTTAAAAAGTGTTTTCAAACCTACTTATTCTTTAACATAATGTGAACGATTCACGCATGCACAGTCGTGAAACAGTTGACAAACAGATAAAAATCCAATGACCCCGAAGCACCAATTTTTCAATTTTTACCTCTTGGAAACCCATTTTTCTAGATGAAAACCGGTTAAAAAGTTTTCCACATGTCTGAATACCCTATATACCAAATTTCAAGCCTGTAGATCAAAAATTCGTTGAGTATATAGGTTGAGAAGTATTCATGTACACACATACAGTCTCACTTTAAAAGATAGACAGATTAAAAGAAAAGAATTATAAATTATACAAAATTGATAGTTTACATTGAATTGTCTCCCCCTTATGTATTACATATGTTGGATCTCACTTTTCGTAAAATTAAATTTTCTTATTTAAAAAAAATACTTGATCAATTTGTGTTTTTTGAATATGAGATTTTCATACGTACATCATAAAAGATTTTTCTGTATTATTTATTTATTTAATTTTTTTTTAATTAGGTTGAATTCTGAACTTGCATCCAAACAATGTTACACGAAACCAAGGGACCAGAGTCGATGAGAAACGCTGCCAAGTCAAAGGTTAAACCGCAATGTTATTCTGGCATTACCATCAAATTATCGCAAGAGAATGTAATAATTATTTATTTAATAGCAACAAAACTAATAATAAAAATAACAAAAAGACGAGAAGACTTAAACGTTTAAGACATTTTATTAATAGTGATTCATGCAATTGACCTTGTGAAAAGAATTACAACTCGATTACAAGCAATTTACTTAAGCATTCTGCCTGCTTTAATCATCTAAAAAAAAGGGAGCCACGATTTACTTGTTTCCCACTAGGGCAGTTAGATACACGGGCGGTTTTTAACGTAGACAAAATCCAGCTCCTTCAAAAAGGACACTCTGGATTGAGACGAAAAATTTAAATTCCCTCACTCTAGAAGGACTTCTTTTTCACTAACCTAGACATTTATATTTTCTTTTCTTTTCTTTTTTTTTTTTTAATTTTCTTATCATTTTGTTCTAGTTGGGGGATGGGTCATCCTATTGGGATGCCAGACATTCATCCGCTATCTAATATGTTCCAACCAGGAGACCTTTTTAAGATTCTGACTATCCTTTTACGTGCAATTTTTTGTATCTCTCTTGCACTTGGTTCAACAGGTATATTTGCCAGGTAGTTTTTTAAATTCATTTTCATGTGTCCGGTTGCTCCTATAATTACTGGAATGATAGAGATCTTCCTAAGATTCCAATTTCTTTTCATGTTGTGCATAAAACGTTTGTATTTCGTTATTCTCATGTATCTCTGTGCGTGTAAGAAAAAAAATGCTTTGCGGATGATCTCACTAACTATTTATCTAGGTATATTACAAAAATATTGAAATAAACTCATAGAATTATGTTAGTAATTCCATTTTGCACATATAAATTATTATTATCATTTTTGATGACCTACAGAAAAAATTTTGTTTGCTATTATGTAGTGTAGGAGTTCTTTATGAATTCATTTCAAATTACAAGGTAAGTGTGAAGTGGTTGTCTGACTTGCTATTTGCTTTCTCACTTCTCCTCAACACTTGGAAATGGTTTTTCGCTGATTTTTGCATGACAAGATGGATGAGACGATTCCAATATTTTTCCCCGATTCTGATACAATTGCAGATTCCGGTTCTTTATGAATCTCTAAATATTTAATTATAAAATGGTTATTTGCCCAATTACCGTAAAAAAAAAAAAAAAAAACATTAATTAAATGTGCATATATTTTCTCAAAAGTAAAAAACACCTTTGTGGGGGTGATTTAAAATGTTTACTTTTATTGGAAGTTTAAATCAATAATTATTTATTATTGTGTTATTACTACCAGCAGTGGAATTTTTTTTAACAAAATCAAATTAAAATAAAAAATCATAATTACAGGAATCGTTTTTAGCATCAGAAAATAGGAACAAATTTTCCTGATTCCAATTCCGATTAATCGTCTAATCATCCAAACACTAATATATATATAAAGTTATAAAAAATATATATGGCAATTAAGCTACACAGAATATTCTGCATTTCATTTTCGTGAGAATTAGTCAGGCATAAGCCTGACGAATTCACATGAGAATTAAATGTGGAATATTCTGTATAGCTTAATTGCCATATATATTTTTATAACTTATTACCTAGTTCTACCTATGTATTGAGCACTGTTGAAGTAAATACTGAAAATTTACGCATAAAATTATATTTTCCTATATTAATTTATGTGATTAAATGAAGTAGTCAGTCTTGGAAGTTTTTCAACCTTTAAAACTATATATATATAAAAAAAAAAGAAGCAAACTTGTAACCCCAAATCCTTCGTTGGAAAACTATTTTGCTTGTAAGTTAATTAATCCCTTGCAATCATTGCTTCTAAGAATTCATCTCGTTGCAAAGTTTAGACTTGCATGGCAACGTCGTCGGAGTGGGGTTTGGTAATCACACTACACTTCAAAAATATCATGACTAGTATAAATTGCAACGTCCCATTGAGGAACTGCTGCTTGTTTACATTTGAAACGAAGCCGGCGGTTCAAACTTCGAAATTTAGTTTGGCTACCAAGGCAAAATAATCTCCAACGTTTGGTCCGACCACCAAGTTGTTTGACAACCGAAGTATCACTGTACTTAAAATATATATAAAATATATATCACCTTATTAATATTACACATAAAATAATAATAATAATAATAATAATAATATATATATATATATATATATATATATATATATATATATATATATATATATATATATATATATATATACTTACTTACTTTATTACAGAGAATCAAAACAACATTGGACTGTCGGTTTCAAATCCAAACAAAGGGAGACTATAATTGGTCTCCCTTACCAGATTCTCTGGTACATGTACAGTTTAATCAAGACATTCAAAAATGAAAATATCGAAAAAAAGGTTATATTGTATGTATCCGTTTTGGACTGAAGATCTCTGAAAAAAAATTTCACTTAATTTGATTGAGTAGTTTTGTTTTGTTTTACGACGGAAAAACACGCTTTTGCTCAGTATCATAACAAATTGTTTTTTCACTGTAAAAAATAAATAAATAAATAAATAAAACTACTTGATCAAATTAAGTGAAATTTTTTTGGGGGGAGAACTTCATTCCATAACGGATACTAACAATATAACCTTTTTTCGATATTTTCATTTTTTGATGTCTTGATTAAACTGTACAAGTACCGACGCGCTTCATCCTCTGATCCCAGTTTAACTTCTAAATTAGCTGCATATTTCAACTGATTCAAGGGAGATAGGTGAAAAGTAACACTAGAATAGAAAGTGATATTATCAGCATTGATGTTAATCTTTTGAATAATATTCTCTGACAGATTATTGATATAGACAAGAAACAGAGTTGGGTCAACGAATACCAGCATTGATTGGAAGAGAGAATATAGAGGCACTATACAGAGTTACTTGCAATCTTCAATCAGAAAGAAAAAAAGACTAATAATGTCAAGAACCTCGTTACCAATATCATAAGCCTAAATTTTGCGTAGAAAACCAAAATGCCACACTGTTGAATGCCTTCAAAATGTATCAACATTTCGATCCTCTGCTTTAGTTCTATTTTTACTACTTTGGCATTTCCACACATAAATACTATCAATATTTGCACTATGGGCAAAATAAAAGAGGTTTCATTTTTGATTTGTGAATTAAGTTAAGTTCATGATAACCTCTGCCATCTTTTCATCTCCAGCGTCGGAAAATTAACAATTAAAGTATATCTGGAAACCTAGCTTTCTCGACCTCCATTTGTTCGTATTTCTATGTTTGCATCCAGATACACATCCTTATTTGTTAAACTTTGATCTACTGGCCCCTTCTTTATTTATCATCATTATAATCAAACAATAAACCATAGATTGAAACTGCTACTTTGTCTTCCTACCTTTCAATCCACTCGGTCCTCAGTAAGAAAAAAGGTGAAGTCAACTAAATTGAGGTAAATCTGTAGATGAAAAAACTCTGTGAATGCTTGTTCCCCTGCACACAGGATGTCATTACAAAAGGAAGATGTCATTCACTAAAAATCCAATTATAAGCCCTTAGAACAACCACTGTGCTTCGGCACATCAGTGTGTTGCAGAATGATTAGAAGAGTGCTGCGGATAAGTTATAGGTAAAATGAAACAATTTGTTGTTAGTGAAAAAACAGTTTTGGTATTGTCATAAACAGAGTTGTTTTATATCACTATATACTCACACATTATAAATTACATAGGTTTAATATTATAAAAAAATCCAATCCTCTATCTGTATAAGAGTCAGATGCACTCTAAAATAAAGTACTGTTGCAATATCTGGGCAGGAGCTGCTTGGCGCACCCTATCCAGCCTTGATAGCGTTCAAAACCGGCTTTGAAAACTAGTAGATGATGCCTTTTTCTTTTCCCTGAAACCTCTTTCCCACAAAAGAGACGTCCCAGGCTTTTCTCTGCTCTATCGATATCTTCATGACAAGTACTCGACTGAGCTCCAATCTATGGTTCCTCTTGCCAAACTTTCATAAAAAACACTCGACTAGCTACAACCACTATATACGATTTCCCCCACCCTCTATCTGTGCCTAAATCTAAACACAGATTCCATGAACAAAACTTTTTTCCCAGAACTGTCTGCCTATGGAACTCTGTTTCACTGGTCTGTTTCCCGGTTGAATACAACATGGTAGCTTTCAAATCCAATATAAACAAGTTCTTTTAAACAATCAATAAACAAATTCTACCCAATTTACACCATTAGCGATTACTACACTACCACTCTACATTCATTAACCCTGATCTTCGAGTGGCCTTCGTGCCTTGATAAGTGGTTATTTTCAAGTAAAAAAAAAAAAAAAGAAAGAAAATGCATAATAATTTGTTTAAATTGTTTGATATTTTGAACTTACGAAAATTGGTAAACCTTGTGATGCTTTAAACTATCTTATTTATAATATTAACATTTTTTGTAGGTATTTTTAATCTAATATTTATGCATTTAGAATTAAGGTTCTAACCTTAGAGACAAATTGGATTGTGGAAGAATAGAGTGAGGATAGACGATTTAGATATGTTTCCACTAGTTCATAAAATCCACATTACCAATATGATTCCCATCATTAGTGAGCATTTGACATTTTTAGAAAATTAAAAAATAAAAAAAATAAAGAATATTTTCTCTCAATCAATGTTGAAGAATTCCTTCCTAAATCTTTACAATTTTGTGTTATGTGAAACAAAATAATTAGCAAGTCTTTCCAGTGATTGTGGACTTAGATTTAATTACGCACAACTGTCATTGGACTCCTTTCGGATTTCTGTTATGGAAGATTATATAATTCTAAAATTAAAATGAAAAAAAACAAAACATCAAAGTCTTATTGTAATTGTTAACATTGTACTTGTGTGAACTGTTTTTTGTTTTCTTTCTTTGTTTTTTTACCTAAACAACATTAAAAAATAAAATTTAAAAGAAATTGGGAAAACTTAAAAACATTGTAGATTAGTTAAAAGTATGTCTATCTTATATTTGCTGACAAATGGCAGCAGAAGCGCAGAGACATCAAACACAACTGTCTCACTGACATTCGCCATTATTATTTTACTATCAAGACCTGTGGAAATTCCACTGAATGAGAAATATATTTAATCAACAAATATGTTTTGATAAAGCTGATATATTTTCTGGTTAGCACAAAAAAAAATTTTTTTTACAGCAAATATGAGTCCATTAACATTTCTATGTCTATTGTATTTTAAATATAGAGCTGACCCAAATGAGATAAATTAATAAGTACTAATAAATAGTCAGATGGTAATATTGTGCTACATAGTTCAATACAAATAATAAAATCACAAAATCACATTGTAAGAAACATTCTTTAATTTTTTCCTTCAGTCCAGCACTTTTTGGCAGACAAGATTTTTTGTGTGATTGTTCTGTTTCTTTCAAATGTTTCCCTTTTATTACATAGCATTTCGTTGGCTTCTTTCTTCGGTGGAGAACCGTTGCATATCAAAATTACTATGAGTTTCTTTCTCACACCATTACAACAATGATCATATATTATAATCATTATATTAAAAAACGAGGCTAAATCAAGGGGAGTTCACTCTCATATTCTTCTCCAAGGTTGCCAGATTGGCGTTTTTTTAAGCCAAATTTTGTGAATTTGGCCTTTTTTCAAAGTATGGACTCAAAAAGGAACAAGCAGAATATCATACAGCTGCCCTGTACTGAATATGTGATATGTTTTACTTATGTAAAAAGTGTTTTTACTTACATGATCTTCTTTATTTTTTATTATTTTATTGCAAAAGGGTTTAATAAATAGAATATATTCATTTTTCTTTGTGATAAGTGTGTCACAAACATTTTTAAAAGTCAATAGTGCGTCGCCAGATAGAAAAGGTTATAAACCGCTGCCTTAGTAACATTTTAAGTAAGAAGACAAAGAATATAAGTAAAGAGGCCTCCACAACATTATTGAAATCAATAATAATTTAGATGAGAGTGTGCAAAGATAAAATTGTAAAAATTATGTGTCCCAACAGTCATGTCACAGAGACATGAAATCCGCTAAGCTAACATGGCGAGTGGGTTGAGAGGATCTTTTCATTTTGACTAAACTGGCAAAGAGAAATAGGTTTGGATAGCCTACTCTCGCGAGTTGAATGTTTTGTACATATTTATGCTATAAAGAAAGAATGAAACCCAAAATTCAGTTTTTGGCACCCAATTTCATTTGCTGATGACTCTTTATTAAGAAAGCTTATGAAAGTTGTTATTAAGGAGAAGAAAACGACAGATTAAAGGAGCGAAAATGGCAACTTTGACTGCCACATCACCACTGCGACTACAGAAAATTGGTTAGCTGATTTTTACAACAAAGTGGACGCACTGTACGTATTGAAGAACCCCCAAGCTATGTTACAGAAACATCTCTTCTGGGTCCCTAATGAGGCTTGATTCAAATGTATGTAGCACCTTGACGATATTGCAGAACATTTCTTTCTTCCACAACTACTACAATTTTATAGATTATATTAACTGTTGAACAGCTATTTATTAATGGGCAATTGCTTTTATTCTCCAATTACATAAATAATCATCATCATCATTATCTATATTTTAATACGATAGCGTATATGTTCTTTTGTGTGTCACGCTTTCCGGCAAATTTCATTGGTTGAGATTTAAGAACACACACGCTATCGTATTAATATATAGATTATACTCAATGTGAGTTAATGGATTTGGTGAGTGTTTAATGAGATCCCAGGCATAATCTCCTCCTTCTTTTTGAGTAGGAGGGATGATAGTCTGACGTGTATACATCCGGTGATGACGTCATTATCTTCTAGTAAAAAAGATGCCTATAATTATTTACGATGTACTATATATACATGAGATGTCATATTCAAAAAATCACATGGATGTACTGCTAAATCCAAAAATCAGGTAAATGAATCAGTGCACGCTAGGGGCTTATTTGTAACATTCCAAAAATCATGTAAATATATCAAGTAATCCTGAGTTCATATTTTCATCCTTAATGTCTTCATAGCAGTAATTGCAAAAATTCCTCTTAAGAAGGAGGGGGGTGGGATTAAAGTCACTGGAATGCTGAGACTGACACTACACTCAGAAATTCATGCTGAAGCAATGGTTGCCTAATCCCCAACCGTGTTAATGTTTTTATGTATTAATTTTGAAAAGTTGCTGAAACAGTTTATGATTTAAACATTATTTTATTTAAAGTATATTTTTAACAGTGGGGTGGGGGATATGCAGTCAGTCCCGGAAATGGCTGAAACCGTTTATGCATTAAACATTACTTTATTTCATGTAGATTTTAAACAGTGAAGTGGAGGGATAAGAAGTAAATCCCGGAAATGGTTGAAACAGTTAATGATTTAGATATTACATTATTTCATGCATGTTTTTAACAGTGGGTTGGAGATATAAAGTCAGTCCCGGAAATGGGTGAAATAGTTTACGATTTAAACATTGCTTTATTTAATGCATATTTTTAACAGTAGGGTGGAAAGTCAGTCCTGGGATTGGATGGGAAAAGTGCAAAATTATACTAGCAGAATACTCAGCATCTCACAGGATTGAATCAGATATGTGAAAAATGATTGTCAAAATTACTAACATATCCAAGAATTATGAAAAATTATGAAATGTGAGTTAATTAATTGGTGTGTTTGTGATGAAATAGGAAGCCCAGATAATATAACAAAGTTATTATTTTAGTTGGGGGTGGGGCGAAAATGTGGGGTTATATTATGAAAAATGATTGTCGAAATCAGTAACATAGCCAAGAATTAAGAAAAATGATGAAATGTGAGTTAATTGATTGGTGTGTTTGTAATGAAATAATAAGTTCAGGCAATATATCAAAGCTATTATTTTAGTACAGGGGGGGGGCGATAATGTAGGTTAAAATTATAAAACATGATTGTCAATATTAGTAGCATATCCAAGAATTATAAAAAATGATGAAATGTGAGTTCATGGATTGGTGTGTTGGAATGAAATAATCAGCCCAGGCAATATAACAAAGTTATTATTTTAGTAAGGGGGGAATGTGGTTTAAATTATGAAAAATGATTGTTAAAATTAGTAACATATCCAAGAATTATGAAAAAATGACGAAATGTGAGTAAATTGATGTGTGTGTTTCTAATGAAATAATCAGCCCAGGAAATATATCAAATTTATTATTTAAGTAAGAGAGGGGGGGGGCGAGAAAATGTGGGTTAAAACTATGAAAAAATATTTTCAAAATTAGTAACATATCAAAAATTATGAGAAATGATGAGATGTGAGTAAATTGATTGATGTGTTTGGAATCAAATAATATATCATAGTTATTATTTTAGTAAGAGGAAGGCGATTATGTGAGTCAAAACCATAACAAATAATTGTTGAAATTAGTAACATATCCAAGAATTATGAAAAATGATAAAATGTGAGTTGATTGATTGGTGTGTTTGTAATGAAATATCAGCCCATATAATGTATCACAGTTATTATTTTAAAAGGGGGAGGTGCGATCATGTGGGTTCGAATTATGAAGAATTAATTACAAAATTAGTAACCTATCCAAGAATTATGAAAAATTATGAAATGTGAGTCAATTGATTGGTAAGTTCGGAATTAAATAATCAGCCCAGGCAATATATCAAAGTTATTATTTTAGTAAAAGGGGCGAGCGATAATGTGGTCTAAATTATGTAAAAATGATTGTCGAAATTAGTAACATATCCAAGAATTATGAAAAATGATGAAATGCGAGTTGATGGATTGGTGTGTTTGTAATGAAATAATCAGCCCAGGCAATATATCAAAGTTATTATTTTAGTAAAGGGAGGGCGATAATGTTGGTTTCAATTATGAAAAATGATTATCAAAATTAGTAACATAACCAAGAATTATGAAAAATGATGAAACGTGAGTCAACTAATTGGTGTGTTTGTAATGAAATAATCAGCGTAGGCAATAAAGCAAAGTTATTATTTTAGTAATGGTGGTGATGCAGTTTTTACAAATGGGCTTCAATAATATAATGGTGAATGCCCAGCAGCAATATGTTACATATGAAAGATTCCGCTGTGGAATTTCCACAGGTCACACTAGTTTCTATTAATGATTATTATTATTATTACTATTATTATTATATTTTTGGAAATCGCTCTAGACACGGCATGAAGCTACTTAATGTAAGGAGCTAAAAAACAAAAACAAAAAACACCATTTCATGGTCAAAAACTAACCAACAAGTATTAGATAGATTCTGACTCCCAAAAAAAACAGTAATTCTTCCCTCTTTGTCAGAAACATCGCTCATGGAATGTGAGGACTAAAGAACAAAATAAGGGAAGCGAGAGTTGAGAGTCTGCCGAAAGTAAATCCAAGGTCCCCTTCCTACTCTCCTTAGAAGTAGTAGTAGTAGTAGTAGTAGTAGTAGTTATTGTGTTTGGTTATCAATGTTTATATTTAAATAATAGATACATTTTTCAAGTTTCCAGATAAGACTTATTTCAGCTTTGTTTTTTAGAGTTCTTTTATAAAACCATTTTTACATTTCACACTGTGTTGGTTGGTTGTTTTTGTTTTACGGCATATCAACCCTTTTTGGGTTATTTAATGCCGAATCCAAAGATTTTGAAGAAAAAATTTTTTTTAATAGAATATATTTGTTG
Organism: Euprymna scolopes; assembly: GCF_053919585.1. Classification (NCBI taxonomy): domain Eukaryota; kingdom Metazoa; phylum Mollusca; class Cephalopoda; order Sepiida; family Sepiolidae; genus Euprymna; species Euprymna scolopes. The sequence continues at coordinate 73,184,682 of NC_136496.1, forward strand.
TTTTCACGTCGGTTTCTATTTAACCCATAGTTGGGACCCTAACAGGTACTACCACTCCGGGTCAGAGTGGACCTTAGAGCAATGGTAATTAAAGGGTGGCTCCACACTCCCCAAAGCCCACAAGCTGGGGCCTCACCACTGGATATAGTTTAAGGTCATATCCAGTACCCCCATTGAGGGACTTTTACCCTCTGCAGGGGGGCAGTCGGCGTATTCTAATGCCCCACCGACAGGGCCCATTTCACACTGTGTATTTTTTTTTGTATAGGCTTCAAAACTATTAAATATAATTACATCAGATCTGACATACGCCGTTGCTAGGATGTAGAATGTAATAAGAATATTAAGCATATGATGTTTTAATAAATCTCCAACATGCCTCTGTTACGTAGCATGGGGTGTTGTACCATTCCAAACTGGTCGGTGCTCTGTCAGCAGTTCTGTTCTGTTAACATGATGCAACTTTCTCTGTGGATATTTCGTCTCTCATTGTTTTTTTTCTTTCTTTCCTTTCTAAGTAGACGTAATAATGGGACGAATTTAAAAACAACAAATAACGCATATTATTTCGATTTATTGGACTACTGTTCTCATCTTGGGTATCATTTTCATAATGTTTCAGTCGATGGAACCTCCAACCTTCTTCAAGTGTATCTTGTTGAACTCGGATTGTTTATTTTTCAGTCGCCCACACTGAAAATTGAACCTTCAACCTTCAGGAGAATATCACTTTTACATATATATTATTCCTTAATTGGAATTCATTTTTGAGATGAGCATTATATATATTAATTAATTTTTATTTTGGACTATTATTCTCATCTTTATTAGTTGTTGTTTTTCATCTTTTATTGTTTTTCATCTTTATCAGTCATGGTTACCACCTGATGAAGGCCAGAGGAATAGTTGGCCGAAACGTTGTGAATAAACAAACCAATAAAAAAAACAAAAAACAACTAATAAAGATGAGACTAATAGTCCAAAATAAAAATTAACATATAATGCTCATCTCAAAAATGAATTCCAATTAAGGAATAATATATATAGAATAGTATCATCTGCAAAGTTTCAAGTAGTTTCCTCCCATAGAACCAAAGATATGAGCATTTCAATATCCAATTTGAATGTTTTCCATAATTTTTTTTGACATTTTTATAAGTTCCAAATCTCAGCAACTATTAGTCAGAATTTAACAGATAAAGACTTGTTGAAAAGGTAATGACCTGAATTGTGTAGTGCGCCGTGTGACATTTACCCTTATGATCACACATCCACAGCCTATTTTGGGTATTTTCAGTCGCGGTTACCACCTGACGAAGGCCAGAGGAATAGTTGGCCGAAACGTTGTGAATAAAACAAACCAATAAAAGATGAAAAACAACAACTAATAAAGATGAGACTAATAGTCCGAAATAAAAATAAATTAATATCACTTTTACAATTGATTTTCCCAAGTACTCTATCCACTACACGATGGGTCTTTGCAGACCTATTTTGCCTTTTCGTCCACATGAGCTGAAATTTCCTAACTCAGCTTTATAATTCTCAAAGAATGGTGAACCTTAAAGAAGACACCTGCTCACTTTGACATTGTAAACCCAAAAGGCAGAATAGATCTTGCTTCTTTGTCGCATACAGGGCGTCATATCCTGCAACTAGTCTTGGGCTGATTAATTGGAATCAGAATCGGTAACTTAAAAAATTGAAACTTTTTGGGATATTGAAATTTGTGCTTATTTTCCAATGCCACAAAAACGATCCTTTTAATTGCTTTTATTTGTTTGTTTTTGTTTAGAACTGAATTAATGATGAAACGATAAATATCTATTGATTTTAAACTACCAGTAAAACTAAAATCTTTAGATCATCTTCACAAGTGTATTTTTCGTCCTTCGCCACCCCTCTCCCCAAATTTCTATATTTAGAAATTTAAAAAGAATTTTGCAAAAATATATGCACATATTACATGGTTTTTTTTTTTATGGTAATCTGAAAATCAATAATTAAAAAAAACAACAACTCTATAGCTGAATATGTAGAAATTTAAAAAAAGAATCAGAATTGGTAATTGTATTAGGATCGAGAATTTAGAACGGAACCAGTAATTGGATCAGAATTGATGAAAATCTGGGGATCGTCCCATCACTACTTGCACTGTAATCTTAACTTTAGTCTATTAACTTTTAATGGAATTTTCCATTAACGTACCCTTATGCTTACTCTAGCCTCATGTGGAAAACTACCGTTTTCAACCTTATTTTTACCCAACCGTCTCTAATCTTGTTACAAGAGCCAGAGTAAAAATTGCCTCTTTTTTTCGTTAGTGTTATTTAATTTAGTAAGAAATGTTTCATGAAGAGAGATGAATGGAAAATATATTTAGTTGGTGGCAATTACCATATTTCATGATCCGTAAGAACCCTATCACCCTCTTCCTGATTCCATTTTAATGTAATGGAATTAGGTTACATAGAAGTATTAGTAATTGAGAGTAAGTCTATGAAATACCTTTATCCAGGTTGGTACTAGCTATCTGAGGAACCCCCACCTTGATGAAGGCGGGGTTTGTTGTTTTTGTAATAATCTATTGTTTTAATTTTCCTTTCACTCAGTATAAGCTTCTTTTCTCCTCCTCCTCATCCTCTTCCTCCCCCTCATCCTCCCTTCCTTCTTTTTAAATGCAATATTAACTAAGATTGTCATTTTTTTTATTTTTGTTCCCCCCCCCACTCACCATTTTGCAGAATGCAACTCATTTCTTTCTTTCATCCAATAGATTCTTACTTCTTCCCAGTATTTATTTACTTGCCTCCCCACGAGGGCAGAGTTAGACACATGGCTGGTTTTTAATGTGGATGGAAAATCCAGCTCCCTCCCCCCCCCCCAAAAAAAAAGAGAGGCTCTCTGAATTGGGACAAAAAAAATACTGGTGCCCCCACCCCCGCACCTTAATATAGACCCAACAGGAAGCAAAATCAAACTCCTTCAAAGTGAAAAAAAGTCATTGAAAGCCAGATTATGCTAAACGGACAATTCTTTATATGCTGACCATATGCTGGCTTATCTTCTTATAGGTGCCTTAAAAGCAAAATGTAATTCATTAAACAAATTTTTGTTACAAATTTTTCCATTTAGGTATTCACTCTTTTCGTTTATGCTGAAATGAAAAGTAAATTCATCTTTTTTAATTATTATTATTATTATAAACTAGTCACCACTTATCAAGATCCACAGGCCACTCGAGAAGAGAATAAGGGCTATTGACTTTGGTAGATAGACAGCAAAGCACTGAGGGGAGTAGTAATGATGATTACAACTGGTCAGTATTTGACTATTGATGTGAAGGACAGCTCAACAAGAATTTGTTTACATTTTACATAAAGTCAAATTTTTTGTTCAAGGGAGTCACCACTTATCAAGGCCCAAAGAGCACTTAAGGATAAGGGTTAATGAATGTAAGGTGGTAGTGTAGTAATTGTTAATGGTGTAAATTGGGTAGAATTTGGATTATTTAAGGGGATGGCTCAACTTGTTTACATTGGACTTGAAGGCTACCTATTGTAATCGGCCAGGAAGCAGATTAGTGAAACAGTTCTAGGAAAGAAGCTTTGTTATGGAATCTGCATTTAGATTTAAGCACACATAGAGAGTGGGGGAAATTATTGATAGTGGTTGTAGCTAGTCGAGTGTCTCTATATAGTTCTAAACACTTTCTCACACCTGAGGCTATTCTCTATCACTACAAATATGCTATCAAATCATGTATGGCGTATTGTTGTCAGTATTTGGGATAATGAATCTTTGTCCTATTTTAGATTTATTGGTAAGGTGCAAAAACATATCTGCAATTTAACTGGCCCCATTTTATCTTCGTCTCTGCAACCTCTCTCTCATAGACGTGATGTTGCTAGTCTCAGTTTTTTCTATAAATACTATTATGGTACGTATTCTCCAGAACTGCCTGATTTATTTCCTGCTTTTTTTGACTCGTTGGTCTAGTGGTCTCCATCTATTCATTGTTTTAATACCTCATTGTAATATAGCTTCCTATTCAAGTAGTTTCTTTCCAAGGATCATAAGTTTGTAAAACTCTCTTCCTGCTGACCGTTTTCTTCCTTTTCCTTTTAATTTTGGTCTTTTCAAGACGAAGGTCAATAGGCATCTCTCATCTTTCGTTCTTGTAAGCTCCCTTCATTAAGTGGCTTAATACCTTGTCTGGAGCAATTTCCATAAAATAATTGGACTTGTTTCTTTTATTTTGCCTTTGTCAGCATATGATCTCTTGCTCTAACAGATCCCCTTAAATTATGTAGATTTAGTGTTCAGTCAGAGTTTCCTCCTTTTAGATGCCAGAAGTTTAGAGATTATGAAGCATGTGTATTAAAAAATCTTCCCAAAGGGAGTGCAATCTTGAAGTTGGTTGGGAAGCTTGCGTGCCTTAATGACCCTAAGAGCTAAGCCGGCAGGAGATTCATCTCCTGGCAGGGCCACCCATGCTGGATAGGTCGACGAGTAGAGGCAAGACTAAGAGCACTCCACCTACCTTCTGGGGAAGGTTGGGCATGGGGTCAGCACCATCACCCCAAAAAAAAGAATTTGCTACAAATGCATCCACAACAAAAACCCAAGAAACTTTGGTCCTGGGAGAGGAAGGTTCTGCACCTGCAGAAAGAATGAAGTGCTGTGGTCAAAGCCGAAAGGAAACTTCAGTGCCGAAAACCCTCTTATCGACCAGGACAACCACCACCATTGCTACATGGAGCATCAAAACCATGTATGAAGCAGGGAAGGCAGCACAAGTGTCAGCAGAGACGCACCGATACAACATTGCCCTGCTAGGATTGAGTGAGACGAGGTGGCTGCAAGCTGGACAAACAAGGCTGGCTACCGGTGAACTCTTGCTGTACTCTGGACATGAAGAAGAACAACACAGAAAGCTTTGACGGGGTGGGAAGCACACGAATCAAAGATAATAACAGCATCCTTCATGACCGTGAAGAAGAACATCAAGATGAATGTGATCCAATGCTACGCACCCACCAATGATCATGCCGACGAAGACAAAGACTATTTCTACAACAGACTACAGACAGTCTTAGGCAAGTTTAAAGACAAAGACGTCAACATCCTGATGGGGGATTTCAATGCAAAGGTGGGATCAGACAATCGAGGCTACAAGGAAGAAATAAATGAAAAATTTGCTGACCTCTGTGGACTGAATGACCTTGTCATTGGAGGCAGCATCTTTGCCCACAAGAGGATACACAAGGTCACCTGTGTATCGCCTGACCATGTAACAGAGAACTAGATAGATTACCTCTGTATCAGCAAGAAGTTTAGGCGGTCTCTTTAAGATGAATGAGTGAGGAGGGGAGCAGACGCGGCATCAGACCACCATCTTCTGAATGCAAGACTCAAACTGAGACTTAGGAGAACCGTATGGCAGGCAGAAGGTAAGATGAGGTACAACATCAACCTACTGGAAGACCAGATGACTCGGGAAGCCTTCACTGTGAGCTTGAGTAACAGATTCCAAGTAAGGCAGGAGCTTACCACCAAAGACACCAATACCCACGACCTTTGGAAGGGAGTAAAAGATATCTTTAGGGAAACATTCCAGGAAGTGCTTGAGCCAAAGGAGAATCAACACAAAGACTGGATCTCTATGAACACCTTACAGAATGTACAAGCCAGAAGGCTCAAGAAAAAGGCAGTTAATGAGAGCCGTACAAGGGGCAGCAAAATGACAGCCAAAGCAGAATATACAAGAGCCCACAAGAAAGTGAGGGAAAGCATAAAGAAAGACAAGAGAAACTATATAGACAGCCTGACAGAAGAAGCAGCCTACCAACATGAAAGACCTGTACATGATAACTAAAAAGCTAGCAAGTAAGTATAACAAACCAGAGTGACCGATTAAAGACAAGCAAGGACAAACCATTACAAACTCTGAAAAACAACTTGAGAGATGGGCGGAACATTTTGAGGAACTTCACAACAGACCAGCTCCTGAGAACCCTCCAGATATTACTGAAGCAGACACTGATATATACTGATATAGACTGTGACAACAAAAGAAGAGATCACTCGCGCCATCAAGAAGATGAAAAATGGCAAGGTAGTTGGCCCAGATGGAATTCCAACAGAAGCCCTCAAGGCAGATGTAGAAACAACAGCTGGCATACTACTGCCGCTCTTAGAGAAAAACTGGGACCAGGAAGAGGTACCGACAGATTGGAAGGACAGACACATAATAAAGCTGCCCAAGGGAGATCTTAGGAATTGTGAGAACTATAGAGGCATCACTCTTTTGTCAGTACCAGAGAAGGTGTTCAACCGGATTCTGTTGGAGAGGATGAGAGATGCAGTGGATGTTAGGCTCAGGGACAGACCAGATCGCCATGCTACGCATTATAGTTGAACAGTCCCTAGAGTTGAATTCCTCGTTGTACATCAACTTTGTGGACTTCCTCAAGGCTTTTGACAGCATACACCACAACACCTTGTGGCAACTCCTCTGACACTATGGGATCCCAGAAAAGCTGACGAGAATTATCAGGGAGTCATATGAGGGAATGGCTTGTCAGGTTGTACACGGGGGACAGTTGACATGACGTTTCAACATAAAGACTGGCATACAACAGGGATGCCTTCTATCGCTATTCTTGTTTCTACTAGCTATTGACTGGGTGATAAGGCAGACAATGGATGGATGGAGGGATGGCATTCAGTGGACCCTCTGGACTCAGCTGAATGACCTTGACTTCGCTGATGATCTCGCTCTGCTCTCTCACAAGCAACAACAAATGCAGAGCAAGACCTCTAGACTGGCCATCCACGCTTCTCAAGTTGGCCTCCACATACACCCTAACAAAACCAAGATCCTGAAAATGAATGCATTCAGCAAAGAGTCAGTGGAGTTGGGCAACAAAAACTTGGAAAAGGTTGAGACCTTCACATACCTTGGGAGTGTGATAAACCAGCAGGGAGGAACAGATACATATGTTAAGACACGTTTCGGAAAAGCAAGAGCCCTCAAGAACATCTGGCGATCCAACCTCATTACTTCTCGCACAAAAATCCAACTGTTCAATTCCAACATCAAATCAGTACTACTGTATGGAGCAGAAACATGGAGAACAAGAAAGACCACCATCGGAAGAGTGCAGGCTTTCATAAACTCATGCCTTCGAAGAATGCTAAGGATCCACTGGCCAACTACCATCTCTGGGAGAGAACTAACCAAGTACCAGCAGAAGAAGAGATCAGAAGAAGGAGACAGCAATGGATCGGACACACCCTGAGGAAACAACAAACGAATATCACACGCCAAGCCCTGACCTGGAACCCTCAGGGAAAGAGGAAAAGAGGCTGGCCAAAAAACACCTGGAGAAGACACCTGGAGGCAGACGCTAAGCTGACCGGTTACTCCTGCAAGGAGTTGGAGAAAATTGCCCAGGACCATGGACGTTGGCAGGCAGTTGTGGATGGCTTATGCCTCACCAGGGGCTCAAGGCTTAAGTAAGTAAGTATTAAGAAATACTAGTCTCCTAATGAATAATGGATAAGAGTCCTTGGATCAGTAGATGTAGAATGGTTGAAGTGGCAGAAGAAGAC